>NC_068946.1:28619825-28932444 GCF_026419915.1 Harpia harpyja | reverse complement strand
CAGATACTTATGCAAATGATAAGCTTCTCTTCTCTCCGTTACATCTCAAGTAATTCACTAAGCAAGTTCCTGTTACAGAAGAAAAAAACATGGGCAGCATGAGACAGGCTTTAAAGTGTGAAAATAATTTTGTGAATATAACATTTTGCCATAGGAATTCTGACAGTGTGTCAGCAGGAAGGTTTGCCCTAACAAGCGTTCAATGAAGAAAAGCAATTAAAATCGCTAAAATGTGAGCAACTAACCCAAAATGGGAAAGAAACTTACATGAGAAACCTAGTTATTTAACTTACTTGCAATCTGACTAAACACAGTAGTGTAGTCCAGCGTTCAGCATAAACTGCATGTCCCTCTCTGAGCTAAGTTCAAAGAGGCCATGAGACCTGAACCACTCCTAAGCTCACTCCTCAGTTTAAGGCTCTGCAGCTTAGCTCTGCAAGGCCCTCAGTCCCCTCCCCTGCTCTGACACTTTGATATGGTAGCATAGGTAGAGTATAAAGGTTTCCTGTGACCTGGGGTTTAGTATCACCCCTAAGAACAAAGAGTACTAAAATATAAGTATGTGCATTAAAGGAAAGATATATCTTACACTGAGCTTTTGGACACGGCAAGTGCAAAGCACAGGCTGTTGGAGACAGCCTGAGGAATATCCTTCCTGAAAGACCTTCTGAATCTCAAAGTTAAAGGGAGGGTTCTTCTTCTACCCATACCCCTGCTCTGGCCCTAGGCCATGTGTCAGGTTCCAATTATGGGGAAAGGGTGGAAGAAAAAAAGTTCTCAAGATGAGGAAGTCAGGGCAGGAAGACACCAGATTACACAGACAAGAAGGCAGAGTAACTAGGTAAGATAGGTCCTATGGCTGTAGCCCAAAAAGCATGGCTGTGATATACAGGTAAGGTGGACCAAACAGAAGTCCAGAGACTCTTCATCAGCTGAAGTGTAGTTAGAAGAGGGGCACAGCAGAGAGAAAAGGCACCCCCAGTGATTCTTGTGGATCTTATTTTAGGGGGGAATTAATTCAGTTACCAATACCTTGTTCCATGTCATAACTGAGCCGGGAAGGATGGAAGCAGTGAAGGACAGATCTTATTTGGAACAAGATCTCTATTTTACTGCATCATCCATCTGCTATCTGCATATGTTGACTCAAGATCCAAAGTCTGATTAGCAAGAATAGCGGGCACCATAGCAAGGTGATCTCTATCCATTGGAAGGAGGATACTCTGGGCTCACCGTAGGTTGCCCTGGCTGTGAAGACAGAGATGACTTCAAGAGACTCCACCGGGAGACATATTGTGCCTTACTTAGAAGAGCAGTCATCATAACATGAGGCTTTTAAGGAGGAACAAGGGTAAAAAGCGGTTGATTTGAAAAGGCACCCCAAGAACAAAACAGCCAGGAAACAACATGAGTACCACGGGAAATACAAAGTTTGCCAGAGCAGTCTCAATTGCCAGAGGAGCACCAAAGTGCTACCTCTCACTCTAGCTGTATAAGATACTGTGAGCATGTGGGGCTGTGAGCACTGAGTTTTACATGGCAATCCTTTGCAAGTGTTTAGTGGTTAATTGCACCATCAATTTGCAGTCTCAATCAATTATCAGGAGATGACATTATGGTTGATGAGGCTCAAATGCATCATTTGTTTAACTGCATACAAAACCGAAGCCCAAAAGATACATAGGACAGGTAATGTGGTTACTACTCTGAATATGAAAATGTCAGGCATAACCTGGTAATTTGATGCCATAAATCTCACTGATACTCTGGTACACAATGTTGCAATAGCATTGTTCAATATTAAATTTAATATTAAAATTGATTTAACCTTGTCTAACCAGTAATACAATATGGGCCTGACTCATTATTAGGATGCAGTTTTTCATTTTCCCATAGCTATATTTTTATTTATCATCAGTTCTGTTTTGAATGCTGGTTAAGATCAAACTGATTATGAATCTGTCATTACAAATGATTGTTGCATCACCTAAGTATGGAAGCCATAATTTTTTTTATATCATTAGGTATTTATGTGATTTCAAGATCAAATATTTATCCTGTATCTTTGGATTGGGCAGGCTACTGTTCAAGAAGTAATGCTGTTAGTTTTTCTAGGTCACAGTCCAAAAGTAGGTCTTTGCAATCCACTAGATCTACGCATATAAATGATGAAGCACCTTCTAAAAGAACTTCTCAAAGTGTGGGAAAAAAAAGAATGATAACCTTTAGTGTAACTGACGTGTAACTTCATTTTTATGAAATTCTTTAGGCAACTATTCATGGGTATGACAGTCTATCACATAAAAAAGCAAAATGATTTTCAGATCTTACATGACTTTTAAAAGGCCAATGGGTGAAAACTATTTCACTGAGATTTGAGATGACGCAGGTGGTCTAAGCAGAGATAGCAATAATCAAAGTTCCTGCAGTGTTTTTCATCTGTTGATGTCAAGGTACTTAGACAGTAAAGTCTGTAGGTAGGGAAAGTTCTGTATAGATGTGGAAGTCATTAGCTATAAACCTAGATAATTTTTTCTTGGAAACAGGAAAGCCTAGAGAAGCTGGCTATGATTCAAGTCACGTTGCTGATATGAAAAGATGAAGTCATTGCAAGTATAATCAGTATTTTGAAGGGGGCAGCAATTTTGAAACATCAAAAGCACTAACACTAAAGCAATCAAAGAAATTGGGGGTGGAGGGAAGTCCTCCATAAAAAAGCTAGCTCGCACTGATTCACTGTGCCACATTAGGCAGAAGTATAGTTCTCTGTGTGTTGTCCTAGTAGGAAATACCTGATGATTGCTAAAATATTAAGTGCTATGATTGTGCAAGCTGGCAGCACCAAAGGGCCTGAACTGCTCTATTGGATGATTACCTTTCCTCCCCCAATTCTTAAAGCAGAATGGATGGCAGTTTCAGATTGAATATATATTTTCCATCTGCTGAATAGTTGTTTTTGTTCATGCTGTTTGAGGTTAACTGTGCACGTACTAATCAAACCCACTACTTCCTTTCTCGTAAAACCAAAACAAAGCTTCATATTACTTTCAGGTACAGCATCTGGGATCAAAGCTATATATATACACACTGACTCTGTGTGGGTTCAAACATTTCGAAGATTCAGTATCCTGAAAGGTGTCGCCTTTTTTCCAGTCCTGAGAGTTCCAGTTTGTCTTAAAGTCTGAAGGCATCAGCCACCTTCAGCCCCTTCAGCATCCGTCCCAGCGCAGGAATGCTCTCAGTATTGGTCACCATGGGCTTTCTCTGCACAGCCACTGCCATTGCTGAAGGTAGGTAGATGAAGGAGGCAAGGTAGCTGGGGGTGTCTACATTTTCTTGGTTTCACATCTTTGCAGGAGATGGTCTAGGTACAACAGGGAGAGGGAGCTGACATGGAACCCCTCCATAGGACAGCCTGGGAACAAGGTCTTGGGGCACCACAAGGTATCTGGAAAACTAGACGCAGACTTTAGAGCAGTGGCATCTGTAGAGAGGCTGGGCAGCGTTCAGAGTACCTCAAGAATGAAGAAAGATTTTGACAAACCAGGCCCTGTGAGTGAAGTTGTTGGCAGCTGATAATATGGATATAGAGATTGGAATGGATGGAGAAATTCTACTTTTCGTCCCACATTATTGCACTGCAGAACTGAAGAAGATAACCCTGCCCCAAAATAGACTGATATAAAATGAAATTGAACAAACAATACTGAGTCTTCACAGCTTATTAAAGCGAAAGTCAGTGCCTTCCCATTGTGTAGCAGGATAGAGTATAGAAGTTGTAAAAAGAAGCCAGTGGGGTTGTACATGGTACACTAGTTTCCCTTTAAGATTTGTAATGATTTTTTGCAGTATATTTATCAGGCTTTGCTGTGTGTTGCTATACTGTGGCTTGGGGTATATACTGTTGCTGTACTGTGGCTTGGGAATAGCTGGTTAAAAATCAGGAGGAAAAAGATCAGAAACAAAAATATACAAACAGGTTTTCCATTCAGTTTTATTGTTACCCTAATGGTTCTGTTCCATGTTCCACACAGGATGTCAACCTGTTTGTTTCTAAATGTGAATATGCTTATTTCTACCAGGCAGAAATTGTGGTTTAAATGCCTAATTTTAAATTTCAAATTTCAGCTTTACCATCTGAAGTCTATTTTTTTTCTTTCTTATGTATATTAAAAAGTTTGTGTTGAGGGAAACTGAAGCATGCAGGTCATTGCTCCAGTAAGTGGGCTAAATTACTTACTATTTAAGCAACAAGTAATTGCTGAGATTTATAATATCATTCATAGTAATCAAAGCACTTCTCGAGCTTTTTAAAGTATATTAATGCAGTGCCTATGTGAATTGTGGTCCTGGAGCCCTTTTTTTGGAAGGGTTTACCAGCATTTCTAGGAATTACCCATGGATAATAGGAGGTGGTAGGACTCCCTGTTGTGCAGGTTTCAGGTAAATGACTGCAGATCATTTCTTGACAGTTCACTTACAGTCATGCTCTTTACTTCCTTACAGTAATGGAAGTGACTCAGCCAGCAATGGTGCTGGCCAACAGGCAAGGAGTCGCCAGCTTGGTGTGTAAATACAAGCACATTGGGAATGCAAAGGAAATTCGAGTGACTCTGCTTAAACAGACAGGTGACCGGTTCACTGAAATTTGTGCTTCAACCTACACAATGGAGTTTAAAATGTTCAGTGTGGAAGAGGTTATTCAGTGCCATGTTAGCCCTAGCCGCAACAATGTGACCCTCACCCTCACTGGCCTGCAAGCTAATGATACTGGTCTTTACGTCTGCAAGATGGAGCGGATGTACCCTCCACCCTATTTTATGAACAAGGGAAATGGGACTCATCTCTATGTCATTGGTAAGCCAAGCAGCTTTACAGTACTGTGATATTCCCAGGTTAAGGGAGTTGCTGTTCTGTCTCAAAGGTCTTCAAAGTTCTGTTTGTAAGAAGTAAGGCTTAACATTGATTCAAGCTCTGAGAATCATGATTAGCTCTAATTCCTTTCAGGTCTCCCTGCACACACCTACAGCAGGCAATGTATGGATGTTTGACAGCATAAGAAATACCATATAGTGTACATGTATGTCTAGGCAGTTAGATATGTAAGTGCAGAAACAGCAGAGAGTAAAATTTATGTTCTTCTACAGATAAAGCCGATTTTCACTGGAGGTTGAGTGGGCAGGGACTCAGAGCTCAGTTTTGGTAGTAACCTGGGATAGCACATGCTAGAGAAAAGCAGTGTGGAGGCTGACATTGACTCTAGGGGCTTCCTTATGAGGCTCATGTGTGACATGACTTGTGTGATATCATGTTTTAGATCCAGAACCTTGTCCAGACACTGCCATATATCTCTGGGTATTAGGAGCTACTGCCTCAGGATTTTTTCTTTACAGTATCATCATCTCAGCCATTCTCGTGCGCAAAGCGGTAAGTCCCATCAACTCAGCCCCACCCTGCTAATAACGCCCCTTTGTGTGATGAGGACAAGAAGAAAGAAATGAGAACAGGGAAGAACACTGGGAACAAACACACTGGGATGCTCCTTTTTACTGGTGCAATGCTGTTACTATAACGCAAAACAAGAGAACTTGCTAGAGCTGCCATTTAGATTTGTTTACGGCTCATGTGTGTTGCCAGAGTACCAGAAAGCAGTCAGTTTACATCAGCTGGACTGACCCTTGGCTTAGATGTGGATGCTTAGAACAGGTTGGAGTCCTGGATGATTCTGGGATCAAAGGCAACAGTCTTCACATGTACTCTGATTTCACAACTGATTCATAGAAAATCCCAGGATTTGAGTTTTTCTTTTCTCACCATTCACCTCAGTGCAAAGCAAATTTAAAGAGGCCTCCCCTTTTGATGGGGGGGAATTGTAACTTACAGCATTTTTAACTTCGCAGCTAGAAATGTCTGCACAAAGACATGCGAAATGTAAGCCTGGGCTGCCTCTTTCCACGGGGGTCTGGAGTACTCAGTCCGTTAGAAATAAACCTGATGCCAAAGCTTAAAACCAAACAGTATCCCTGCCCCATATTTTTCAATCCACCCTTGTCCCTAGAAGCTAAATGAAACTGTCTGGTGTGAACACTCCTAGTTTTGAACCACCACTGAACTCTGAGCAGGAGAACCTTCAAAGGGCTAAATGAATGGCAGGACTCTGTTTTTCGCTAAATGGCTCCTGTAGCTCCTGATTCTCCCTCAAATGATCTCAACGGATCTTCTACAAAGAGGGGTGACAGGGAAAGGTGTCTAGAATACCTTCAACTCAGTAAAAAAGGCAGAACATCCATCAGTTTTCACTAAAAAGTGCTGGTCAATGATTATGCTGTGATCAGTTGTTTATTTTATTGTCTTCCCGTATTTTATAGATAAAGAGAAGACGATGTCTCACTACTGGGGTCTATGTGAAAATGCCTTCTGAAAAGCTAGAGAAAAAAGTGATTCCATTCCACATCACTGTTAACTGAAACAAGGAGAGAAACCGTTTCCTAACTGGGATGGAGAGTCTGCTAATTCACTTAAGTTAAAGAAATAAAATTAATTGTCTTATTATGAAGGTGTACGGGAAGAAGAGAGAATATTCTTTGTAACTTCTATGGTTTGGAGGAGAATAAATAGTTTATGCATTAATATTTCAAGGTTAACCCTGTCACATAAAAATGGCTACATTAGGCCATTGATTCTTTGAGTTGTATTGTACCAATATGTAGTCTCTCTATATATACATATAGATGTATAGCATTAAGAGCTATTGCTGTTGCAGCTGAGCATCTTACTGTCAAATTTCACCATGTCTACTGATCAACTGAAATCCAAACACTATTACGACAGAGGCTTGTGTGTCATTGCAAGGCTAATACTATAGGTCTGGGAGGCAGAGGCAGAAGAGCACACTAACGTACAAAGGAATGTTGACTTGTTTCCCTGCATTGCTATTTATTGGTCCCATTTCTGGCATTAGTGCTCTGCGCTTCCACAGAGGCATCACCATAGGCTGGCACTGATGACACTGCTGCTCTAAAAGCCTGATCTCAGCTCCTTGCACTAGCATTGTGTCCCAGCAGTGCTGCGCTGGAGTTAACATTGATGGTATCTGAGCCAGTGCTGACAGCTCGGTTGGAGAGAAAGGCTGCCCAGCAGGAGCCCTCTTAGGCTTTTGCTGGGAGGATGTTCCAGCTCTGCTGGGGCCTTGCGTTTTACAAATGCTAAATTAGCATCTATCCAAAAGGCAGAAGTATGTTGCTGTGTTTAACTGAGTCTATTTTCCATGAAAATACAGACAGTGTATAATCTTGTTTATTAGTTATGTACCATTCAATAAAAACCTTGAAGCTTTGCCGAAATTCAAGTTCATTTCTTATTCACCATTCTCAGAAGAAACAGGAAGTGGCTACATGTTAGAAAGCAGCGATGACAAGATGAACCTTTCCCCTCTGACCCTGTATTTTGCCCTTCTGAGGGAGCCTGTGTGCTCATGCCAACAGTTACTTTCTCAGCTCTCCTTCTCAGGGGGCCACCAGTAAAATCTGTTGTCGTGTCCCAAAGTTGGAGCGACTCAGGTTCGTGGATTTCCTTTGTCAGAATTAAGGTGAAATGACACCAGGGGAGTTCAAACAAAAATCAACATTTATTCAACCTAGCTAACTTTGTCCAAGTACACATGAACTTATTAATATGAACCTTGCAACATGTCATTAAGCCGCTGTTTGAGAAGAGGAGGGAAGTATAGAAAAATGAAATGGAAAAAGGAACATGAAACTGTGTCAGAAGGAGAGCCCTCCCATTGAGTCACGAGGTTCAGAGCAGACCCCCTTGCTTTCTGGACTCCTTCTCAAAGAGGAGCTCAGGGGTGGCTATATCCACTCCTAGTCTCAGACTTGGTCAACGGTTTATGTTTAAAAGAATGAGGTGTAGGGACTGTGGAAAAGAGAGAAGGAAAAGAGGGAGAGAGAGAGAGAGAGAGAGAAAGAAAGAAAGAAAGAAAGAAAGAAAGAAAGAGAGAAGAAAAGGGTTTCACCAGTCCTGGGTCCAGCATTGGTCCAGCCAGTGTAGAGATCCAGTTCCGGAGGGTGCGCACTGAGAACTCGTTCTCCCTTCTTTTATAGTGTGTTAATCGATGGTCTTGACATGTGCAGTCCCATTCCCGGGGTTCTCTGGAATCGGTCAGAGAGCTTTGTGGGGGGTTCATTGCAGAGTTGCCTCTCTTTTTCTGCTGGCATGACCGCTTAAGATAGAAGCACAGTCCCATCCTCTGTGGGGCCTCCTCCTCCAGGCGCATTTGCTGTGCTCCTTCTCCTGGTCACTTAGGATAAGGAATTGCAGCTTTGGAGAAGCGCGGTCCCACCCTCCGGGGGGCCCTCTCCTCCGGCCACATTGTTCTGTTCACAAAACTCCAGCATTTTTACAGAGGCCGTTTTCTCCACCAAAGTTCTTTAACGAATGTTTGAGACATTGACTATAATTTGTCAGACCGTCACATCTGTCAAGTCTTCTATTTGTCTAGTTAGAGCTGCTGTGATGTGGTTCAGAGATGTTACCAATCACCTTTTCACTTCCAGCAAAGTTACTTACTTGCAGAAGGTAGCTGTAACGACTTTGACAGCATCTCCTGTACATGTTTATACAAAAAGCTAGTCCTAGTTTCAAATCCTGTTTTCTTTGCACCTCTTTGACACTCTCACTCACTAAATGCTAGCCGACACACAAAGCTGCTGGAGCTTAAAACAATTTTGGCATTCTCAGCTACTAGCTACTACTTTGACTCTTTGCTATCAAAATTCCACCCTGCAACCCCAAAACTTGGCAGCATGTGTCTTTGTTTCACAGCTGTGAATCCATCTTCTTGGCTCCATAACTGTCAACCCAAACCCCACAGCCCTCTATACCATGTTCCTACAGCAGCAGCAGCTCCCAGAATACTGAATCTCATTGCTCTGTTTGTTCACTTTTTCCCTCTTGCCCCTTCATTTGGCACCACCTCCAACTGTACAAGTAAACATTCACATTCTCAATTTGCCAGTGTTTGCAGGTGCCAACTGCTCTCTCAGTGTTGACCTACAATTGTACTGCATTAAGTAAAAGTAGCATCTGATGACATATCCTTTTTCTGAAGGTGTTTTAGTATTCTGACATCAGTCTGGGATTTTTCCCCTAATTTTCCGCTAACCTGGTATTTTGGGGATAAAAAATGGTCAAAGATCACATATCTGATGTGACTGTAAAATGACTAAATTTCTGCCTATTCAAGTGCAGCCCGCTCAGAGAAATGTGTTCCATGATTGGTAAAAATAGATTTGACCCACACATCCACTTGTACAAGCTGTAAGTCTTCCAATAAATATACCCTGGCAAAGCAAGAATAATTATCCAGGACAATTTTTTTCCACCATAGCAAGTAGTAGCTCAGATGTCCCCTGAATCATGTGTCTGACTCCTAATCAGGAATCAACTGTTTCTTCTTTTTCTTTTCCTTGGCATTTCCTGTACACTGGGACCAAGAACTTAGTTTTCTTAAGCAATGTAAAAGCAGCTCAAGTAAATTATTTTCTAAGTTTATCCCTCCTGGGTGAAGAGGTGCTTTGGACCTGTATCAATGACCTCATGACCTCTGGCCACAGCTGGCTGTGAATCTGTGTCATGGTAGAACCTGTGTACATTCCAATTCACCTTCACTTCTGGCAGCTGACCATGGTTAGGCTTTCTGCATCCACCTGGACTAATCCCTCTTAGTACACCAGCATTTTCTTGAGACATTCAGCCTGTAATGACCAGTGAAGAATTCTCCCCTAAATAAGCTACAGGTTGCTAAATTATCTGAATAGTGAAGGTTATGGGAGAGCAGAGCAGAAACGATCATCTCACATATGGCAATAGCAATATTTTGTGTTTGCTCCTGCACTTAAATAATTCCTGGTATGATGTTTATTAATTATCCTATTGGAAATTACTTTGCCCAAATTCTCTGGCTGTTCTGAACCTCTCTTTATCCTCAGTAGCTGCTTTTCCCAACCTTCTCTTATTTCTGCAGTGCTTAATTTTCTCTGGCTTTCCTTACCACTGTAGCAGCCTTCCCTGAGCTAAATGTTATATAAGTATCCATTATCATTTTTATTCTAAGCCAGGATGCCCTTTTGAATTTTCTGGCAGGGTAATAGGTGCACTCAAATCAGCAGATGTAGCAGTGAAGACCAAAGTGGGATTTCAGTTCAGATTTTATTGACAATGATACTCTCATAATTTATATCTGGCACTACAGAGATGAGTGGAGCCTAAGTGCCTGTACAGGTGATATTTATACCTATCTCCATATGGTCCATATAGAAGCTAGCTCTGAAGAGTACAGAGCCCAGACCTCAGGGAATTTCCATTCCCCTGATGCCCTGTGCTGCCCTCCAGGACCTTGAGCTCTTTGCTTTTCCCTGATACTTGGAGAGTATCTTGCCACAATCAACGCTCAAAAAAATTTGACATACGCAAGCCAGATTAATAGTTTTCTGTCAGATCACAGCAGTACCAATATGAAAGATGCAAACTCTAGGTCAGTGTACATCCCAGAAAATGCAATAAAGAGGAAGCCCTAACTCTTTCTGGGAATAATGTGAAAAGCAAAGGTGAAAGGATTTGGTCTCAGAACTCTGCTCATTAGAACAAGGAGCTTAAAAACATAACTGAGTGTCTTACCTGGACAGCCAAATAATGAGACCACACTGCTTGTTGAGGTTCAGGAGGAGTCTCTTTTGATGTCCCCTTCACCCACCTCGGAGATATGTCAGCCTGTTTGTGAAACAGAGATAGTGAGTTTCTGGCTGCATCTGAGTGGGCATTCACAGGTATACTTGTCTGCATCAAAGACAATGGTATATGCATATACCACCCCCCATCCCCCAATATTCTACTTTCATTTTCATCCACTTTTTTATCTGAACTATTTTTCTTCTTGCCATTTTCAACTATCAGAGTCCTAGCTGATACAGAAAAACATGTGAGAAAAGTCTCCCACCTGGCTACTCTATGAGTAGGCTAATGAGTAAATCTATCATTTTAGCATTAGAGATTTTCCTGCGAAGCATTCAGATTCCCCACTCTTTGGAGAAATATGTGAATCCGAACTCACTACTCAGTCAGGCCTTGAGGTCTGTAGGGAAAATCCATTCATCCTGTTTTCCACAGATCTTTACCAAACTAAAAAAAAAAATCAAGGACCCATAGGCTATGCAAGAGCAGACTTTTGTTGACCTATTCCTATCCTCCCTAACCTCCTGACCTTTGCTGAGGATTCCCCTGGGCCTAATTTCTTGTTTTTCAATAACCAACATTTGCATTGGCCAGGTAACTCCTAACTGGTTTGATACAATTCCTGTCTGAGTACTGACTTCAAGCTTTGCAGCTCCAAAGAGTGAGTATATGTGTGAGGGGCTGAGGTGAGATTTGGAAGCAAAGTACTTTGGAAGGTAAGATAAGACTGCCTTCTTCCTTTCACTATACAAAAGCTATTGCTGGGGAGAGAGCCCTGAAAAATAAACCAGAAAATGCATCAGTTTTCCCTGCAATGGGAACAGTCAAAACCATGACTAAAGAGCTCTGCCTCTAGGAGAGGCATAAATAGAAATCAGATGATGTAGCCAAGAGTTAATCATGAAATCCAAACCAAAGAAGGCTGGTGTATAGCAGATGGTTTTATGCATTACTAAAACCAACTTATTCTTGTCATTTGTAAACTGCATGCCTGTTTGAACACATAAATGGTACTTTGAGCTAGCTTCTATCACAGCTAGGCTGTGGGGCCTCTACAGTCCCTGGGAGGGTAATGTAAATTTTGAATGCAGGCTTATGGCTGGGAGGGATGTGTGGAGAAGAGGTGAAATTCAGAAAATTTTTGAGCTGCAGAGAATGAGGAAAGAATTACCAATAAACAGCACCATACTCTGCTGATCCTGTGGATTCCTGAGCATTACTTGGGCATAATTATTCCTATACTTCTACACACAGACATTCAGCACTTACATGACTTTGTTACCATTTTGTGTGAATGTTTTTTGTGACTGATAAAAGACCAGTCTTATTTAAGGGTACCTTTATATCATATATCAAAGAGGAATGGTGAGGAACTGGTATGTTTGAGCAAATAACAATTACTGATAAAAGATCTTAGTAACTATGGGAAGTGGGGTTGTAAAAATTGCCCCTGAAGTCAGTTTAAAATTTTTTGTTGTTTACTAGAGGGACAGAACAAAGAAGAGTTCAGGTAAGGGACAAAACTTCATTGGGAATCATTAACAGTTCCAGCTGACATGACAGGGCAAATTCTTCCATGAAGTAGGAGATTACTAACTACTCAAAATTTCACTATTCTTTCCTTTTTTAACTTTTAAAATGGAGATTTCTTTCCATTTCCATAGTCAGCTGTCTTAACAACAGTCATGTTTTTATATCTTAATGAACATTTTTTAGTGGTTATGAAGTTACAGTTGAACAAAAAGTTCTCAGTTTCTTCACTGACCATTTTTCTTCTTCATTCTCTTCTGGCTGCTGTTCTGACAAAGTAGTACTTCAAAATGTTCAGTTTGATCTGCTTCATTTGCTGCTCTGATGTGGGATGTTTCTACACAACAACACTTCTGTTCCAATATCCACATGATACAAATGAGGTCCCAAACTTTTCAAGTTACTTTTGTTCACAGGAGCAGCAACAGGCAAGCTTCCTGCAGCAGAAGAGGTAAAACAGAGGCATTTTTCAATATAAGTATATTACAAATCAAAAATAAAAATATGCAGTGAAAATTAGGATTAAAGCATCTGGATGAATTCTGTTACAGCACAATATTTACAGGCATGCAATTTTCTTGCAAACATGCTATGTAGTACTTCTTTATTCACCAGTAGAATTGATAATAAGAAAGCAAATCTTATTAGCTATAATAAGTAATTAGTTCAGTTCAGTAATTAATGAAATATTGACTATTCAAAATGAAAAATAATGTATTGATGGCTCTTTGTTTTCATTACAAACTCTTTACACATAGGGCAGCCATTAGAGTCATCTTTTGTACCATTGACACTGTGCAGTAACTGTGCAGCTGCAGGTGCCCAGCGTTGTCCTGCCAGAGTCCAGGAAAATCATGTCACAATCCTGAGAAACCATACATCAGGCAACCTGACAGCTATGACCTTGACTAAAAAAATCCATTCTGAGAGATGTTTCAGAGTGTGAGGGAATTGGTATGTACTAACTTCCACAGTACTTAGTTCTGGGCACTTGCATCATCATAAACTATAACAAATATCTCAACCTCCTTCCTCCCTGTGAAAATTCTCATTGAAAGCTGGTCTCTGTTGGCCTTCAGCCTCACTGCAGAGACCTCTCTTCATGTGCTGGTGTGTGGGGAAAGCTGAGGTGTTTGAAGTTTTGTAGAAACTCTGATAAGACTTCTTTTCTTCTTGTATGTTTTGGAGTCAGCCTTCTTACCTGCTAGACACAGTCTCTAGTTCCTGTTGTTGTCATCTTTTTATTTCATTTTAACCCAAATAAATACAACAAATACGTGATTAAAAATAGGCCTTCTCTTCTCCTGTGCTATGGAAACACAAAACCTGCTCTAATTGATTTGCATCATACAGATTAAAAATTTAGATGCAATGAGCTTGTCAAAAATTGTAGAAGAACTTGGGGGCGAAACAAGAACCAAAAATAATCCGCATTTGAAACCGTCACAAAACGTGGTATGTTAGCAGTACTTAATCAAGATCAGAAAGCAAAACAGTTCATTTCTCTGTAAGTTATCAAATCCTTCTGGTAAGTGACACTCTGGAAACATTTGATAGCTTCATAACTGGCTGACTTAATGTTTTACACGCAGGAAAGATGGCTAGAACAGCAGTAATCAGCAGAATAAGTTGGTTTCATAGTTGAGCTTTGGTGAGGTGTTACATCGTGTGGGTAGCATTTATAAGAGCTCTCTCACTTTTAATTCTGTAGCAAAGATGACTGTCTGCTTCACAAATTAATAATATTTTCCTTTCTCTTATAATGCCAAACTAATTCATTATATCATATTTTATTTTATGACTATTTGTCTAGTATTCTTTTTATAGTACTCTCTCATTAAGATGGAACATCTTTTAAGCTCTTTTCTCTCTTCGTCTCTCTGCAATAATATCATGTCATTATAATAATTTTACCAATAAGTTCCAAACTCATGTTACTCCCCCTCCCATATGTAAGCCACAGGCGCATATCTGGTGTAAAAATTCTTCACATTAACGTCATCATTTATACTGTAATTTGCAGATTAACTTCCATTATTGTTTCTTATGGTTTTACTTTGTATTTTATGATTAAGAAAGACCAGGCTTCCATATGCTTTTATTAAATACAGTGATTGCTCTACTACCACTGACCACAAGGAAGTTGTGGTTCTTTCATGGGAGTGGACAAAGTCACTTCACTCTCAGGTTTCAGATGTCCCAGTTGGAAATACACCTTAAGCATTTGCGTTATGGTTCCTGGAAGTAGAGCAGCCACGATGCTAAGTGTGGACACACTTTTCTTTTCTCCTCTTTTGTTTTTCAATGCTGGATGCTCCATAGGACCAGATTGCTAATATCTCATCCAACAAATATGTGAAACAGTTAGGAGGGGACACAGGCTACATCTTATTTGGTAGGTGGATGACATGCAGAGGAGGGTAACAACCTACAAGGCATCTGAATTGAAAGTCAGGCTGCAAAAGGAAGAGTCTGGAGGAACTGAGAGGAAGTCAGCCTGTCTGCACATAGCACGAATGTCATCTTTAAATGTGGTGCTTTTTAAAATTATTCTCCCCCAAAAAGTCAGTTTAGATGTGGCAACATGGATGCTTTTGGTATTACTTTCTAACATGCAGAACAGGACACACTCAGAACCTAGGTCTGCTCTAGATGGGTGAAGTATTTGAACTGAATATCCTCTTCCACTGATAAACTGCTCACATTAAACATTTTGTCTATATCTATTTTGGCAAATTTTTGTGTATAGAAATATTCTGAAAAAAAGGAAATATGTTGGTATTTCAAAATGAAATACTTTGACTTCTTTGAAATAGTGTTTCACTTTAAAATTTTCTTTAACTATATTGAATTTATAATGAAAAGCCTGTTTGCCAAACATAAAATTATTTTTTTCTCAACTTCCTTGTTTGTTAAAATTTCAGATTCTTTTCAGATTGGACAGTGAATTTAAAACTAGTTATTCTCATACATCTAGTCTTTGCAAAAAACCAGAAATTATGTATGTGAGTGTCAAATCTGTAAAGAAAAAAGATAATGAAACTTCAATATCACAAAATCCAGATGAGGCCAAATGTAGCAGAAACTATTGTGTTGATCTTCCTTTCTCACCTTACAATAAAACCAGAAGCATTTTGTGTTAGTTATGACATTCAAGTGGGTAATGAAGGTACAATTATTTTTCAATAACTAGTCAACCTTTTTTTTCTGATTATAATTCTTTTTATGCTATAGGTAGTTATCATTATGTGATTCCAAGTTCAATTCATTATTATGACAAATAGAACTTTAGATACTGCCAGTTAGACCCAGCTGGATTTTTCCAACTTCCTTTTAACTTAATCCTTTCTTTACTCTATGAATTTAATTGTCCTGGAGGCCAGTATATGGATTAAAAGCATTGACACTTGTAGCTTACTACTCCGACTCACACTAAAAGCTCATTCATGTGGCTTTAAGCTCATGAATAAATCACAAAATCTTACTCATCATATAATAGTAACAATAGGGTAAACTTTAGTGAAATGTTTAGGTGTTGCAGAAGGCTGTCCCTGCAACAGAACTGGAAGAGCAGAAGCTGGAAATAGCTTGTTGTATGTGAAGCAGGTAGTGTGGGAAAGCAGAATTAGGATTTGAATCTATTAAACATATGCAATGAAATATAGTAATATAGAAATATACATATGGAATATGCATAGCTCTATATTGAGCATGCCTGAAAGCCTCCCATGCTACCTAAACCCACACTTTATTATAATAAAAACTCTTGAACAAAACTGTCACTTATTCAGAAATACATTGTCTTCCCTCTGTTCTGAAATAAAACCTACAAATTATCTTAAAAATGAAGTGTTGCCAGTTTCTGTCTAGTTGCTAGAAAATATTTCCATGTTTTGCTGAAATGCTGTTTTCAGTTCTTTCAACATGAAACTGATGCTCTGATGATATGTGATCACTAGAGATACCATGGCATTTTCGTAATGTGCTTAAAGAGAATACCCCAGCAAAATCTCAAATCAAGATATTTTACAAATCATGCAGAGTTCTCTTTAGTTCTTGCCCTAATTTGTTCACTTGGGTATGCATGAGTACATGGCTGCCACTTTCCAGTGGTGGGTGAGTTGGTCCTATTAGTCACCTTCACATAATTAGAATTGGCCAGAAAGTTCATACAGAGAATGCTCATTTGTTTAAAAAACTCTGTGCGTGTGTGCACATGTGCATGCACGTGTGCAGCAATGAAACCATTTTTGACAAAACTTTCCTTGGGTCAAAGTTAGACTTTCTGTTCAGTGCCAGAGACAGGAACGAGAAGAGCCACTTGCCTGAAGGCTGTGGTACTCAGCTGGGAAGTGAGACACACAGATTGCTGCTGCCTGATCCCACATCAAAGGCAGGAACATGCCTAGACCACTGACTATCCTAGGAGAGTGCTCACGATCTCTGCACTTTCAGTGGAAAACTTTCAAGGCTGGCAGGCCTTCCTTATTTTTACTGAAAATCTGTTAAAGCTTGCAATTTTGCACTGAGGCAGACTGGGAAATTCTTATCTTGAATCTTTGCAAGTCAATAGCAAACATCGTAATGATTTATTTGTTTGTTGTATTAAAGCTCTTTGAGATTGCTAAAGAGGGTATGCTATTAACAACGCTGTTCTGTTACAGCACAGATCAGCAGCAGATTTAGTGATGAGTACTGTGAATCTATGTCATGCAACAGAACTAGGAAACATTGTTTTCAACAATTTTGAGACACTTAAATATCCTTTACTCAGTAGATTTTTATGACAGAAGAAACTGACTGTATAATGTTCAAAACCAATAAGCATCATTCTTTCCCATGCAAGAAAGATCTCTGGTCTGAAAAACTCACATGTAACTCGTATCACCCATTTAGGTGCTGCTACCTACCAAGAATTAGTCTTTTTAATCCATTTCCAGCTGGAGTTTTATCTATGCTCGTAATACTGTATTTAATTTTTCTTTTCCCTTTCCAAGTCACACACATACTGCAGTCATGCATGTTATTTGTTCTATTTGTAGGTATTTAAGCGTGAGATATCATAGCTCATCTTTCTGAAACTGGCAAACTATGTAGCAGACTGCGTCCTTGGCTCTGAGCCCTGCTGCAGCTAACTCACTCTGGGATAGAGATTTCCAACAGCAAGACAGGCTGTACATATGTATTCGTCATCACCAGAGCAGTCTGCACTAGGCACATATTATACAGAGACCTTTTAATAAAAAAAAAGTTGTCTCCTACACTTTTTAAATTCAGGCTTCTTAAATAGCTTATTAGTTTGCCCCTGTAGGCTCCTTCCTTTTCCCTGTATTTGTTTTTAAATCTGTACGTTTATGCCTTTGTGAGTATTCTTGGCCTTACAGGCTGCTGTATGGTCACATTTCTAAGTGAATCCACAGATAGCTGCTGTTGCAAAATGAATCTCTAGCATTTTTCTTCATGATGAGTTTCTCTTTCTTCCTTCCAGAGGCACAAAATAAGACAGTCACTGTTAATTCACTGGCTGTGGGAATACCAAAAGACACTCAGTTCTGTGGTAGGACAACACAGTAGCAGTAACTCTTTATTTTATATGTGGTAATATTATTATTTGCAATAATCAAGAAGAGTACAATATAAATGAATACTAATAAAATAGTACCTGCATTACAGTGTCTGCAGGCATGATTCAAGACCAGACATAGCAGACAGAAAAAAAGGGTAGAAATGATGCTAAAAGACACTGCAGCAGCTATACAGATTTCCGCCTCTGAATTCCTAGGTGGTCACGCAGAAAGCCCTTCCCCTTTGGTGCTTCTGTTGGAAAGGGTGAGTTGGGATTAGATTTAAAACTTATACAGACACATCACAGAGAATGTGAGAATGCCACAATTCAGACTGCCTGGAACAAAGGCATGGAGAAACATGGGATGGTTGAGGTGGAAAGGCACTTCTGCAGATTGTCTAGTCCAACCCCATTGCTCAAAGCAGGGTCAGCTGCTGTGCCAGTGTTTGACTACCCTCAATAAAAAAGTTTTCTTATTTTTAAATGGAATTTCTTATATTGCTTCTCCTGTCACTGGGCATCACTAAGAAAACTCTGGCTCTGTCCTCTTTACAAGCCCCATCAGGTATTTATACACACTAATAAGATGCCTCCTGAGCATTCCCTTCTGGAGGCTAAACAGTCCCAGCCTCTGTGAATTCAGGAATAGCCCTGTCTTGACTTGGATGTGTAATTAACCTGTTAGGGGACAACACATTACTCACTTAATTCAGTCTGCAGGCTGCTCACAGAGTTCTGTGACAATTTTTTTCAAGGTTGCTTGCTTCCTTTGTCACTACTGAGCATATCCGACTGCACCCACCACCAACTGTGTTGCAGGAGACTGTTACATGGGTTAACTGCCTGGCCTGCAATAGAAATAGCAGGTCAGTCAAAGAACCTGCAATTGTTGACCTACACAATCACCCCAAAGTAGCACCTTTTTCCTATAAAGCAATAAGCCCACCCGAATAGCATTACAATCCTATGAGCTTCAAACAATATGCAGGATATTGCACTTCAGCTTTGATGTTATTTATCAAACCAAATTGCAATTTGCTATCATAGTCAGCAACAATGAGAACCTAAGAACATAACTAAGCCTGTAGCAGGTCAGACAGATGATGCACTCCACCCACTGTCCACTTTCCAACAGTGACCAAGAGCAGATGTCAGGGAAGAGTATAAAATCAAGGAAAGTATGCTATGAAACCTTCCAAAAATACTGTCCCAGCCCTCTTTCACCAGCAGCTCAGGAACTTCAAAGGGTGGTGTCTTTGTATTTAACAACCCTAAGGGATTCCTCTTCCCTGGATTTATCCTGTCACTTTTTGAAACCCTGTGGACTTTGAGTCCAGGTAAACAAGGATGATCGGCTGTTCTGTATTACAGAAGAAATGGAAGAACCTGAAAAAACTCAAATAGCCTTGAAAACAGCAGAAAAACCTAGACAGACAAAAGGTGATATTTGAGGTAGTTTTCAAAGCTTGGAAACAATGAAATGTTTCTTTTCGTAGTGGAAAAATAGTTATGTTTCCATATCAGCTAGAATCATTTGTAGCTCTATTATATAAAGCTAATAAAAAAAATCACCACTTGCTCCTCTGTAAACCACTAACAGTAATCACCTAGTTATGAAAACGTAACTAGAAGGAAAGATGCAAATGGCCAAATTAATTTTTTCCCCTTCAACTATTTTTTTTTTCTTCAAGCAAAAAAGGCACCAAAACAGTCCATCACGAAAGCATTACAGAGCCCTCACTGATGTCACTAGAAAACGTAGTGTAACCACAGCAACCCAGTGAGAAGTGAAGTGGCGTGACTGGCTTACTTTTTTTTTGTTACAGCTTTTTTCTTACCTAGCACAGAAGGAAAGAAACCAACAGCCTGAAGAGTTAAACACCTAAATCAATATAACATGAATCAATGACTTGGTAACTAAAGAATCCTATATTGCTGATTGCATGTGCAGCAAGACCCCTAGTGTAAGAAGTAATACATTTGTACACTCCCCATCATACTGTGAACACCAACAAAACAAACAGTGCTTAAAAATTCCTGGGCCACAACAAGCACTCCCTAACATCAGGCACAGAGATAAGTCTTCAAAACTGTCCTGGTTTCAGCTGGGATAGAGTTAATTGTCTTCCTAGTAGCTGCTACAGTGCTATGTCTTGAGTGCAGTATGAGAACATTGATAACACACTGATGTTTTCAGTTGTTGCTCAGTAGTGTTTAGTCTAAAGTCAAGGATTTTTCAGCTTCTCATGCCCAGCCAGCCAGAAAGCTGGAGGGACACAAGAAGTTGGCACAGGACACAGCCAGGGCAGCTGACCCAAAGTGGCCAATGGGGTATTCCATACCATGGGACGTCACATCTAGTATATAAACTGGGGGGAGTGGGGGTGAGGGGATCGCCCCTCGGGGACTAACTGGGTGTCGATCAGTGGGTCATGAGCAATTGCACTGTGCATCATTTGTACATTCCAATCCTTTTATTATTACTGTTGTCATTTTATTAGTGTTATCATTATCATTATTAGTTTCTTCTTTTCTGTTCTATTAAACCGTTCTTATCTCAACCCACAAGTTTTACTTCTTTTACTGATTTTCTCCCCCATCCCACTGGGTGGCGGGGGAGTGAGTGAGTGGCTGTGTGGTGCTTAGTTGCTGGCTGGGGTTAAACCATGACAAAAACGATCTGGGATAACCAATAGAAATATAATCACATCCAACAGCACCTTTGAGGAGGTATACAGTAGCACCTGAAGGGCCACTTTTGTCAAAGGGAGGATAGTTCAGCTAACAAAAACAAGCAGGAGCTGTGATGCTGATCTTTGTGGTATGTACTGAACACAACTTCATTCCTAACAGCTTCCCAATGGCCATACTTTGCCTCTGCTGCTGATACAGTACAGCAGACAGACAAGGGATAAAGAATTCTAGCAACCAAACAGGGCAAGCAGCAAGAAGAGTTGACTTTGAGTTAAAGAGAGAGAACACATATGTGTGTTACTTTTCAGTGGTCACCTGAAACAACGGAATGAGCAGCTGATCTATAAGCAGATCTACAGAGAGAAAACTGAGATTTATCGCACCACATTTTCCAGGGCTATCTGATGAGACATAGCTCCATTCCTGGCCTGGCAGCAAACCAAGGCAGCTCCCAGCCAGAAGGGGATTCCTGAGGAATTCTGAAGTCAGGCTTGGGAACAGTGCTATGATTAGCCCCAGACACTAATGTAACATTAATGTTTAGAAGCAGCATCAACACAGTGAGAACAGAGAAACACCAACTTTCGCCTTTTCTGATAGTCATCTAACAATTCATGAGAATGTAAATGTAAGGCCTGGCTGTACCAGATGAGAACAAAAACAATTGTAGGTCAAGTATCTTGCCTCCCAGATAAGTATCCAACAGTGGGTGCTTAGTGAGGAATGTAACAATGGGAAAAGCATATGGTAATGCTATCCTGAAAGACTCTCACAACCTACAAAAATTTGCAGGTTGAGGACTTTTCTTGGGTTCATGTCTTTGTAACTCAGCTGACTAAGATAAGGACATGGAAAATCCAGGATTCTGTAGCATCTATACAAACAATATGGACATTTCTATTTCCCCAGCTTCACCACACTGCAGCAGGCTCCAGCAGGTTGCTTGTCTTCTCCTCTGGATATGAGTGTGCTTTGCTGTGGCTCAGTCAGAATTGCATGAGGCTACAGACCCAAAACTGAAGAAGCACTTTGGCTAGGACAACAAAAGCCCCCTGAGCAAACGTTCGCTTTTAGTGACCAGCAACCACAGAGCTAAGATCAAAGAGACCAAGCGTGGAAAGCCTGTTCTTTAAAGTTTGCCAGCAGTCAGTCATGGGCCAGCAGGGAGCTGCACATTCCTCCTATATGATGTGTATACACCTGCCTGGGCCAACTTAATAGTAGCTGGGAACAGCTTAGACTGAGCAGAGCTCACTGAGGTTTTATTCTGAGAACAAGGGTATATTAGCTACTGCAGAGCTTGCTGAAATGTAACCAGATAATTCCTGCATTCAGGCTTGCTCTGTGATCCAGTTAAGAGCTAGTTTGAATATGTTCACCCTGAACTGTATAGAGTGTGCACTAGAGACACAGAAGGACAGGTAATCAAGATCGGAGCTAGGCAGCTGCAGAGGTAGTTGCTTTTGCTGCGAGTGCTGTGTCTTGGTGCTATTAACTTTTGTATCTTGCATGCACTGCAGTTTCTTCTGGTTGCGCTCTCAGGGTGAAGTCCCCGATAATCAAGCTGATTTGACATAGTTACGTATGGCTGTGGAGGGCCCTTGAAATGAGGAAGAATGTCTATCTTGAAGGTCCAGGTTCAGCAATTAAGAAGTTGTGCAACTTATTCTTACAAAGTAGCTATGCCTGTTTCCCAGGAGAATGGAGGTGCATGGAGGCTGGGAACTTCAGTGAGGAAATCTGGAGTCTTTACATGACAAAGGCCAATTCACCAGAATATCCTATGGTGATCTGTAATGTGATCACTGTGGTTAAAGTGATGTTTTAGAGTAGTCATTTCAATCACCTATGTTCTCTAGAGAATATAGATATATCCGATTTCTACTTTTTGCTTGTTGTCATTCTAATTTTTACTGCAAATTCTTTTTCGTGTGGTAACAGCATCTAAGCTGGCTTCGAGAGGGGTGCCTATGCCCCTCCCTTACAGTGAGCTCCTGAAAAACACCAAAGGCTTTTAAGCTTTGCTTCACTGGATTAGAAGTAGTCTGGGACAAATAGCAAACACATCAGAAGGGTTTATAGACAATTCCCATCCTGTCTCCTACATTCTTTCAGGCAGGTATTTGCTCCCAGGCTTAATGTTGGTTTACTCAGTGACCATCTGAGTGGCAGCAAACCCTGCTGAGTTCTGTCTGGCCTCTGGGGAGTTCCTTCAGCCACCCTGGAGGTATGGCTGTCCTCCTTCACTCTTCACTATAGTGTCTCCAAGTCTGCATGAGCCACACACTTGCAGTTCCTTGCTGTGATTCCCTGGTCTTTCACTTCCAATGGTCCCTTTAGCTGTCCCTCTGCCGCAGCATATTCAGCTGCTCGCACAGGGATGAAGTAACTCTTGCACTTTGCAAGGGTTTCCAGCCAAGCCACCCTTCCTGAAGGATGACAGTCCAACAGCCAACCAGAGGCACCATCCACCTCAACGGCTTATGCAGGGGCTGAGTCTTCCCTCTGCACAGGCAGGGCAGACCCCTGCCCAGCACTGCCCTGGGCACCATAGTATAAATGCTCTGCGTGTGCTACAGACTCTGGGTCTGCTAAGCAGATTGGAGAAGAAGATGATGCCTTTGATCACTGGAGCCTCTGCATGGCTGCAGGGAACTGTTTCTGGCCAGGATACAGAACTCATGGTTGCTGTGACAGAACTAATTTTGCTCTGAATTTCTTTTGTACCCTGGACTTTGTATCAATGCCAGGATAAGGTATTAGCATGATTCTCATTCTCTCGAGGATGTGATGAGACGTATGCCCTTATGTGAGAATTTTGTCCTCTTTTCCAATTTAACACATGCAGACCAGTACCACATACTTCCTTTAACATGTTTTGCATGCTAGATGTTTCCAGACTCTGTATGACCACACAAGCCATGCTGATCATCAGTGTTTTATCTTATCAACTAACTGCTCTGATTTCAACAGGTTCATCAATATAACTAGTCTCAGTAAATTGTTACTGATCATGTAGTAAGGGGGCAGGGACCTTCCAACCTGAAGCCTCTCTGCTCTGGATGTGGGCAATCACAATTTTACTAACAAGCCAACCTGGTCTTTGGCTGGAACAGGCAATCCTCACTCAGTCGCCTGAGGAGGGGCTGCTAACAATCAGAATAAAACACAGTGACAGGAAGAAAGAAGTGACTTCTATTCAAACTCCTTTGCCTCTTGGTCTTTCCTGGCCTGCTGGAAGGATTGTTTTTACAGCTCGTTCTTTCTCATCAAATTAGCAAGCACAGAACAATGTTCAAATGCCTACACAGAAGACCGTTCTCAGCTATAGCACTTTCAAAACCTCCTGAGCCCTAAGAAACCCGCTCTGTCCCTCCAAGTGCAGGCATCAGAGATGGAAACATTGCACTGGTCTCTGCTGTGCAGGTTTCAGAATTTCTTCCTGATGGAAAAAAAATCCCCTTTTAAACATAAAGCCACGTGTATGCGGGGAGACTTACATGGGATTCTAGGAAACCACAGAGAGCAGTCAGACCTTCGTGAGGGTCGGCAGCCAGGAACCGACGCCGGGTGCCTCAGTGTGACCCTGGAAGGGCTGCACTGCAAGCCACGTGCTGCACTAGGTCAGGGCGAAGGAGACCACAGTCTGGCACCTAAAAATAGTTCCCCCAAAACACAGGTGCGCAGCCAGGCCGGGGCGGAGCCTGGCCGGGGCCGGGGCCGGGGCCGGGCGGCGGAGCGCGGGCCGGCAGCGCCCCCGTGCGGCCTTCCCGCGGCGGCGCGGGCGGCGGCCCGGCCTCGCCCCGCTCCCGCCGCTCGGGGAGACCCGCCCGCGGTTTCCTGCCTCAAAAGCAGGCAGCGGCCGTGGCTGCGGGCGGCTTCGCAAGCCGCCGGAGCAGCCGCGTCGCGGCCCGTGGGGATCCGGCCGCGGCTGAGCGGACCCCGCTGCGGGGCTGCGTGCGCCTGGGCACTGCCCCGGCCCCAGCAGGAGGGCGGTATCGGTGCTTCTTCCTTGGCTGGGCCCTGGCCAACACCCTCCTGAGATGGGGGGGTTCCCTTCATCCCGGGGGGCTCCGCTAGCAGAGGTGCACACAGAGCAGGTGTGGTGGGTCACCAGTGGGACGCAGAGGACTTTCAGCCACGGGCCTGGCGCTGAAGGCAGTGGGTTCGTTGCCCAGGAACCACTCCTCCACGTGCCCCGTGGCCCACTGCCGCTCCTCCGGTTTCACAGCACCCAGGTCAGCTCAGCCTGAAAGGCAGCTCTTGGAAGCATCTCCTGCCAAAGGGTTAAGAAACCTTTCCCCAGGCCCTTGCCCCAGGGGCCCCAGAGGTGACACAGCGTGCTCTGCCCTGCTTTGGTCGTCTTTGTTCTGGCACCAGTAAGAGGAGTGCGGCTGGACTAAGACCTGAGCATGATGGAGCCAGTGATCTCTGCTCTGCAGGTGGGAGTACTGCCTTCTGTAGCTTTGGCCTACATGTACAAAGCAGTTTGTTCCCAAGTCAGGAACCTGTGAGATTCTGAATGACAGACACAAAATAGAGGAGATGTGGCTACATGTTTGAGAAAGCTGTGATTTTATTGTTTGTACTCCTCCAAATCCAATGCCTAAGCCTAGCTCCAGTTGACCACTAATAGCAACAGCAAAGCCTGGCCTGTTGTGAAACACTTGAAGTGAAAACACTTGAAAGACAGGCTTTTCAAAAGCAGTTCAAGTCAGCTGGGAACAGACAGTGGCACGTGTGTCCTCAGCCATTTCTGTGTTTCTGGAAGTCCAAGCCAGGGTTGTGCTGCTTCACCTGTCCCTGCAATTTCCAGCATGACATTTGTTTTATCTGCAAAAATGCATCACAACTTTGGGGGATGTTTCTGTTGGAGAAAGTTCCCCTTTGTTATACTGTCAATGCAGTGATAGCAAAAGTTTACCTTTAAAAAGTAATCACAACAATGCCGAGATAAAGATCACACCACAAACCCCAAGTACCACCACAGTATGTGGCTCTTTCAGTCCTAACTCCTCCAAGGCAGCTGACCAGATAACCACATAACAGGAGTCCCCACCCTACTACAAGCTTTGGAACAGTTAGGGTGTGAAAATTTTACAGAATGTGTTTAATTCATCACTGTCACACTCAAAAGACAATTAAATTCAAATCCAAAAGCAGAATAACTTTCATGGTCACCCAGCTCATCAGCATGTATCTGTCATGCACTGATCTACAAGTGGCAAGAAAATAACAGTCTGGGTCCCCAGGTTTGCACTTCATTTCAGTTTTGCATATTTACTATTCATTCTGGAGACCTCCGTTCCAAACGTAGCTATAAGTGGTGCTGGTGACAAAAAGTCCCACTCAGCAGCGTGTTGGCCACAGGGGAACTGTAATGGCTTCAGAAGCTATCCTCCTCCTTCCGGAGCACTGCCCATGAACCCAGGGCGCTTACAACCCTGGTATTCTCCTAAATACCTCCTGCACACTCAGGCATATGCCACTGACAGATACCTACTGCTTACAGTCCTCTTCCCAGTACACCTTGAAGGACAGGAACATGGTTTTTGTCTTTGTTGTTGTTATTCAAGATAGTAAACCTTCCACAGCCATCCTGTAGGTCTGCAATCCACACCACCAGCATATGCACATGACCTTCATTGGTCCATTCCTGTCTATACTGTGTCCTGGAGAAGTGGTTAGGTACCTCTTTAGATAACTGTATTGCAGCAGGCACAGCGGCTGGATATGCAGAGGCATAGCAGCTCCTGAGACCAGATGGAGACAGTCTTTTGCCTAGATGGATCTCAGTGCCTTGAGCCAGCCAGTCCAAAATATTAGTCACAAGATTTGAAGTGGCATTTAGAATCATCGAATCATAGAATCGTTTGGGTTGGAAGGGACCTTTAAAGGTCACCTAGTCCAACCCCCCTGCAATGAGCAGGGACATCCTCAACTAGATCAGGTTGCTCAGAGCTCCGTCCAGCCTGACCTTGGATGTTTCCAGGGATGGGGCATCTACCACCTCTCTGGGCAATCTGTTTAGACTGACTGAATTTGCCACTTAGCACCTGTTGACTGAGTTTATAGGTCAATGCCCTTGCATGTGTTAGATCTGGGCTTAACTCCTTAACATACATGGTTTTTTTCTTCTTTTAGGAAAGTTGATGACAATGAAATATTCTCAAGCATCATCCAAAAAAAAAAAAAAAAGTGATTCATGGGGTACCTGAGCTTGTACTGAGAAGCAAAGCTGCACACACTCACACTCCAAAGGGAACTGTTTCATTAGATCTGCTCTGCAGGTAGGTGTTTGCCCTGCTGCTGAGCTGAGACCTGGTAGCCTCCTCTGGCACGTTGATGGAGAGAATATTACAGCATGCCCCACAGGCCTATGGGAGAGATCAGACCAATACATCAGCAAAGGAAGCATCAGAACAAATGAGGGAGCACATGAGCTGCATTTCAGGCTGAAATCTCTGCATCCTGAATGACTGCAGCTTGTTTACACACATAATGAGGAGTGATGCAGATGGGAAGTGGGATTTAAAGCCGTCACAGAACCTTAAAAATAGCACAGTGAAAGTTATTGTTTCCCTTCTCAATTAGGAGGACAGGAAACGCATGAGTGTGGAGGCTTTCTGCTCCAGCCCTGAGGGAATGACCCAGAGTCATGAGAATATAGGCCAGATATTGAAGCAAAGAATGAGAAGCAGCAGGAGACAACAGAATATAACATGTGTGGACAGACTGTAGCAGCCTCTGCAGAAAGAATCACAAAACATTTTATTGAGAGAATATTTTATATTGCTGTGGGCAACTGCTCATCATCCACAAGCAGACCTGGAAAACTGATGGTGAGACAGAAGAAGCTACTTCAATGTAAATACCACCTTTGTTTCATGGCAAACAATGCAGTAGCATTTTGCTAACATGGACGTTGTTTAAGGTGATAACAGTAAATATAATAAGAGTTATGTGATTAAACAGAGCAAAGAAAAATAAACATTGTGCATCACAGAGAAAATCTTTGCTGTGAATCAGTCTTCTTAGGGAAGGAGCAGAACTGTTGTTTTCCAAGTTGCTTGGAGTTTGATAGGAGAAGCATTGAAGATCACATGGTAGAGAACACCAGTGTACAGACCAAGGGATGAGCAAGCCCATTTCTCTTTGGAACTGGATGTATCACTGGATGCATTTTTAAAGGCATAAAAATGCCCAGAAGGATTTTCCAGGTTGTAATAATCAGTGATGGCAAGTTGGAAGCAAGATGATAGGAGAAAAAGGAGTCTATCGTTGTAGGGTAGTGTTGGGGGTAGGACAAGAAGAAAGAATGGGGCTCATGGGAAGGAGAAGCTACATTCCAGAAAGGAGTTACTGCACTTACTGAAGGGCAGCCTCTGCTTGAGAAGAAGGGTAGACAGGGACTGGGGGACAGTCAGGTTAGAGGAGGAAGGAAGTCAGCTCTGAGAGGTATATGTGGATGAGAGAGTGAAAATCAAGATAAAGAGAAGAGAAATGAGTGAGGATGGAAAAAAGAAACACGTGTTTGTGAGCAAAAATAGTTGCAGTTATAGGAAGTGTGTTGTGGAAACAGACTGCTTGTCCCAGGTGGTTAACTGTAACCAACCGTAGGATTTGCAAGAAACATTTCCAAATTGCAGTCACGTTGTCTTTGTGAAGTAGGTAAGCACTGACAGAGGAGGGAGGCAAAGACAGAGGGATTGAAAGGCAATGGAGGAGTCTCTGTTGGTGTGGGGCTAGAAGGTAAGCATCCCTTATGCTTGGCCCCAAGCTAGACTTTGTGTGTCTTTGCTTGTGAACATACACTCTGAGTGCCTCGGGCTCTGCTGGCTCATCATCAAATACACTTGACCACCAGAAGAAATCACTGTCTAGATCAGACTTCAGAGTGCTGGCAAATGTACCCCAGAGTGTACCCTGGGCTGGACCCTTTTGAAACAAAGTGAGCAGTGTGTTCTAGCAATCCCGAGTGCCAGGAAGCAGAAAAGGAGAAGGGGTAATTCCAGACTTGAGGCTATGATGACAGGAGAAAGAGAGGACAAATACAAACTGTTTACTGGACAGTGGGACTTGCTCCAATTGTTGTAGCAAGACCTATGCCAACCAAGCTACGCTGGTAGCTATTCTTACTCCAGGAGGGAAATAGATGTGTATTATTCATCTTTGCATTGCTATAACTGATAAGGTCACAGAGAGGGGAGGGAAGGAGTAAGTTTCTCCAAAATAACTATATTGGTCAAAAAAACCCCATCTCTTCTCTATCAAAAATACATTCCTGGCAAAATGTTTAAATTTTTAAGAAAGACAACACATTTTTGAACCCTAACAATACTGATTTGTTTTAAAGCTTGTTTTCACAAAAAATAGCTAAAACTTTGCTCAAAGGAGTATGTTCCCCTACACCTTTATTGGCCTTCCCAGCCAGCGATAGGCTTTGTAGGGACTTGGTCCTTGGTGTGTTGTCAGCATGCTCTCCCAAAGGTGGGGGTGGGGGTGCTTTACACCTGATTCTCTTCCTCCCTTAATTTTGTAGCAGCAGCAACTCTTCTTACTATAAGACTTTCTGGCTGCTTGTCTTACATTTATTTGGGGGGCAATAAAGGTCCTATCTCAGGAGAGGGTTGCTCTGTTGTTTCAGCACTTCCCATAAGTTGTTATGGGGGATGGGAAAGATGGTCCTACCTGGAACCTCAGTAGATCCCAATGTGGGTCATAACTTCATAGGCAAAGCTCAGGAGTCAGATGTATATTTTTCCAGCTTTAGCATTGCTTGAACCTCCATACATTACTCTTGAGCTTCAGAATTAAAAGTATACTGCAGAAACCTTCTCTAGTTAGAGTTGTTTAAGCTTGGCTCCAGAGACCTGAACTGAAAATTTAGATCAAATCCTGACTCAGGCTTAGCTCTGATTTTAATTTAACAAAAGGCAAAGATTTGCAGGGCTTTGTAAAGATTTGATGAGAGTAAAACTCTCTGCCAGTGTCCATGTGAACAGGTCTTTAGCAGTAGTAGTGAAAGAAATTAAATCACACTTTGAGGAAGAGTAAAACAACATGTGAAAGTAGGAGTGAATCTGTAACCCAGTCCTGTTATTCACAAATTATTTGGTACCACTGCATGACCATTACAGGGACTCAACGCCAGGAGTGTCTGTCAGGCACCACTATTAGTCCTTTGTGTCTTCTCTTTCTGCAATCAGAAATGCTAACTGCATCTAATATATTAAACGTGATTTAGAAGCTGCTTTCCCAGCATGTTATCTGCACTAAAATTAGTATTATAGGCATAAATAAATAGCCAGTTCTAAATGATTGTAGAATATGTTATCCCAAAGGGTCCTAAAACATTCCCAGAATACAGATGGATATCAGGCCAGAACACAGTGTGCTGCACAAAAGCAGGGAGAGGGAAGGAGATAAACTTTTGACCTAAGACCCTAGGGCACTGGGTCAGATCTCCTCCTCTCACAGAGCCACGTGAAGTCTCTCGTCCATGCAAAGCAAGCCTGACCTCCAGGGTGGAAGTCTCACATCGGAGTGAGCCTTCAGGAAGTCTCAGGGCTGAGGGGATCCTTCTGCAATTTGGACATGTTCTTCCAATGAATTCCAGGACCAGGACTCACAAGAGGATCCTACACCCTACTAACAAACAGTTTCCACAGAGCGCGAGACCATCAGTTACATAAGAGTAGCTGAAACTGGTGGGGAGAAACCAGGTTGCCAGTTGCAAATATGCATGTATTGTAAATTAATTTAAGGAACAAGTTGCTGACCACGGGCCATCTGCAGGAAGTGTACTGTAGATGACTGTAGCTTCTATCGTGATAGATTTAACCAGAAACAGTCTTTGCAGAAGTGAACATCAAACGTAACGTCAGAAAACCTTTCATCTTCCTGTCTGTGACAGCAAGCCATGAGGTAGGAACAAAAAAAAAGCAGCAAACTCCACAGGTGTGGGCGACAGCTAATGCTGACATAGCTATAACGTAGTCAGGGGTTAAATTAAAAAGTCCTTCTGATTACCATATAATTTCCCCCATTGCCCACAAACCACTTCCTTTTCTACCAATGAATTCTTCCCCATCTTCACAGTAGACAGAAGGCTGGTACCTCTGTGTCAGGCAAGCATGAAGTTGGTTGCTGTAACTTTCTGTGTTCTCTGCTTTCAGTTTGAAGCCCTGTATGGTGAGTAGCATTTTGGATTATTCTTCTTGCAGTAGATGTCTCTATGGAATATAACTTACCCAGTGACAGGAGATGGTAAATGAGGCATGATAGCAAGGGGTTGGAGGAATAAAGGTAATTAAGGGAAACAGCTGCAGAAAGACCACTCTCAACTTAAATATCACTGGAATTGGTGGGAAGAGAATTCCTGCCAGCACAGGGCATTTGCTCTGAAACTAGAAAGTACAAGTTTTCATTGTTTATATTCTTTAGCTCATCTGCTCAGTGTTACCGTCTAGCTGTTTAGACTGTAGTGCTCCAGCCCGATTCCCTTGCTGGGCATAAGGTCTTACAGCAGCATGACGGTGAACGGCTTAATAAAAAGAAGCCAAAATATTGATATTAAACCTGCTCTTTTTTGGGCTCGGAATTTTTATACTATGAAAAATGTATATGGCATGGAAGAGTGGATGAGATCGTTTTGGTGCAGGCTTGAAATGCGGACTGAGTTAAAAGGAACTGTAGCTTTCCTAATGCTGTGTTGGCATGGTGACAGCACTGATCTCAGTCCAGCCATAAACATGGATGTAGCGTTTTACAAGTTTCAGTGTTTTATCACAATTATGCAAAGTAAAATACCAGAGCTCACATTTATCTGCAGCCTCTCTCTAACCCACATATTACCAGGCCAGGATAGAAATACAGATAATATCTGATTAAGAAGAGTCTTTTTTTCATACATATACTGTCCAAGGATTTGGTATGATGTGTCATGTAAGTAAGACCTGAGATTTAGTTACTGAGCACCATCTAAACATGTTCCTTTGAAGGTCATGTGAAGGGCTATTGAACATGTTTGCTTCTGAAATTCTAGTGATACAGGACAGGTTTCAAGTCCCCCTGCAGAATTTAAGTACTCCTGAGGTTTCACATGGAATTTAAGCTTTCATTTAAATAAAAAACAGTTTCCAGCTCTTTAGGCAATGCAGATGATACCCCTCTGAAGGTTAACTAATACAGCGATAGTATACTGAGTTTTCAGATAGATTGAAAAGATGGGTGAAATCACAGGGACGGAGGATTGTGATCAGTATCTCTAAAGGGACATGAGCTGCTTTTTTTCTCCTTGAAAAGTTATTCTTAAATCTACTGACAAAAAATCCTATCAATTTTGTTAAGTATTTCTCAGCTAGTCAATTTAGCAGGTATACTTGACAAGCATACTTTTACATGTGGCTGGAGCTATCTAAAAGGCCATTCCTTGTGGGAAGAAATAGGCTGCAATTTTAAGGGTGCAAGTAATTGTTCTATCTGATACCAGCATTTCTCCCTTCTTTCTCCTTTCTTTCATATATGGAGGATAGGATTTGAGCAGGGGGCTGGGGATAGGAGATGGCAGGAGAAAGAGACTGCCTGTAACAAGAAATGGTATCTCTCAGGCTTTTTACCTTACCATGCTTTCAGCATAAAAAGTACTAATTATTATCATTCTTGCTAAAAAGGGCTGTAAAAGATCGGCTTGATGTAGGACACATTAGCATGATACTCTCATTTAGAGAATAAGCTAGCACTCCAGAGAGCGCTGCCAAGCATTGTGGCAAATTTTGGGGACTAAAAGCAGAGTAACTTCTGAGATTTTTTTTTTTTTTTTTTAACTTAGTGATTAGCAAGCCCTACTTGTGATCTATGGATGGCTTTTTTCAATGTAAATAGGTCACAGAAGGTGATATATGTGTATATACGTGTATTATGATTTGATAACCCAATTGTGATAAAGAAATTGTTTGTAAGAGCATGGAGCCTCTCTGGTGCCTGTAGAAAAACACAGGCAACAGGATTTTGGAGTACAGAGCTATAGGATTCCATAGCACTTGAGGCCTTTGCTATGAAACATTGCACATGAGCTTTTGCACACCAACATTTGCAAAGCATTATCACTGTTCACCCACAGATCTCCTGTTGTCAATACAGGAGGAAATCGTGGTCATTTCTTAAAAGGGTGTCTGAAATATTATCAACAATGGCTGCTGTGTTAGTGGTATATTTTATAAGAGTTTCCGTATTTCACAATATATGTTATACCACAGAAATAATTCAGATTATAGATCGCTTCCTAGAGTAATTCTGGCCATTACTTGCTTTGCCCAGAGGCACTGCTTTCCTCTCTTAATCCTTGATTCCTGAAAGATAGCAACAAGTTAGTTTTAGGCATATAACTAATGACACTGAATTGACAGTGTTACCTTTCAGAGTGCCTTGAAAGGTCAAAGCTACAGCACCTTAAAAAACTGTGTGTGATTTCATTACACATTTAGTATTAACAAAACAAATATGTTTTTTTTAAAGGCAGGGTCTGCACTCTCCTTGCTCATCTTCAGAGGCAAACCCAAGTAAAATTGTGCTTGTTCTTTTTATCAGCTGCTTAGTTTTCTTAGAGCTGGGGCAGATAAAACAAAGACCAAGAAAACCAAGCAAGAGTATTCTATTCTCCTACCCTAAACCCCAAGTTTTAAAATTAATCAAAAGTGTTTTTTTAAACTTCTGTTAGGACCAAAATGTGTAATGGATTGGTGATGTTTGCAAATAGGATTGGGTCTGCCAAAGAGGAACCAGAAAGTCCAAAATTGTAATCCCATTAAAATGAAAATAACCCACCCTCCATTGGCCTCAGTGTCCAAGCATACTACCATAAAAATTCCCCAACTTCTGCCAAAGTGCTTTCCCACTGCAGTAAAGACGAAATTGAGATGGAAATGTACATGACTGTAGATACACATATACGTAGAATGTACACCCCCCCCCTTTCATAGTTTAACATAGCAAGATGTTACTTTCATACACATGTTCATCTCTTGGATTTATATCTGAACTACAGTATTTGTCTTGACACTCTGCTTCACATAAGGTGAGCCAAGAACAACTCTATGCAACTCCACAGCATGACACTGCTATGAAACAAATGAAAGATTTGTTTCCTCTTGTCTCAAAGCCTTCATATGCAATTGAATTAGGTCTTTTATGAAAAATACCAAAAAGGAACCTTATGGCCAAATCCAAGCATTTTTACTACTGAACCTGTGAGATTCTTCTGTTCATTTTCAATAATACCGTGATGTAGTCTTTTATTCACATATTTTTAGGGAGGTTTAGTGAGTGAATCTCTCAATATTATCGGACGTTTAAACCCCAGTTTCCTATCTCCTATCTCACCGAATGTACGTTTATTCTGACTGTAGCTTGGCAAATGACATCCCAAATGTGTCTGGCCATTAACGAGGGTGTTACAAATCCATAGGATTACCCTAGGAATGAACCGGTAAAAATGGGCACAGGAGAACAGCAACCAGGCACAGGGAGGGGAGAATAAGCCACGTTTTAGTGTGCAGTGAGAGCATTCACATCAGGAGCTGATGCAGAATAGCTAGTGAGTTGGAAATTCATATCAGATCTCACCCATTGTGGTCATCCATGTAGACAATTTTGTGTTTTAATCTCAGGCACTGTTAATCTCATTTTAAAATGTGCTCCCTTTATACTATGCTAAGCACACTTTTCTACATGGTCACTTGTTTCAGAGGAATACTAATTGCATCACATTTACCAAAATGCTAATTCAGAGAAATACATGACCGAGTCCTTCTTGAAAACAGACAGTTAAGGCTTCTGGGCTTGAGAGGATACAAAATGATCTTTCAGCTTGCCACAAGGTCACATGAACTACATGCTCAGTGACCTCCCTCTGTCCTTTTCCATTAAAAACAAGGATTAAAACCATGATCCCTGACAAACATTTTAAACCACCCAGTATGAAAGGGCAATTTCATTAGCTAACAGCAAAATTGAACTATTCTCAGTGACAGAGAAATGAAATTCAAAGCTGTTGCTTTAGCACTCAGAGTAGGGTAGCCCCACGCTCCTCTGAGGCATTGGGGGAATATGGTACCACTTGGCTCTGTAGCTGCCCCAACAAAGTCAGCATCCACCTCTCCTCTCAGATGACCAGTGACAAATGGAGAGGTCTCAGCTACGGATGGATGCCACTCAAAAGTATCAGGTCAGCTTACATATACACCATGCTCCCTAGCTTCTGCTATATCAATACACTTGTTCTTTTCTTCCCTTCCCTAAATAATTTGTCTGCTGTTGGGCCTAATTTTAAAGGTATGTTACCAAACTACAGGCCATCAAACATTTAAAAAGCATTTTAAAAGACCTTTATTTCAAATGCTGTTCTCATAGCAGCTGTTTTCTTTCACCATGCAACATGCAAGTCATCAAGAACTGTTTCTTTATTTGACCTCTGCTTTCAGCATTTCAGACTATATGCCATTATGAGGGCTTGCACTTTGTGTATCTGTGCCTTCAGCATATCTAGAGCTCTATTTCACTGTGGGTTGGTGAGCTGTGTATTTTATCTGTCTTATCTTCACACCAGTGGTACAAAATGCCAAATACCTTGCCTGTTATCACACACTTAAGTAATAGTCCTGAGAGAAGTACAGATATTAGAACTGTCGCTGAATTAGATAAGGGTGCTGACTGTGCACAGTAAACCAGGAAGAGTGTGATAACTAGGAAGAGGGTAAATCAGTCAAAAAGGGATAACAGTTTCTATTGCTTTCCAACTGAGCATGACAAAATGTCTTCCAGAAGTCCATTAGCTTATGTGTCACAGTAAAAATATTTTAAACGAGTATCATTCATTGCAATGCCCTTGCCAATGGTAGTGATTGGGGAGCAAGAATTCAAAGAAGGAAAAAGCATGGACACTAAAAGATTGCCTCCATCCAGAAAGAGTTGAGAGCATACAAAGGTACCCAAATGAGAATAATCTTCTGCTCCTTTGCATATGTAGGCTGGGTGTCAAAGATAACAGGTGCCTTGGGAAAAAGATTATTTATGCTGTGTAGTCAGTGCAATACCTGGCACAGTTGGGGACCTAAGCTGTGTGGATCTAGACCACTATGTAGCAGTAACAACAAGAATAGGATGGTGCATCAAAGTCTTTAAGTATTTGCCCCATATTTCCTTAGCATCATAAAATCCTGATGTAGAGTATATTTCAGTCTAAGCAGCCTCTGAAGGACTTACTCTAGAAGGCTATCAGAAAACAGGAAAAGCAGATACAGTTTTTTTCTATTTGTCTGCGTTCCTGTCTGTACCTTTAATTTTAAAGCACCATAAAAAGAAAAATTCCAAATGAAACACTGTTAGGCTGTGGTATGCTGCCAGTACTGACATACAAACCATTTCAAAGCAGTACATACCACCAACCCAGCCAGGAAATTCCACTCTCATTATTGCCATACTGGGTGGTGATGGAGGCAGTGACTTAAAAAACAAATCCAGAACAATTATTAAAAATGTGCCCGTCTCCTGTAATGGAGGCTGCCTATGTACAATGGACTGAATACAGTTTGATAATCAAGAAGAGAAAAAGGTGTTATTGAAAAAGGAACAAACCCATGTGCATTGCTTGAATATTTTCTTGCTGTATGTGTTGGAGCATCTTCCAGCTATTCATTCTGGATGTGCCATAAAAAGATGTTTTGATGCAGTGCTGAGCAATGGGGGAAACAGAATGAACATAGACCAAAATGACCATTTTGGTCTGGAAACAAAGTATAATGCTGCCTCATTGCAGGCTCTGGATTCATGAGAAATCAAAAGTAAGCTCTTTTATTTGGGGGGCAAATTTTCCTCAGCATTTTGGGGTAAATTTTACTTTCATCTCAGCTTCTGTTTATGAAGTACATCTATTACTTTGCATCTATTACTTAAAACTTGTGTTTTAAGAATTTGTAAATGCTAGATGTATGATCAATATTAGTTCTTGCTCAATGCATTTTCTTTTTAATTTGATTTTCATATTTCATGCTTTTATCACACCATATGATTTTATAGTGTAGCACAGACAGGATCAGATAGGCTAGTGACACAAATTAGAAAATAACTTCAGCATCTTAACATTGCATGGCTCAGCCCCTGTTCCTGCATCTCTCTTTTTGAATTTTAAACAGAAAACAATTTTGTATTTTTCAGGAGTTGAGAGCTGCTCGTCAAGACCATGCAAAAATATAGGTAAGACACATTTGCATAATTTGGTTTATGGTTTTAAATGCCTTTCAAGATCAGAAAATACTGCCCTTGAAGAAAAAAATTGTCATTTTTTTACAGCACACTTTAACATATTTTTGTTTGAGGGAGTTTCCCATGCCTGACTTTACAAAGTCAAACTGTGAGATAGCAGGAGGTTCTTGGTCAGTTTACTTTCTTTTTATTTTCCAATAAATTTGAAAAACGAGAGATGGACAACACCTGAGAGTTTTTCAGACAGTTTTGGGGAAGGTCAAATGTGATTTTTGGATTGCATGTGGGTGCATGCACACAGTGACATTTGTCCTCTACTCGTCCCATTATGTTAATGATAAAGGTGCTATAGACATCTAAGTAATTAGGTTTAAACTTTATGTCATGCCTCAAACCACTGTCTACTTTAGAAAGGAAAGATAGGTCTTGTGGTTAAGGCACTTATATAGGAGTTTTGGGTTCACATCCCATTTTAAGTTTTCAGTTACATCATTAGGGTGCAGATTATGAACCACAAAACAGAGATAATTATCATCATCTTTGTCCCACCTTGTTTCATCTGTGAATAGGACAGTCTGAGGCAAAAATTATATGTCCATATAGTGTTTGGTCCAAGGGGGCCTTTAAACATTATCAAGTAACTCACTGATCCAATGCTAACAGTAACCTCTCCAGCCTTATAGTGGTAACAGGCCAGGTCTTACCTCATTTATTTTCTCAGTAATGTCTGACATGACCAGGATGATGCACTGGTATCTCATTGTACAGGCTGCTTTCCACAGCCAGCCTATTCTGAGTACCTACATGCCTTAAGTTTCAATCACATGGTTCACTTGCTTTGTTTAAATTAGTTTCTTAACATTTTAGGGATTCTTTTCATTGCTATGTGAGTGACTGTACTTATTGTTTTCATGATTTCAGATCAGCCTCATGTCTCTGACCCCCAAGTGATGGTGGAATTTGAAAATGGAAACTTCAAGTTCACATTCCCCAACCCCAAAAATGTGAGCGAGTTCAGCATGACCCTCTTCAAAGGGCATGAAAAGAAGGAGATCTGTGCACTTCATTTGAGTGAGGAGAAAGTTATCCCCAAGAGTAATGTCATCTACTGTCAGACAGAGCACTCAAATAGCAGCACCACTTTCATTCTTAAAAATCTGGAAAGAAAGCATATCGACATTTATACCTACTGCCTGGAGATGTTCTTACCCCCTCCTTATATAGATTGCCGGCTGAAAGAAACCTATTTGTATATCCAAGGTAAGTTTACTTTTCTCCTCCCCTCACTTCAGTTTAGTGATAAGTAGATGTTGGGCATAGCTATGCTGCAGTGAAAATTGTGACTAGAGTTTGCACAGATATTTCCAAGACAGCTTAAAACTACTTAGCAGGGGGCTGGTAACAGTGGAGATGTGTTGGCAGACTGCTCAGCATGGCCTCTCCATATTTATTCATCTTCATGGGCAGGTTTTGCAGGCCATGCTGAGCTCTGCATATTGTTGGTGGCACCCAAGCTAGCTAGACTACACCTTCTGGAGTACTGCAGTCCCACCTTTGCATGCAGCAGAAATTTCCCATTGACTATTTTCCAAGCTGCTGAATGTAAATGTTAAGATTATTTCTAGCTGGGGGAAAAAAATCCATTCTGAGAGCTATCTTCATGTGCCTGGCATAAAAAAAAATCAGCTGTCAAATATCTGTGCTAGTAGTGGTATAAAGAACTCTCTGATGCCACAGTGATGCGAAAAAGATGGTGTTCACCTCTCTGAAGCAGGCCTTCAGCTTTAGAGCCTTCTTAGAGCGGAAGAGTCCACAACTCCTAAGAATTTTTGGCCTTTTACTGAGAAGGGCTTGGACTAACTTCACAGGCTTTAATTTTGAATTGCCTTTCACTCAGTGGCTCTTTGGTACATTAAGATGAAAGATTTAATAGTGGTTTTGCTCACATCCCTTCTTGGTTCTCCATATAGTTCAGTTGCAACATGGTACTGCCTGTTGTGCTTCCCTTGCTATCTTTTCCTATCACTCAACACCAGGACTAAACAAAGAAGCTGAAATCCTAAGGCTACAATCATGTGGTTGGGTCAAATTATCCCTCAGCCCCAGATTCTCAGAATCAAGCTGTGACATCCTTTTTTGTCTGCAGTGTTTCCCAAAGCTGTCCATTTGTACAGATAGCGAGATGCTCATAGCTACTGCCAGCTGTTTCATGACCTAATCATATTTTCTCCCAGATCCGGGCAAGGGTAATCTTGTGTCCCTCAGCTTGCCTTCCTATTCAAACGTGACTGCCAAAGTCCACCTTTCTTTTGACCAGGCTGCCCTTTAAATCACCTGTGGTACTCACTGAATGTAAGCTTAAGCCTTGCTCAGATCTGAAATACCACCACGCTCTCAAGCCTGGCTTGGTTTCTTTTCAACCTACACTTTCAGCCCTGTTATACCAACAGTTTCACCTCTGCTTCTGGAAAACTGCAATGTTCTGCTTCCTCCTGAATACACTTTTCCAAGGTGGCTTTTCACCCCATGAAAATCCTTCTCCAGAGCTCACTTTTGCTAATTTATTAATGTGAAGAGAAAAGGGAAAGAATTTGAAAAGTTATCTCAGGGCAGGGGGTGGGTGGGAGGGGAATGCAAATTATCAGTAGTGACTTTTTTTTTCCTCCCCAACTCCAGATAAGGAAGACTGCATTTCACTGGGACTCATGTCATGGATAATTATTGGTTTGATCATGTTTGCCATGATTTCCTGTGTCTGCTGTGTTGTAGCCTGTTGCTTAAGGAACAAGGTAAGCAAGTCTATGAGATTCTGCAGAACCCTCCTTTCAAGGGTCATGGATGCGGAACTTGATTTAATGAGATTTAGAGGGTGAGACGGGCACATACTCACTCAGCACATGATGTGTTTTTTGACAAAGAGACTGAGTTGTTAATTTACACTGGAATTCAGTCATTGATGACAACAGCTCAGATTTAATTTTTCTAAGACAGAATTGTTTATTGATTTAAAGGCTGGGAATCAAAGGGAAGAGGAGAAATGCTGCACAGGCCAGCAAAATTACTTTGGTAAGCAATTCTCCTGATTATTTTCTTCAAGAAGGGGAAACAAATCATCAGTGGAGCAATTCCAAGCTCTGTTCTGGAGCAAAACCACTAAAACAAAGAACCAGTTGGCTCAGGAAAGAAAGGAGACCATGGACATTAGTTATTCTTTTGGACAATGTGTGGTTTTCATTTTCAGTTTGTTTTATTCCAAGTTTTCTATGTGAGTGCCTGTCTATTCTGACTTTAATATTCCCACTGAAAACAGCCAGACTAACTGCCCTACTTAAATAACAAAGGCAGGAGTGGCAGAGGTTAGTGACCACAAATTAAATTCATGGCATTTTCTCTCTGTTTGCAGAAACAGCAGTGTGAATCCAACTCCCATGAGTACAACAGTGAATACATGCCCATGGCAGCAGTGAATGCAGCTAAAAAACCAAGAATCTGAGGTTGTATTAAGCCTAGCTTTACTTCTGCTTGTATCTGTTGCAAGGCTTTTCTCTGGGAGGGAAAGGGCTGCTTGCTATGTCTCCCATTGATTCTAGGTGGGTGGGTGAGTGGGTGGGATTGTTACAATAGCTTGTTAATGGAGTTCATGCTACCATGTAGCAGTAAGAGGAAATGAAAAGCAAAATCTCTGGAAACCTTTTGAATTGGAATGGTGGGCTGGTTCTTAGAAATACAACTGCTTCACATCAGTGCAAAGTAACGATCTTATACATGAGGAAGAGATGTGAAACTTTTCCATTCAGATTCTTCAGATGATGCGTGGTACCCAAAATCTCTCTGGGGAAGTGATTTGCTATATTTACTGAGTGTTACTGGCTAAGGGCAAATAATCTATAGAGAATGAGGAACTTCCTAACTACTTAAACCCTTGCATAGTAGCCAGAAGTAGTTTTGGATACAGAACAGAAGCAGAATTTGGACTGATTCAGATGTATGAGGGTTGCATGTAACTAATTTTCCATTCCTGTTCCAGGTACAAGTTGCCTGTGGCATGGAAATTCTGGCAGCAGAGCTTTCCAGCTACTTGAACCTGGACAATGGGAAATCAGCTTTTCCTCACGTTTCCCAGCCTCCCTGAGCTCTCCTGATGGTCCTGTGCTCAGTGATGAGACACCCACTCCTGACCTGTGTTTTGCCCTAGCCTTGAGTGTTAACTGGCACACTGCCTGATCCACTGACTTGTACATGAAGTGCTAACAATGTGTTAAAGATGTCAGCTTTTAGTTGAAGAAAATTTAGTGAGTTTGCTTGAGAGTAGATTCCTGTAGTGCTGCTACAGAGGGAACTTTTATTTTCTACAGTCTCCTTTATGATAAACTTTCCACTGGGGACAAAAAAAACAGACTACCTCCAACGCCAATCCTTGTGGCACAGCCATGAAGCACTGTCGATGTATTGCACATGCCCTTTTGTTAGGGCTAGTTTAGCCTGATGTTATCAATACATCCTTAGATTCACTGTCAAACTTCTTAGCACCACACTAGGAGAGTGTGGTATGCACACATGCTCTCCTGCACCAAGCTGTGGGACAGCAGGGGAACAAAGCCTGTGAGAGCACAGCAGAGTCTTCACTGTGACACAATACCTCAGGTGTGCACATCTGTATTTTTTGTATTTGTGCTATTAATGCATCTTTGCCATTCACACCTTGGGGCTCCACTTATTTAATTAAATTCTGAATTGTTTTACTAACAGAGGAATATATTACTTTCAAGATTGCAATTATTCTTTAAATCTGTTCAAAGCTGCAGGATCAGTCCCTAAATCAGGAGGCACAATCTCTCCTATTCACATCTTGCAGCACAAACACAACACAGTCTATAAGGCCAGTGTATTCATGGACTCTGCATTGCAATTATCTTCCTCTTGTAGTTTGACATGAAACCTTTACCACTTCCCCAGTCAGTATAGGGGTTACTTGACCTGCCTCAAATTGCTCAGAGCCTTCAGTATGAATGAAATGATCAATCCTTCATGCTCCTTGTGAAATCCATCAAAACTCTGACCAAAAATGACCAACTGTGAATCCAGCCTGGATATGGTGCCAGACACCATTTGGCTGCTGGAAGCAGAGCGGCGCGTTGATTCTGAGTCTCTCTGTAATTCATCGAAAAAACAAATATTGGTCAGAGGAGACTATTGTGAAAGGTACATAGCCTGCTTGTCTGGCAAACAGAAGGCTGGTTTCAAATTTGATAGTGCAAACAGGGACTGTCAGGCACGAAGAGGACATAAGCTGATATATCGAGAACAGGGTTTTCCTCAACAAACACCTAAGTACATAGAAGTATTGCAGAGAGAAGGTGCAAATTGTTAACTGTGACATTAAGCAAAGGGGAAATGAATAAACCATCGAATGAAGCGGGGACTGCCAGTTTCACAGCCCGTACCCTGCTTAGATAACCAGCTCCTAGGCAGAGATGTAGAGGGGCACCCTGGTGCATTGGGTAACATTACATTCCCTCCTGTTGTTCTGCCACATAACATTTGCCAAATTACTTGACCTCCCCAGCAAAAAAACCTCTCCTCTGTACATCCACAAATACACTGATTTCACCATTTAAAAAATACTGGTGAAATTATTGCCTTTGAAAATCATTGCCTTTGACATTTATTGCCTTTGAAAATTATTGGTGAAAATAGCTAACCTCTACTGCCTATGAGAAATGCTGGATGCAAGATCATATGTAACAGTGGAGAGTCCTATCCCCTGGAACCTTTTACCAGACTGAGAAGGAAATTCAAGGAACAAAGAGTTTCTGAAAGAAGGAAAAACCTGAGGTTTGCCTTGAGATGCTGCTGGATAAATGACAAATGATGAAAGTCTGGACTAGGTGGTTCAAAATACATACATTCTACTCTAGAGAGAGAAATGATTCATACTTATTGTAACAAAGCTTTTGGAAGTCTTAGGTTCCATCACTGCTTTCTTTTTGGAAAAAGAGAATTTTATTCTTAATGAAACATTTTTTTGTTATGCCACATGTATCCATAAGAAAGTTCATGCATGCATGAATGCCATGTGAAAGAAATAAGGTCTATAAAATCCACAGTGCAATGGGGAGAGAGTATGGGGCAATTTATCGCTGTCTAGCATCTTAGTGGGAAACAGAAAAAGGACTAAGGAAAAAAAAATATTAAAAAAGTAAAACCCCAAAATTTGGATCTTTTTCTATACAGTGAGGTAATGACAGTGTTTGAATCTGTTTGTTTCCTTTTATTTTCATGAGAAAGTTTTTGTCGTATTGTCCCATCTCTTCTTCCTTTCTTTTAATCCCTTATGCAGTATACAGATAATGTTCAGGATTATTTTGGAGCATTTTTCAGTTTCTTTCTGCCATTCTTCAATACCTCCAAATCAAAAAAAGCTGGAAGAAGATAAAGGATAGCAGAATGAGAAAAAAAAACTATGAAAAAAGTAACATGAGCTGAGTCTATAGACTATGTGACAAGAAAGGATTAAAATAAAAGAAAACAAAAAAGGAGTCAGTAAGAATAAACAAAAAGCCTGATATTCTAACAGGTCATCATTTGAAAAAGTAACAACTCTCTTTACAAACTCCCAGTTTTGGGAAAAGATCATTTTAACAGGGAAAAAAGAAAATCAAATAAGAATATTTCAGCCAACTCTTCTACAAAATCCACTTTCAAGACAAGCAGAAGCATGAGTAACATCCAAATAACGTCTAGGAAATTAGAGATTTGAGGGTAAAATAAACTACTAAGATACAATCTCAACCTATGTTTTCTCTGTTTGCTATGTAATACTTTAGGATTGTAACAGAAATTTTACAACTGTGTGACAGTCCATGAGGAGGGTTCTACAACCTGTCCCTCTCCACCTTTGTCTTCTATTGCTTTATGGGGAATATGACTGAAAGAGAATTTTGGCTATGGCTTTTCCAGAAGCTGAATCCCTAACAACAGTGTTCATGTAAAACCAGTTTCTGTCATACAACACGTAACATAAGATTCAGTATCAGTAAGATGCTTTCATCCTTTCTGATTTATCATTGCTATAAGTCGCCCTACATGTATTTACACTCAGTAATGCCCTTTAGATCTTCCCAGTCTGTTCCAGTATGGAGTGTATGAAGTCAGTGAGCCAGTAAACCAAATAGGTATGTATGGCAAAGAACTACTTGTAATGTCCTTGAAGGTTAAGACTTGAAATAAAAATTTACAACTTGAGCAAACTTAATCTTGCTAAACAGATAGTATGATCTAATGTGAACAGGTGAAAAATGTTACAGATGACAACTACAGCTACTCCAAAATTTAAGGAAGGATAAATGACAAGAATATCATAATTTGAACATCTGCATATCTTGAGATGGTTTGAAATCCAAACCTTGATATGTATTTTGCAAGCTTGTCTTCCCAACCTGAATTATGAACCCAAATCTGAATGCTCTTGAGTTTAATGATTAGACTCAAGATGGCAATTTCATACTTACTATATAGCACTGGGAATGAAATGACACACTGAAACACGGTGGGCCATTTTCCCTTAGTACAGGTATTTTGTTGACTTCAAAGTTCAAGTAGTTCTAAATTCTATCATACTTCTTACAGACTTTTACAAAGTTTATTTAAGGCTGGGGAAAAGAGGCTCTCGAACAGGAGTGAATCAAAATGAGGATCTGTACTGAACGTATCGTACAACATTATTCATAAAGTGTTTTACAATGTGGAGAGTCCCTTACGCATGTGAATCTATAAGCTGACATGCAGAAGAACACAGCAATAATAAAAATAGAAAAAATACAGGTTATTTAAACTATTTAGTTAAAAATAAATCCAATCAGTTAGTGGGAACTTCTGCCCATACAAGGTTTACCGGGAAGCTGGATCTAAGTCTTTGCCTTTGGTTTGATTTTAACTGCAATGAGATAGTCCATATACCCAAGTCCCTTGAGTTGTCCAGTCCATCATTGCTATAGCAATCTCCCCACTGTCATAAAAATTTCCTATTTCCTTGAAAGATGAAGTTTTGAGATTTGTATTTATGTTCTATGATTATGAGTTCAATTCGGGGGGGTGTGTGTGTTTGGAGAAGAGGGAGGAATAGGAAGCATTAAACAGCTTTTCTGGCAAAATGAACTGGACAGGTATGAACTGGAGATATGAAGAAGAGGTCAGGGGGTGAACTTCATCTAAATAAGTATGCCTGAGCTATTTAATTCCTCCTGGGAGTCATAGGATCTTGTATGGCTTGAGATCAATTTTTAAAAAGAGATAAATCAGCTCTGATTATCAACAAGAAAGATTTAGCTGCTGCACACATCAAGCATAATAATTTTTAAAAACTGTAAACATTAACAACTTTGAAATACTGCACATCTTCCACATATTAAATCCTGCATCAGTCCTCCTAGTTTTTAGTACACTGTTGGCAAATCCATCACCAATGATATTTCATTCTCTGTCCCAATGCATTTCAGGAGCAAGTTTCACTGCAGCTTATATAGTTTGTTGCCATCTCTCAGAATTGAGGCCAGGATTTAATGTCTGGATTGTGCAAACACTTGCAAGGGGGTAGTCCCTTTCCCCCTGCCAAGAAGGAAGGCTCATTTGCCACCCTAGGGTTCTTCTGAAAAAATGTCTGGAACACTGAGAAAAATGGAAATTATGTTAGCACCAGCTGATGAGAGCAGGAAGGAGCATGTTGCCTTCCAAAGGTGGCAGTTTAACTGAACACAATCTATGGAGTATGAGAACTCTGCATAGGCTTTTCAGGCTACTGAGGCCAAATTTTGGAGGAGGAAGCTGAAAACTGGGATTCTCAGACCTTTTGCTGGCTACTTTCCTCCACAAAATGTAAGGTACCTGTGTTTGTCTATTCAATCAAATCATTTTCCCTTTGTAAGACAAAAAAAAAAAGACAGGATTTGCTCATTAAGGCTCTTTTGGGCCTGAGTGAAACAGGACATTGTAGTAAGCACCTGGCTGAGTGCCAGTAGGAGTGCCTATGTTGATCCTCCTATCTATGGATCTTCCTGTTGATCAGGCTGGCATGGGGCTACAACACAGCTGGGCAGGACCATGACCAAGACAAAGGGACAGCAGTCTCATGAGGGTCAGAGCAGGAATTAGTGCTGCTGCTCTCATGAAACTGAGATATACCTAAGTAGCTCTTACTAGCTATTACATCCCTGAACACCAGACCAATGCTTGTATTTCCATCCCTTTTCCTGGCTATGTCCCTGCTGTTCAGTCACAACCACAGCACCATGGAAAACTACCTGATCCCATGCCCTGGCTCCTCTTAAGGCCTGTGCTTCAGAGGCCCAGCCAGGACTTTCCCTCCTGCAGCATGAGAAGCGCTTTGGGGCATCAGGCTGTCAGTAGCAGGACTTTACAGTAGCTCACCTGTGCAGAAAGGGGAAGCTCAGGTGAGATGCATGGCAGAAGCCCCTGCTTGGTTATACAGTGGTCATGAAACAGAAATTAAAGAGATTGCCATGGTCGTGTTAAAGGGATGTGTGGGTTCCATGAGTGTAAGGAAGATAAACTAAATTAATTAAAGGATTTAGGATTTGGGGAGTTGCAATACCTCACGAGCATGACACAGTCCTCATTTGCAATAAAAGACTGCAAACCTTGCCTGTGAGGACAGGTAGCCTCCAGAAAAATACATGGCATCCACCAAGTTGTTTGACAAACCTTACCCAGGCAGTAACTTCTACAGACTACAATAGACTAAAATAAGCAACACTTAAGTCATACTGCCAGAGCAAAAATTAGCTTTGCTTCCAAAAAGCCATGGTTTTTCACTGAAGGGACTGACTAAAACATGCAGCCAGTGAATAAGGATCTCTTTCAAGCACAATATTTATTCCACAGAACACTCCCTGGCTTGGGGCTTCATCCCCGTATAAAGGTCTGATGGAGACACTGCCCTCCTGAACACTAGCCGTTACCCACGTCTTTTTCTTCTGTGAAGGAGCTGATCAGCCCCTGACAGGGGCACCCTCTGCAGTCCACCTGGCCAAGAAGCCATATCAAGGGAGTGCAAGAGGTGCTGATGAGCACCTCTTCACCTGTAGTTGGAAGAGTCACCTTTTCTGCATTTCCTTGTTTCTTTTTCATGCAGCAAATGAAAAGAGGTATGAAGGATTTCCTACCACAACATCTGTCTCATCAGCTTCAAAAGCTAAAGGAAACTTCACCTCCATCGGGAATCCGACCCAGACGAAACAAGCCCTGTCTTTTCTGCTAAGTGTGTTGGTAATCTTTCCGTTTAAAGAGTAAAGAAAAAAAGTGTGCTCTTTACTGGAAAACATAGATGTGCTAAAGAAAACGGCCACCCATGTTGAATAGTGGCTCATGATTCATAATTTCCACTGAAAAATTGAGTAAAAGAAATATCCTCTTCGCTCAAGATGGTGAAAACATACGTTTTATTTGGTGAGAAAAGAGGCCTTTATATGTTTTAAGAAAAGTCCTGTCACTAAGTGCAGTTATTAATTCAAACACAAGTCTCCAAGTGACCCCACATGCCTTCAGCACACAGACCACATATCTCCTTCTGTAATTACAACTAGCTGAAGTGTCTTTTGGAGACCTGAACTACATTCTAGTAATAGTGACCCATTTCACTTTCCATGAAAAAACAGCATTCAGTTAGTAGACATCAATAAAAACAACAGCTGTGAAGAAAAATATGCAGAGAAACATTGCTACAGCTAAGATAGTGGAATAAAAAGTATGCAGTGAATTTTTTTAATGTAGACATTCAGTCAGATCACTTTGATGGCTAACCAGAGCACCCCACCATGTGACCAAGGAATCACTTCTGAGTCATTTTTAAGCTACACTTTCTCTGCTTTCTGTGGTGCTGGCAAAAGCAGACAAAGAATGTGAGCCTAGAGCAAGAGCAACAAGGATCATTTTTCAGGCATTTAAGTGCTACTGAGCAATCCACAAAGGATCTGCCTGGGTCTGTGGCACCTTGAGGTGTCCAGAGATCCTGCCCTAAGAACCTATTAGCAGAAAAGTGCAATTCCTTTGCCTGCATACAGTAGCTCCCTGAAGCCATACTCCAGTGGCTGAATTCACAAGTGTTGTCACAGAATGAATGGATTTAAGGTCAGAAAGGGATTTTTTTTAGGTGGTTAGGACATGTACCTAGAACATGGCTCATTCTCCAGTAAGCTATTGGTGTTCTGTGTGATCTGAGATCTACCAAAGAGTTGAGAAACTGAAACACTCAGCCTTCTCCAACCCAATATATAGCTGTTTGGCTTGGGCAGTGGATGCCACAGTTGACTGAAGTACTGTGGTGTCATATCCCAAGGGCCTGCGGGCAGCACTTCACCAGGGGATTCACTGCAGCAGGTCACAGAGCTGGACAAGGGATGGAGCATGTCCCTGCAGCCTAATGGTTGCACCCTCACAGTACCATCCCAAGGACTGCTAATGAACTTCACATGAAAAACTCAGGGATAAAGTACCAAAATGGATTTTGAATCAGAGCTATGGCTTGCCCCTTCTCAGGTGACTGCTAGTGACTAGTGGACTACAGAGATTTCTCTCTTCCACACTCTCCCTCAGTGAATCTTCAGCCTCTTACAGGATGTTAAGACCACCCCGCCTGGGAGGGTCTGCTTGATAGCCAGGAGGATGCTCAGTAAAATACTCCACACTGGGTAAGCCACATGCTACTGACACAATTAAAAATCACCTTAATTAGGCATTTTGCAGCTGCATGCTGGCTAGTCTCTGTGCCTGCAGACAGATGGTGACTCATATCTGCCAAGGGCAAGGGAACACCTATCAGAGTTTATAATTTTGGGAGGGTTTTTTGCAACCATTTTCTACATCATTGTCTGGTATCATCTCTTCCTGCGTCAGAGACTAATACTGCTGTAAGGAAACCATCAAGCATGTTTAGAGCTACCCCCAGTTACTGCCCCTCAAACATACAGGCAAAATTCAAGCTGGCAGTGAAATTTTAGTGCAGTGAGGGAAACAGGAGAGACTGGATTAGGGGGGTCTGGCTAGCAGAACAAGCGTTGAGGTTTCAGGCAGGTGTAGGAGTAAGAAGGGGAGTCTTACCCTCGCCTCCTTTCCCCCCTTCTACTACCTCACTCCTTTGGGTTACAGAATTCCCACCTGGGACTCTGTGATACAGCTCTCTAATTTCTTCCCCTGCAGGAGCCTCTGCTCATGGTGTGTCTTCTGCAGTTCCGGAGAGAAGGAGGAGCAGAAAGGGCTCTGCATGTAGCTCTGCTCATACAGGAAGCAGGGTGGAAGAGATGAGACCTGCTAAGCAAGCCAGATGAGGGCTATCATTTGTCTGCAATTTAGAGAAGATTTGCTCAATGTCTGTCAACTGAACTGGGTTCCTTGGAGGGAGGAAGGGAAAAGAAAATTATAAGAGGCTAAATGGATGAAGAGATGTCAAACTTGCTCCTTTGGAGAACTTGTATTCGAGTAATGCTTTGCAAAGTCACTTTGTTTCACAGTGTAAACTGTATAGACAAAATTTAATGAAACTCCAAACTATGCAAAAGTCAAATGATCTGGACTTTCTTAACCAAGGTTGAGATTCAGGTCACATTTGCTTAAAATATAGTTAATCTGTGAATACTTTTGCCAGATCGGGCTAGTTTTGATTTGACATCAAAATAATGCAAATTTCACAGTCCTTTCATGATGTGCTTGCATCGTATTCAAACATTTGATGAAGCTCTGTGGTTTTCATTAAGTTTGCATAAAGCTTTGAGCCAAATTCAATCCCTTTATTTGCAGAGGCAACTTACGTGAAATGAATTCAAATAAAACGGAGAGTAAAGCTGTTTTTCTCTGGTTCCTAGGTGGTCACTGCTAACAACTCTGTAGGTCAGTTCCAGCACTGCTACAGTAAAACTCTCACTGAAGTCTCTTTCCTACTGTCCTCAGAGGTCCCTGGGAGCTTCCCTTCTAGGCAGCTCTCTGGGGTCCTGTGTAAGGGCTGGACAATCAGGACTAGCTTTCTTCACAAACCTTCTCTGGATCTTCAAGTTTTGTAAGGGCCACAGATTTCTCAGGCTACCAGCAAGAGACTTCAGCACAGTAAATAGCCTGAGACTAAACTGACTGTTGTGAACTTTGAAGAATTCCCAGAGGGTTGAAAGTGGCAGAAAACAGTCTCTGACACCAGCCCCTTTCTAAACACAGACTTCTAACACATCTTTTCCTCTGCTACATCAAAAAGGGTTGAAAAACGATGCAAAGAGCATGAAAAGCAGCTGGTCTCTGATTCTGTACACATGGATCTGGGCCTACAGCACAGTTCCGCTGACACCTGCACCCGTTGATAACTCTAGGAGAGTCCACTGAACATATACAGAGCAATGCTTAGGATCTTTATGCAGCACAATACATGTCACAGATAATGATGCTCATAAATAACAGTAAATAAAAATAACAGCAATGTGAGTTCACATGTGGAAATTCAAGCCCTCGTTTGGAAGTTCACCTGGTGATGCCAGCCAAAAAAGCATTTCTCAGTGTGCCACAGCTCTGCAGGGCTACCAGCAACAAGAAATAAATGAAATATTCTCGTAATGAGACTACACGTATACAACCCCAAACGCACCAAGTAAGCAGATCTGCCAGAAGTCGATACTCTCTACCTGCTTGTATTCAAAGCAAGCATACACTGCTACTAGCAGCCTGCCTTCTGAACAAACCCAGACAGCTTCTCATGACAGTCTGGGATCAAAATCAGCAACTTCAGCAAGACACATCTTCAGGGAAGCAACAAGGTCAGAATCTTTTATCAAGATTGGCTGTATTTTGAGAATATTAATTTCAATATTGACAAGATAAAATTAGTAATATTGAAATGAATTATTAACCACACAGCTTCCAGGAACTGAAACCCTACAAACTTAATCTCTTTTTGAAAGTTGTATTTTATCTAAGCACATTGATGATCAAATAACTTAATCTATCAAATATGCAGAATATTTCTGCTCTGAGGAGCATAGAATTGATGCATACTTTCCTACAAGCCTGTCATGTTGCCAAATAAATACATATATATCCTCACTTTTTTTCCTAAAGAACAATTGAAGGAGCTAAATTATATTTCTCACAAATCATTTTGATGTCTCTACTGTTCTGTTTCATTCTTCCCCTCCTGCTCCTTCATATTTGTCTTCTGCCCTTAATTTGGAGGTTCCTCAGTTGAGTAAGCTTTATGCCGTGTGGATACAGCAAGGCCCTGACCCCTCCTTTCAGGCCTTGTGGTACACACAGTGTAAATCGAATAAAATCATAAAAGCCTTCCCCATCGAATAAAATCATAAAAGCCTTCCCCGTCTCTACACATCTTCTGAACTCCACCTGCTCCCAGCTCACCCAGCTATAAATGGGCAATGCTCACTTGGCTGGTAGGCAGCTGCCGTGGTGTCACTGCAGCTGCTGCCCTGTGTGTACTGTGAAGCCATGGTGAATGTGCCCTCATTACGCGTGAGCTTATAGGGCACCAACATCCAGGTTTGATTTTGACCTTCACTTTTTGACTACAAACAACTGTGTGTCAAAACCTGTTTACCACAAAGTACGAACTGTGATGGGTGTATCAAGGACAACTGGAGTCCACTTACGTCAGGCGCAGACAATATGAGTACTGTGCAGAACTAAAAATTCGCTTCCTCATCACAGTCAACAAAGAGCCTGTGAGCTTCCCTCAGGAGCTCAAAAGATCCCAAATAGCCCACAGCAAATTCCTCTCTCCAGTTTCACAGCTCACTGCTCTCCCCTCGGATACTAGCAACCCAGAGTACCACTGCTGATGGGAAGGAATTCCTTAGCAAGAATTCAGGCTGCATGATTAAGGACTTCAGTGACCCCTGTGGACATCTGAAACTGGAGCAAACAGGAGGCAAAGCAGGAATTGAGCTCCTGAACCTGGCTAATGGAGCACAGCTAGCAGAGAAACAAGGTCTGCCTAGAACTGCCATGCTCCGTGGGCTCGCCACTGCTTTCCTCTTCCAGCTCAGGGGCACCCCTAATTTTAGTGCCAGGCTGAGCTGAAAGCTGAACAAGATAACTTTGTTCCCTGCCTCCTGAGATATATCTGATCATTGTAGCAGTGGAGGCACAGCTGTCATGGCAAGGTCCCTTTCATAAGAAATTACTCCTAAGACAAGTAGCCCTATGGCACAGACCTTTCCCACTGCAATGACAGGTGGATTCAGAGCACCCTAATATATTCTGGGGCCCAAGATATATTTGGGTGTCCCATAATTATATGCAGGCTTGTATGTAATAGGTTACTCTGCTTTAGCTATTTCCCTGCATCCTGTAGTATGGGTTCTCCACCTGTGGGTCCCCTCCATGGATGCAGTCAGTGAAAGTGGGGAGTCTCTCAGGGCAGGGGTGCCCTCCTGGAAGAAGGGCAGGGCAGGTGCCCCCATTCAGGACCAGCTACCTCCGTGGAAACAATCTGAGCAGTGGGAAGAGGGGGCAAGGCATTACTGACTCTATGCCCTGTAATATTCTCATCCATAAAAAGAGAAGGTGTCTAGTGGACTTAGGATAACACAGTCAATAATCTGTGTTTTGCAACTATCTCTGTGTCTTTTATGCCCACTGGAGATGTGATGGTGCACAATTATAAGAATGATCAAAAATGAGGAATTGGGATAATCTGGTAAAAAAAGTCAATGCACAGTAACATCAAGTAATTTCAAAACCCTGCGCAGGTCAATATTGAGATGGTTTCTCCCAATGAAATAAAGGTCTTGTTTGTTTGTGTTTTAGTGTGTGGTACTCCCATGTAGCCCAAGAGTGTTTTCATCCTGGTATATGTGGATCTTTAGTATGTTACTCAGATGTGAAAGATTTCCTCAGTGAGCAAAGCTAGTGAATAATACCAGATATTATGCAGCCATAGCCATGATTGCTGGTATCTCCTTGTCTCTGTCTGGGTGAGAAGGATGCAGACAGCACAGAGTGGCCTTTGAGATGTCCTAGTTGTAGGTGGTATTGTTGTTCTAAAAACTGCTTAGATGCACGTGTGGTTTTGGCTTCTGAGAATTGGGTTGAATGATGGTTGAAAACTTCAGTATAGATGCCACTGATGTGTGTACCAGAGTTACAGATGATGAGGCAATCATTATAATCAGTGTCTTATATTATACATAGATAAATACTATATATATAGTATACAATTATTATTGCATATACACACATATGCACACATACATTATTACAATCGGTCTGCTCTGTATGACATATAAACAATCATTTCTGGTTTATGGTCCAAATGAAAGAACTGGAAGAGTCAGAAAACTGTATTATTTACAATTCTGAGTATATGAGGAGACAGGGAGACCCATGCCCTATTATTTTTTTGCAATAATACCAGAACAGGAAGAATATTACTAATTTGAAAATGAACAATGTCTACCAGTCTTTGGTAAAAGATTTACAGGCACAGAGCTGGTGGGCTATATTTTCATAGTGTCCCATTCTAACAATTACCAGGGTTACTGGGGTTATATCAGCTTCATGAGGGGAAAGGCAATGTAGACTTGAGCAGTTTACACTGGGGAGGGTGATCTGGTGTGCATAAAAGTAAAGCCTCTGGGCCTTTGGTTCATAGATCAAATTCTTTGCCTGCGAAAAATGGCAAACCCCCATGGGACATGGTATTTGAAAGCTCTAAAGCATATTGCCACCATTTTTTAGCCATTAGGAAAAAACTTAATTACATTGGTCCTTTACTGAGGGAAGAATACTATGGCATTGACAGCACAATGCCTGGGAAGAAGCAGAGTTTCTAGAAAGGTGTCAGCACAACAGGGTTAAAACTTGTGAGCTGCAGAACACAGTTCTTAATTGCTGCCAGCAGGATGTTTGTATTTTGAGGTGGGCCTGATTCCTCAACAGGAAAGAGATCACATCAGTGATGAAGAAATCCTTTGTTACAACAGAGGAGAAAAAGTTCAGGATAGGGAAACAGTATTCAGAGCCTTACCAGTACACAGCCTTGGTATGTCTCTGCATGGCTAGGTACTGATTTATATTTTTAAAGACCTGAAACATAGCACTTTCCCCCAGGCAGCTATCACAGATGGACAAACATATTCAACCTCATCAATACAGCAGCTGTTGTATATCTCACACAAAGAGAACACTGAGAATCGTCGTACATTGAAGGATGGAGTTAAAGGAAGGCCTTTGCTTTTAGACGGTGATGCAGTTGCTATTGGGAAACTCATGGCTTTTAATTTAACAGATTTTTTTCCCCCACATTTTGTCATCTGCTACTGCAAACCAGAGTGATACTTGCTAATGAGACCAACATACAATTTTCTTCTTACCAGAACAAGGCACAGATTATTTCTATGTATCTATCTCTGCATCTCTAAAGCATAAAGCACACTGTCTGGACCATTCGTGAATGCTAGAATTTGACAGGGAGCCTGTGGCTTTTTTAAAGAAACCTCAACTACTGTGGCCTCTGGCCCCTAGGGATATTCTTTTTCAGGGAAACAATCAAGGCACGTGCTTTTATTACAAGCCCAAACCCAACAAAGAAATCCATTACTGTGATTTTACCAACATATACCCTCCTTCCTGGGTATCTTAGAATCAATCATAATAATTTTGACACTCTCGGAAATTAATCTGGAGTTGCCAAATTTAAGACATGTCTTCTGAGAAGGCTTTTCTCCCTTATGTCGTTTGTCAGAGTAGGTAACAAATTTACATTCCCTCTCTAGCACATATACAAAAGAAGGCATTAGAAAACAGTGAGGAAATGGCCCTCCTGGGGAATCACAGCAAAGGTTACAGGATAGCTAAAAATCTACAAGATTTGTCATTTTGAAGAGAAATGTAACTTCTTTCTCATTATGAAAAAAATCCATCTCAGGAAGAAGCAAGAGACCTCAGGATTTCCCACACAGTATACAACCCTTGGAAAAGGAAGGGAGTACGTTAATCAGTTCAACCAGAGAGGAGGAGTACATTAATGTAAGGACAGGAAACTGGTGAAGTCCACTGAACAACAAACAGCCAAACTGTTTAAAATTTTTCTGTGCAGTAAATTTGGCCAATAAAATCCTCACCCAAATTCAGCATTGTGAAAGATGCTAGTAAATTCTTTTAATGTCAGTTTTCCCCAGTATACACATAGTTTCGTTATGTGACTATATAACATTGAAAGCAGGTGAAGAGGTGTCTCTTCAAAACATGCCAGCAACATGCCAAAGACATACACTGCTGCATACATTATTTATACAAATGTATTTCATAGCCTGGTTTATTGCTGCTTATGATAATTTAGAATGATGCAACTTGTCAGACCAGTTGCAAAATTCCTACCTCAGTTGTGACACAGATTTGATGATATCTGAGGTGTGAAAGAAAACAAAACCCTTCCCTGAGTGATAATTCAGGAGAACTCACAGATGAGCTCCTGACAGAACAATTCTTTAGAGTTTTTTGTTGGCAAGATGGAAAAAGCATGGGTACAAGTTGCTGAGGAAAGGCCTATATAAGTGTCATGGGGATTGCTCTACATTGTGCTACTCAGGAAAATCCCTTGATTTGGGCAGTTCAAAGGAGTTTGTTCTGAAGTACAGCTTGGTCCTCATGAGAAGAATCCTAAAAAGAAAGAGGAAACTGCTTCTTTTTGTAAGAAACCCAAGTCTGAGGGAAACTAAAATGAGGAATACAAGCCCTTAAGCAGACTGAGAAAATAGTTTGACAAGAGGGTTACCACCAAAAGGGTTAAATCTATCCCCTCCACTGACTGAAAATGGAAGTACCCTTTTCCTGTCATTCTCACAGCACCCAGGAGTCATGGTAAAAGTTACTTTATAAAAAAGGGGGTGAATGATGCTAAGCATTACTTGAAAATACTGTGTAATGTTACAATAGTTGGCAACCTTTGTCTGAAGAATTGCTTTGCAAATATTCTCTCATTAATTTTGTGGGAGGCTTGGCTATTGCTGTTCATGATGATTGACTGTTTCCCAGCCACAAAATAAGCACAATTATTGCAGACGATTTGATGGACTCTGCTTGTGAATGTGGTGAAAATGAAAGTGCTTCTGGAAATACATACATCACAGGAATCTGCCATGTACTTAGCCCAAAATATCTTCACTTGAGTGAAAAACTGACCTTCTACAAACCTAAAGACAAAGTGCACAGTTCTTTATGAAACAACCCAGGATCGATGGCAGACTGCAACCTTTGGTGAGGCAAATGAAATTCTGGCTGTCAAATTTCTTTTCAGAGGCTACTCAGGATGCAATAAAGAATGGGTTATGTGGTGGTGGAGTTAAATCATTCTGTCCCCAAGACTTTTAGTTTCAGAGCAGGGCTTTCTTCTGCAGGTTGGCACGTGCTTAGCTTTGGGAAAAAAGTCAATTGGATATGAATCAAGGTGGGCTGGTAGCAACCTCTTCTTCAAGCTGAGTCTGCCACAGGAGTAGATGTCATGAGGGTGAAGAGAAATGTCTTAGAATTTCTTGTCCAGTTCTGCACCTGGTGGAGAATAACGCTATTCTACTCCTCCTTGGAAAATACAGTGGCCACAGTCTTAGAAAAGCCCTCAGTGCTTTAAAATTACTTTGACAAGTCATCAACTGGCATTCTGAAAAAGATGTGCAAGCACGTAAAAAGTGTGGGTAACAAAAGGCTTTAAAAAAAAACAGGGAGAGAGAGAAACAACTGGGAGATGTATGGGGCTAATCACCCCAATGCTGAAATTTTTCAATCCCTTTGATTACTGTCTTTTGACTAAGCAATAGTTAGGCTGAAATGCTATACCACACCTGGTACCCAGCCATCAGCTGTAGCAATTAAGGCCTTCTCCTCAAAGCAGAAAATACCAGAATCACATTGAAAACTCCCTAGTGACTGAAATGAGAGCTACTCTTCAAAGACAGGTTTATATGAACACGGTAAAGCCAAGTCTTACTCCTCCATGCTTCAGAAATGCCTGGCACAGCCTAAGCCAAATGATGTGGATAAAAGAAACTTAACATTGTGTCTTTCAGAGCAGGAAGAGTGTAAGCCTGCCAAGTATCTGCTAATTCCAAAGGTTGCTGCCCTTGGTGTTCTGGAAGTGCTGGATGGACTCAGCAAGATCTTGAGCACAAGTCTTATGAGGAGCGGCTGAGGGATCTGGGGTTGTTCAGTCTAGAAAAGAGGAGGCTGAGGGGAGACCTTATTGCTCTCTACAACTACCTGAAAGGGGGTTGTAGTGAGGTGGGTGTTGGTCTCTTCTGTCAGGTGCCTGGAGATAGGACAAGAGGAAATGGCCTCAAGTTGAGGCAAGGGAGAATTAGGTTAGATATTAGGAAAAATTTTTTTACTGAGAGGGTTGTCAAACATTGGAATGGGCTGCCCAGGGAAGTGGTTGATTCACCATCCCTGGAGATATTCAAAAAGCGAGTGGACAGGGTACTCCAGGGCATGGTTTAGGGGGCATGGTTAATGGTTGGACTCGATGATCTTGAAGGTCTTTTCCTACTGAAATGATTCTATGATTCTATGATTCTATGATTTTACACCACAGGCTGAAGTGCTGTTTAATAAGATTTGTCAATGTAAACATACTCTTGGAATGGAAGGCTCTGGGATGAGCAAGTCACCAGAGATCCAGTTGCAGGGAAACACGTCTAAGAATGTCTTCTTCATATTGAAGTATCTTCATAAAATGCAAGTGAGCTGAGCAGTATCCATATTCCTGGGTAGACAACTTCTCCTATGGTTTGTACCTATAACATTCTCAAAAACTCCCCACCTGGACCTCTTAACAGTGGTGGTCACTCTGCATCCTTGAGAAGTAAAGTTCTATTCTCAGATTCCCTCCTTTAATCAGTGAATACCGGTTGGAACATCCCTGGTTCGTATTTTAAACCCATGTAATCAATGCCATTCTCAGCAGTAAAAAGTTGATGATAAGCAACACAGGAGCGGCCCTTACATAGAGGCTTTTCCTCTGCTAATCTGGGTAAGTAAGAGTTGAAAGAGTTCTAGCTCAGACTTTGACACACACTTCAAAACCACAGTGAATGAGAGCCACATTTAACATAAGTCTCTATTACCTATGGGAAAGTTTCTCATCTTTTTTCTCAGCTACTTCCTCCTCACAAATGGGGGGCCCCACATCTATTGACCTTGATTCTAAAGGGTTTAGGAGGACATGTGTAATAGGAACTAAATTCTTCTTTTTCTTTTGGGGCTCCTTTTCTTACTATACGTCAGACAGCTCTGACTGTTCCCTGAGAGGACAGAATCCACCTTATTCAAAATGTCCTACCACTACACGAGGCTTGGCAATCTCTAGACTCTTTCTCAAAAAGGGTACAGCTTTTTGAGACAGGCTGTCAGATATGTGCCATACACACATCGCACTCATCACAGCAAATCAGGAACCCACTGAAGGACATATTGTGCGATAGTTCTGGCATATGGAAGGATCTTCATAACTTTGACCACAACCAATAACTATTCTTATTCGAAATCCAAAGGCTTTCTGATGATGTAGGATTTAGCTTGACCATTACCTTACCAAGAAGGAATGTTATGATGGCTTTATTTGCCTTTATTTCTCTGGTCATGGTGTCAATATAACTCACAGGAACTTAATGCAAATTGTCCTACATAAGGAATAAACACTTTGTTCTTTCCTTGAAGGGGTATGAAGCATAACCCATGTATAGAAAGTTCCCCAGATGCCATTTCTCTACAATGTCCATGTACACGTACCAGATAGAAGTTTTGTGAATCTCTGTGGTGAAGAGGAATTCATGAGCAGCCCCTCAGCAGAAATACTTAAAATAAGGGCTAGTTTACCATGCCTGGAATACATTTAAGCACTGTTAGAGATTTTCTTTTCAGCCATCTGTTCACTGCTCAGCAGTATCTCAGGCGACTTAGCTTACCTGTCTTACCTTTGCTCTTGTGGAAGAATAATTCCTGAAGGGATGAATAAAAGCAGTGCAGCATAAATTATGCCCATTTTTTACCTCCCTCAGGAGATCTGAAAAGCAGTTTCTTCAGGTATGTTGTTCCAGCTGTAGGGATAGTGTATTTCCACTAAATCCTCTTCCCAAGAATGTGAGAGATTTGAGGATTTAACTGACAGGATTGTAAAACTCAAGCTCATGATTTATGGGCAACTCCAGCACAGGCTTTCCTGCACAGAGTAGAGTAAAAGCTCTCATTGCTTATATTGTCTCCTGAAAACATCCCTGTCCAAACATTACACACTTCTGAGACTTCCATCCAACTGCTGAATTTAGCATGCCACCCTGGCTACTTCACTTGCCATTTACTCGCTTGCAAGATTCACTTGCTATTTACTATTGCAACAAAACATCAGTAAGGTAAAAGTAACCTGTCTCGTGATGGTCTAACCCAGCTCATGTTCCCTCTTCTCTATTTCCTTTAGTCCTTTTACAGCCGTAGCAATTTCACCCATGTAAACCCTGTCCATGTTTGTAGTTGACTTTTTATAATCCTTGTAGGCAAAAAGAGCCAATGCTCTTCCCCAGTAATCTTTTATTTGTCACCTTGTTCTCTGCACTCCAATAACTCCACCTGATTTGAAAATGTCGCTGGCCTACATCTGTTAATAACCTTTTTCAAGGCTCTTTTGATTTCTAACACACTCGCATAGCCTCCTTTGGTAAAAGGGAGGCCTTTCCCTTCTTGTTTTCTTTCCCCTTTTCCCTTCCTTTTTTCCCTTTCCTTAGGAAAGGACTTTAGAAGAAGGTTCAAGACCTGGTAGCTCTAAGGCAGTGGCAGAAAATGGAGCCCAGAGCAGAGGCAAAGGATTTCTAGCCCTGGTGCCAGGTGTTACTGACAATGATTACAGGCTGGTTTCAGTGCTGCTATCTGAAGGAATTCAGCTGTTTGCTTAAGGGCAGTCTGGACCTAGAATGTACTCCTATTCACAGCTATAGGAGATTTAGTTCAACTATACCTGTGTCTTCCCATTGTTACTTGCTACTTTCAATGTAGTAGTCAAGTTTCTCCTCTCATATGTGCACTTGTAGCTTAGGTCACTGAGGGAAAACCACCATATGCTGTTTAGGAGATGTAAACCTCAGCTCCAATATGATCAAAGAAAGAGTCAGCCGAGTTGGTGGCCAGACTCCCACGCCACCCTAGCATCTGGCTCCCAGAAGGACCACAACTTGACCTCACTAGAGTCCAGCCCACAGCAAACCGCACTCAACTGCAGATGTGGTCTTGCCTATGGAGCAGGATTGTACCTTGCACTTAATATGATACACCAGGGAGGAGGATGGTGTAAGACACAGCCCCCCCTATTCCCCCAGGTACTAGAAAGCTGTTTTGCTCATTGACAGAGCAGGCGGCTTCTGCCTTCAGGTGAATGGGAGGTTTAGGGGCAGGATCTGGATCTTGCCTTCAGTCCAGAAAGCTGAAACAGGGGAAAAGCTGCCGTAGCGGATGCACTACCTTGGATTTATATGGCTTTATATATTTATGTAAGGCTTTATATGAAGTGAGACCTGGAGAAGTCTTGGTCTAGGCTCTGTTCTCAGGAAGGCTCACAATTTGATTTTATCAGGTGACAGTCTCAATCTAGTTTTAGAGTGGGGGAGGGAGGAAGATGCTTGGATCACTAAAAACCAAAGTTGAAATAGGCTTTACTGGCACACGCATTGCCAGTTTCAGCACAGGTGACTCAAGAAACACACAAACTGAGTCACTATTTCAGTGACATCAATGATCCCTCCAGCAAATAGCCGAAACTTGTCAAAGGAGTTGCATGATAGAGCTGCTTCTGTTTTAACTCCTTCTGTCCCTGTCATGGGGCAACTAATGGAAGTTGATTTTTAGCTGTGGCAACCTGTCATGTTTTCTAACTGGGAGAAGTGAAGAATGGTGCAGTGACCACAGCCAGGGACTAGGTGACCTTTCCATACTGGGGACAGGCAAACTGACAGCAGGCAAGTGCCTCTGACTGTGGCTTTGCTGCCTCTGTCAGCTGTGCCCCAGAACAGCCTCCAGTTCTTGAACCAAACGGTTTGAGCCAGTTACTTTCATGTTGCCCATAGCCATAGAGCACAAGTGTGCCATCCGACGGCCCTCTTCCCACGCAAGAAGACCAGAGTGAAAATGGACATGTAGGCCAGGAGTCTGGGTTCAAGCCTAAACCAGGCATTAGCCTGTGTGACACCCAACCATCATGGAGTTACAAGAAATTTTCTCGAGTGGGAGCACAAGGGGCATAAATTTACTACTCTAATTAAAATCAAAGTAACCCATATCTTTGGGAGGATACTGATGGTGTCAGAGCTGTAAGAAGACATGGTCCAGTTCCTTACATCATTCCTTTACCCCACTTTGATCCCAACACTTAAATTTAGGATGCAGCAGTTAGAACAAGCTCTCAGTGTGGTGAAATAGGATGTTTAGAAAAGCCTCACATTTTGTTTCCTTTCTACTGGGTTTAAACTTTTAGATCAAATCACCCTGAAAAAGATGTTTGTGCGACAGGAAAATGTGGTATCGAGATTATCAGAACAAGGTAGACAATAATATATTTCATGTGACTTGATTACAAAAAATGACAAGGAAACCACAGGACATCGGTGTGAATGCAATGGAACAAGGCTACGAAGCATGTGTTGTGTGCCACAGACATAAGGGTTTATATAGACTTGAATGAGATTCAATTTAGATCAAAAGGACCTTCAGGGGTTTTTTTTCTTTTTAAGATAGAGGCATGTCTTTTGGCATTACACAGCTTGTGGCTATTGAGGCAGATCTGAAGGTAACAGGATGTGGAGCACGCACTTCTGATTTACTAGCACAAATGGCTTACACAGGCATGGAAAGTAAACTGTTTTAAGCCCTCCAAGATCAGAGATAAGACTTATTAGCAGGACTGGCTGGGGAGTTTTTTCTCATCACTTCCTTGCCATGCTAATTTGGTACAAAGGTACTTCCCTGACTGGCCTACTTGCAAAACATGACACCCAGATTTTGTAACACATTCCCTGAACTAACCTCCATGCCATGACACCCCCCCCCCCCCATCCCATCTCACTCTGCTGTTGCATCTTGCCTTTGTCATTTTATCCTGCTTCCTTTCATATCTCTTGGGTCAGTACTAGCTGTTCTTTTGATTCCTGTTTTCCTACAGCATCTTCTTCTACCCACATGTGGGAAGTAACGACATGACAAACATACCTGAAATATTGCAGAAATAAGCGATTTGGTCACCGTGACCCCCTGGGAGAATGGTACTTTGCAGCAACCTAAAATGTTCCTATCTAACAGCAGTCTGCAAGAACTAAAATACACAGCGGTCAAGTACTGTGACAAGCAACTCACAAAAGATACTTTACTGTGCTTTTTCTGTATATTTTTCACTATTCCAGAATTCAGTTCTAGAAGTATAACTGGGCCCTGAAGAATTTTGTGCAGAAATGTAATGCCCACTAGGACATCTAGTACAGATCATTTATTCTGTAGAGCTGGTGTTAGCCAGGAGGCAATATTCTCTCTCCCTCAGAAAGCTTTACCCTTCAGTTTTTGTCAACTTACCGATTTTACAATTTAAGACTCATCATAATTTAAAAACTGCAGATGCAGCTTCTTAAATATCATTATCAAAGCACCCAGAACAAGACTTGCTACATAACTTAGAACATGCACAAAACAGCTTCTCTCAGCCTGATGTAGTTGATGGCTCCTTCATGCATGACTTGTTAAGTATTTTGTGTTCAGCTCTGTGAGCAGCCCCATAGATTGAAACCAGACCTTCCACATGCTATGGCTTCCAACCAAAGACCTCCAAAGTAATGCCCACTCCTGAAACCCATCTGCCTCCAAGGGGACTGTGAGACAGAGCACATGGTCCTCTAAGAGACTGTTTCCTAAAAGCAAGTGCTATGGAAAAGGAGGCAAATCAAGCTCTTATCCTGCCACTTGCACACTGCCTGTGTACCCTGCTCCCTAATTCCAGCTGCCTAGAACCTGCATTCATCCCAACAGCTCCCAGCAATCCTACAAGTCTCCCTCCAGAAAGAGAGAAAACTCTCTTTGACCTACTATTTTCTAACTTCTCATCTCAGCTTCTCCCAAGCATCTTCTGGAGATGCTTTTCTCAAAGCTCTATATTTTCCCGCTACTCAGGAGGTCCTTGCATGAAGAATCATTGCCCAGCTAACACCAATGAGAAATGCCATACGTGAGCACAAACAATCTGGGCACAAAGCCATTGAAAAACAGAGAACAGGCATTACTATTTGAGAAGAAATTAATCAACTTGAATTTTGCAAACCTGAATAATTTTAAAATAGCATATTTTATAATCTTCTGTTCACAATTAAAGATCTTGACAAAATTGGCCGACTGATTATAGTTTTCCACAGAAACAATACGGGTAGAATTACTTTAAACAAAGAACTCTCAAATACACAAAAAATGTGTAACAACCCCTTTCATTCTATATCTTTCCTTCTGACTTCCTCAGAAATTACTACTTTACATGCCAGATTCTGCTAGCCTTAAAATTCAGATCATGCTGCCCAAATTAATAGGACCATTCTTGAACTATGGTGCAATTCAACATATGTGAGTTCTCTATTAAAACATCTATATGCTCTGAATTTTTATGTTGGTACAAGCCCAGATTCTGCATGTTGTACTCTCACTGTGCAGGAACAAAATCATTTACATCTCATTTTCTCACATCAAGCTTTTTTTAAATAAATGGCTACATCATGTTTGCCCAAGACACAATGTTCTGTCTATCACACAATAAACCAACCAGTGGAATGGGTCTCTGGTGTAATGAGTAGTATTTGGAAGCAAGAGAAAAAGCAGCTAAGCCTAGCCCTCATTAAGTTGTTCTTTTTCAGAGAGTAGATGTCAATAGGACTTTTCAGTGCTTAGAGAAAACTTTGAATCAGGCATTAAACTATTGGAAATACTTAATCAGAAAAAAGGTATATACCACTGCTACACCTAAGGTTTTCCAGTGTGTTCAATATACCAATTTTTTACAAGAAACACCCCTGTCTTTCATAGGAACATTTCACAATCCTAAAACACATAAATGAAAAAGTGTCCCTATTTTGATTTTGAAATTGTAGTCACCTTTCCTCTTAGGTAACAGGACTTTCAAGATTAAAACATCCATTTCAGGTACATGATTCCAAAATTGGCTCATATATGTTCATCCCCCTAAACAATTATGGCTAAATAGTAAAGATGATTTAGATAGTACTTATATGGTAATTGTTCTGGGAAATTTGAAAGATTCAACATAAAAAATGAATAGATTTATAAACTACTCAGATGTGTTCTTGAATTCAGGTTACTCACTTTCAAACAGCCCTCATTTCAAGAAAAACATGTATTTTAATCTCCAAATTGTGTATAGTCTGAACACTTAACTGAAAGGTGTCTTTGCAAATGCACGTTGTTACATATTTAGGGAAGGCTAGGAGCACACACAGATACTGAGAATGGGATTGTATTACTTTGTGCAAATCTTGCCCCTCTTTGCTTTTATTATTAAAATTGTGTCTGTTAGAAATATAGACACTATGTTGCTATTACTCTCCAGCAATTTACTGCCTGGCCTGTCGCAGGTTCTTGTATGAATATTCCCCCTATGTTCTTCATTCTGAGTCTCCATTACGTTTTGTCTCCCCTGTTTAGACCTGAGCGACTCAAAAGTTTTAACACACTAACTTATTTAATTTGATTTCTTTAAACAGATAGAACATAGAATTTCTCCAGCTTGTCTCTGCTTGGAAGACAAAAAGTTGTGTTTGATTAAAATGTAACATCCAGAAATACATCTGCAGGCTGATTTAAAAACATCAAGAAACAGAGAAATCCTACCACTTCTTTTGAAAGTTTATTTTGCTAGTTGATCACTTTCAGAGTTAAAATCCTGAACCTTTATTTGAGTGGGTAAATCCTTCTGGTCAGGCTCCCTTCTGAATTACTGCACATGTGCCAGGGCTACATAGCTCTCTGCTCTCACGGTATTTGGGATTTGGGACTGCACCTTGAAAAACTTGCTCAAATCTTTTGTGAGTACTGATCCGTTGCTCGTATTGTTTTAGCAGAGAGAGACTCCAGCTTAGATTTCATCGATATGTGCACAGTAACTCTGTTTCTGCTGCAATACCAAACAGGCAAAATGGAAGGTGACGGAAGAGTCCTTCCTCTTTTTACAGACGAAGAAATGAGGCACCCTGCATGCCCTTTTGAGCTCATTTAAGACAGTTTTGAACAACTGCCACATGTTGGGCTCAGCTGAATTATTTTGAATTTACAAAGGAATAAATGAAGATCAGAATCTGGCTCTGAAACTTGTCTGAGAGGAACAGAAAGTTTGTGGGAACTGAACCCAGAAAGAAAATTCATGTCTACAAAGTGCTGGAAAAGAGCCAAACAATTTATAGTTATAATAGATTAGAGCTCCTGTCCTAATTCTATTTGCTGATACCCAACTGCTTACTGCCTCATATCCTGTAAACTCAGACTGTGCATTGATGCACTCCCACATATGTGGCACCAGACCGACACCACTTTCGTTGTTTCAGTCTAAGCCGACTACAAATTTGGAAGCTTTTAGTCAGCAGCTAACTTGATAGTTTCACTGTCTTTAATGGATATGAACAATATATATTGTGTCTTGTTACATACATTTTCTTGCTTTGCCAGTAAAAGCATTCCTGTGGCCAAAGTACTGCATGGCATGTTGATTCCGAGTGGGTGTTTGGTGACAAGCTGAATCAAGCTTAGTACCTCTGAGGTCCTGTACAAAATTTTACCTTTGGCTTCAAATTTTCACTAGGTCCTTTCCTGAGTTCCTCTGATTGTCTTCTTCATGTTTTGGCCTGTAACATCTCAAGGGACACAATACAGCTGCTGCCCTCCACTATGGCTGTTGGCTTGCCCATCTAATAATCCAAACACTGAAATTATGGAATATCCTCCTGGTTGGCCCAAGATGGACCACAGACAGACCTAAGTAACTATTTGTGAAGCAGGCTTAGTATTCTTCATTTTGGCATATCATATTTGACTGTTAATAGCTATTGCTGTCTCAACCTTGCCTTTGTTTCACTGTAATATACAGAGGGTATTTCCACAAGTCAGGTTATTTAAAAAAAAGACAGTTTTTTGCTTGCTATGTGGTAGATTTGCATATATCATTCTTGTCAACTGTAATGAAAGTTACACATGTAAAAACCCTGGCGGCAGATTGTGATAAGGCAGATTTGACATACATCACTCTGCAGATAAGGATGCTACAAGACTTTGACATTTGTAGTGAAATGCTTCAAGGAAAGACTGTAATTGATAATGAAATGCAGATGGCTTGAACAAACTGGATGCCAAGAAAGTGACCAGCCTTGGAAGAAAGTTTGTGGCAGAACTCATCCCATAGAAAAGAGCAGAGATAGAAAGGGCAGGCCAGTTTTGCCCCTCTATCCTTACTGCAGAATTAGTGCTACTGAAATTAAAAAAGAAGAAGGACTAGGGAGAAAACAACCCCTTCAAGATCAAAAGATGGCATTGTAAGATTTGACAGTAGCGTGATAGTTTGCCTACTTCCTTCTTCCCCTCTCCTTCCATTTCACAATGGGAATCCTTGAGTGCCTGATGGAGGTTCCCTTCTTAAACACACTATGCCTTTACTGCAGGGTTAAAAAAAATAGCAAGTGGTTATTGAAATGTCATACATAATTTCCCATGCCATCTTCATGAAGAATTCTTTCTCTCTGTTGAAGAAATGGCATTCTCTATTTACTTGAATGACAGACATACCTTTCCCCTAGCTTCTACTTTAAATAGTTTGGGCTATTACTTATAGCTGTTTTAGAACTGTAAGACTGATTTCCTTGCCACTACCCTGATGATTGGTCATATAGTACAGCTATTGCTTGTGAATAATGGCAAGTAACCTTGAAATCTAGCCAAACCTGTAGTAGGTGTCAGGACTCTGCTTAAAAAGATAGCCCCCTGAGTTTAGTGAACTTGAAAGGGGAGCCTGGAACCTGCCTAAAGAAGTACAGTTATCACCTGCAAATGAAGTAAGCCAGGGGTTTGGAATCTTCAAGAAACCTTGAAGCCAGAAAAAAGCTTTGAGGGAAATCTTAAAATCATCAAGCCTGGGAGAAGGCTTTAGATTTAGGTTTATAACTTGTTGTTTGCTACTTAATGTTGATGCAATAAGGCTGTTCTCTACCCCATTAATGCCTTTTAATGCTGGATTCTGCTGGCTCACAGACTTCTTTCCTGTGCTTAAAGTGGAATCTAATAGCCTGTTACCTCAGAAAGATGCAACTACCTTTCTTCAAACCATACCACAGACAATCTCTTGCATCGAGAAATTGTTCACCATCCACAGGCATTTTCTTCAAACAGCTAAAACCAGAACTATTAACTGCTGAAAGAAACTGAAGACGTGTCAGATAACTTGCTAGGAGATGACTGACTGCAGGTCAGCCTATGAAAGCTTGGCATCTCAGGTCAAGAACCTAGCTGTTTTCATGTACTACAACAGTCTGTGCTCAGGCTTTCATAAAAAGATACCACACAAACAAACCGTTTGACAACAAACAAACCATGGGCTCTTAGCTTATGGAAAAAAGAATAGGAAATACACTGACCTGAAATGTGGAGAGAACCATACCTTCTGCTACATTTTATGGACTCTGTTTTTCATAATCAAAAGGGATCTTGAAAAGCCAGAACACAGAGATGCAGGCATGAGATGCAGGCATAAGGTACCATGAACAAGGATTACATAGATAAAACAAACAGGTATAAAGTCCCCTTTCAGAGGTGACCCATGTGAGCTGATGAAATGAAAGGCCACTCCATGCCATACAGTGGAGTCCAAAGAAATTAGTGTCAGAGGGCACTGAACCTCCTCTGCAAACCTGCAGTGGCATCAGAGCTGAGCTGGGCCCAAGCTAATGGCCAGGCCCCAAGAGCCCAGGCGAAGCATTGCTAAGGCAGCTGCCCCACTGCTGTGGTGGGTTTTGGCTCTCTGCAGGGGACAGCACACTGCCTGCAGTGGCACCAACACCAACATCTCTTGGCTGTGCTCCACAGTCCCATGCCACATGTCAGCTGTGAGGCAGGCAGACCTGCCCCAGGTGATCTGTTGAAATCTCATTTGGCCAATACCCCTCTGGTGTCCATCAATCAATCCTTGAACTACGTTTTTTTGTGTAGCCGGTGAACTTCCCATCTCCACCCCTTGCCAAAATAATCCATTCTAATCCGTTTTAAATATTGTCCCACTGATGTGTCACAATTTTTTTCCTCGCCTCATATCTCTTTTTCCCCCCACAAGAGGGCACCAACACTGCATCCTTTGAGACATTTTATTTCACAACGAAACATGTGCCTCAAAGGAAACTGGGGGGAGAGAAGCCAAAAGGACGCAAGCAGCAGGTTTCAGATCTGGAGCAACTCCCTTCCCCCCGGGGCTCCACAATTTTAATTCCAAGGTTTTGATTCAGAAACAACTCTGGTGACAGCTGCATGAAACCTCTAATAGGAGATAGTTGCATCAAGCCACTAATAGGAGATGGTAGTTCACAGGCACATGCTTGATTTTATTTCTCCGTTTTGTCTCTTGGCTCCCGCTTCAAGCAGCGACACTACAAAAAAGGGCGTCTCTGGAATTAGAAACCTTCATGGACCTTAAGAGAAACCAGTCGGAGAGCTGAGAAATACCAGATACCAAATGTCTCTTGAAATAAACATACATGAGACAGCCAACAGACAAATCTTATTCAGGGAAATCAGAGTGAAGTAAAAACACAACTAAAATTACCATAGGACAGAGAGAATCTGGTGAATAGAGAAAAAGCTAAGAAAAGCCCTTGTACTGCATAACCTGACATAGTGACAGCTATGGCTGAGACAAGATAAATATGCGGAGAAAATGAAAATCAAGAAAGAGAAGGAATTACTTAGTGTGGTCTACGGGTTTATGCTTAAAAATACAAAAATAATTCTAAAGAAAGGAAATGTAGGCTAAGTACCAGACAAGCTTCCTATACAAGGCAGAGAGCCCACATGCTCTCTTGCAGTCAGTGAATGCCCATATTTAAGCCACTAATTTAGTTCCCTTATTCTGGAATTTGTAAACATTGGGCTAGGCTTCACGGGCAGGACACAGTTACCAAGAAGGTGTTACTCCGGCTTCTGCTAGAGCTCTAGTTTACTTAATCTACTAACGGACATATTTTTACACAAGTCTGATCAGGGAATTGTAAGAAACCCAAGTAATGCTTTTTCCTCCTCTCACCTCCTCCACCTCCACTGTCTGCACACAGCACTTCCTCAGGTAAAGGCAGAACTGTTTTCACCAAGTCCTACAACTTGAGAACCAGGGCCGTTTGATGAAACAATTAGGAGATTGGGTTAAAACAGATAATAGAAAGTGCTTTACAAAACACATAGTCCTTGCTAGGGGGTTGTGGAGGCAAGCACAACAGCAGGTGAAAAAGGGTTTCAGACAAATTCATGGACAAGAGGTACAGATGGAACATGGAAACTCTGGGCAGGGATATATTCTCTAACACCCTAACCCAATGATTTTGATGCTCAGGGTGTACAAGGGGTATGGACTGCAGACTATGGCCAACCTTGCATGGTCTCCCTAAACAACTGCTTTTACTGCCGTCACTGGAGAGAGGACACTGAATGACAGACCATCGGTCTGGCTCGGGAGTGCAATTCTATATCCTCATGTTCCCCCCTTCCACTCTTCTGATTTAGGCAGAGCTATAAACCACAATTTTTCATGCTATGATCACTCATCAAAATGGCTATCTAGAGGCTGCATAGAAAGAGGGAAAAGTACAAGCCTCTGAAAGCCACCACCTTGCAGGGGCCCTGAGGTGGATGCTGCATGCAGAAAACCTGATGGAAAATGCAGCATGACGTGTTGGTGGAACCATTTGCTATCAGAAGGTGCAATTCCCGCAAGCTAATTGCCCTTCACCAAACTGCATCAGTTTGGCTTAAGCTTATTTTGGCAACCAAACAAAAGGGGAAAGGAAGGGTACTCTTGGTATTGTCCAAACATCCCATGCCAATGTTTTTTGAATGAAACATTTTTATTTTCCTTGTTTTGATTGAGGTTCAAGAACATTTTGTTTTTAAGTACAATATACAAAAAAAGAAGGAAAATCAAACTTTTATGTGTAGTGGTCCATGGATTCTGAGTCACTTTGACACTTATGGAATATGAAATTGCACTGAACAGTCAAAGAATGAATATATCCAATTTTAAGATGCATAGCGATGGTATAAAAAAAAAGGTAATGCTTAATATTTTAAGGTACAGGAATAGCCATCATGTCCTCACTGTTTTCATCATATGAAGGCCTCACTAGGGAAACTCACTAAGGAAAGTTTAGTGTTTAATGCTGTAAGGAACACAGAGACAGTAAACATAAGTCTTTGCAGGGGAAAGCCTCAGAAGAAACTCTCCTGGACTTTTCAAGGCCCTAATTTTCCTAATGTCCATAAAGGAATGCCTTTCAGGACCGTATATTTATTTCATGGAGACCAAACCCTACAATTTCTCTTCACAGGACTAGGCAAAGGACTTAGTTCTGTTAGAAACAATTAGATTATTTAGAAAATCAGTTCTGCAAGAATACTTCAGATCTGACTCAGAAAATTCAGTTTCTGGATCAACTTTTTGCATGGCCTTATGCAGGTCACCTCATCAGCCCTGCAGGTACTGGCAGTGATAGGCAGACTACACCAGTGTTGTTGCACCTGGGCGTGCACATAATCCAGTGCACCAAACAACCCCATTTTCTCTGTCAGGCTTAACACCTACTTACCTGTGAGAAGGGATATTTCCTTGCCTTATGAGGAGGAGGGGGAATAACGTCAGAGAGAAAAAAATCCACTAACAATTCTGTAGTATTCAAATACTGCTGTAGTGTAAGCGGCAGGAATAGAGCTAAATTGTTGTCATACTCTATTTACACCTACTCGTGGACGTACTGATTCATATCGGGAGCATTTGGAGAATACACTGGATTATATTTACCATCTTTCGTTACAAGTATGAAAGTGATGTTTGAATCTAGCTCACCCTTCTACGGTTTTTCATGTACCTCTTCTCTATTGAGGTGTATTTCTTGAAATGACTCTTTTGTAGCTTTTGTTCTGAAAGCAACTTTGAATAAAAACTACTGGAAGTTATAGTAGCTGCTGTACTATTTTTCACACATTTTACAATTCAGTCCCAGGCTTCACATTAAACAGTTCCACTGCCTGTTTTTAAGGCTAAGCAGACAACTTCATTCAAATGACTACTGACATCCCAAGCTGCATAGAAAGATGTAATAGGAATAGGCTTTTGTCCTAGGCTCACCCTACGGGGCGTCACAGAACAGATAGCCAGTTACACTCAATATTTTGGAATTTGCATAAATTATAGGGGTTTTCTTTCACAGTAAATTTTTCCTCCACATCAGTTATTTGGGGTTCATACTGGGAGACTAAAAATATGTAAAGTGAGGAAAGAGAAGTCTGGAACAGTAATATTAAAACACTTACCATGTTCCATGCATTAGCACAGTAAATGCTGTAGAAGTTAAATTGTCTGTGGACTCAGCACGGACAAGGTGCCCGGAATCTGCAAGTTCTAATCTCATCTCTGCAGCTCTAGAAATAAGCATAAGAGAATTAACTCAACACGCTTTATTGCTTGAAAGCACCTATAAACTAAAATTGTATTTCAGATATTCTTCCGTAATTGATTCACAGTTTTACTACAGTTATTTTCTTAATGGCCTTTCCAGGCCATAACTCTTAATACATAAGCCTGTCCAAAATATGGAAACTTGTTTTGTGATCCATTGCTGGAAGTATCAGGACAGGGGACCTGTTCCCAGTGAACAAAACTCCTTATCATTTTATCATGAATTTTTGTTTGCCCCAGGATTTGCTAGCTGTAACCACACAAGTGTTTCATAAGCTCCTCTTGGTGTCAGAATTCATTACAAAATCTCCTGTCTAGGAGATGTTTCCATCCTTTCTTCTTTTCCCTTTTTATTTTTAAAAGAAGTGAGATAATGCTTGAGAAAGATGCCAGATCAAAAGCCCTCAAGTCATCCTTGCTACAGTCTAAATCCCACGTCAAGAAACACTCATCTCTCCTCCCAGGCATGACTCTTAACCCTTTGTCTAATCAAATAATTGAAACCCGCTCCCAGGCTCTTCCGTGCTCAGCCATCTCCCTTGAAATTCTCAAATAGTATGCCCAGTTGTTGGCCTTTGAACCCACAATGAGTATATGGAAGTCAAAGTAATTAGTTTAATACATCTAGAGAGCATACAAGTTCCTCTCCTCTCATGTCTGGGTCTGATCCTGCAAGGGACTGCATATCCTCAGCTGCCTTTGACTGAGGATGGCTAAGCATCTCTAAGAAGGCCAAGGCTAGCTAAAATTAAAGCTCTGGATGGAAGAAGACTGCTAATATTAAAGGAATAATAAAGCAATTTTGCATTAGTAAAAATAAAAAAGAAATTCAAAAAATGTAGAAGATTATGTAGAATGATAACAGAAAGATAAATTTAATAGCAAGGAATGCTATAGAGGGGGGCCGAAGGAATGAGGCTGATAATAAAGACAGAGATGGAGTAATGCTTATTTCCAAGATATCAAACTGGTCAATAAACCTGTTAGTATAATCCTGGCTCATCAGAGTAGAAGTGAAATTGTAAGGGATAACTTTAGGTAGAATTATATATTGCCATCTCATGGGAGGGACAATACAGGTACATGTCGCCACTTGCAGCACTTCGCTGACAGAGAGGAAGAGAGGGGAAAGTGGTGTCTAAACCAGAGTACCAGAGGCCCTTCTCTTCCCCCCCAAGGCATTAGCTGATACATGGGAAGATAATTTGCAAATGTAGGTCCCAGTTTCAGGGAAGGCGAATTTCTGTCAGGACCCTATGCTTCCTGTGAGCCTGAAAGGGTCTCCCTCCCTTCCCAGGGAACCTGTTAGCCATGCTGGATCTCTGCCTCTCACAAACTGAGCTGCTGCCTCCTGATTTTAGGTCTCTTGAATTGGGAGAGAGCTGCTGAGATCTCTGAAGATTCCTCTGCCTATAACTCCTGTCAGTGAAATAAAAATGCCTTGCTGAAGAGCATAGACATCTTCACAAATTAGGAAATAAGCCTCGAAAGTTAAGGGTTTTCCCAAAGTAACAAAATATAAGGGAAAGGGACACAGGCATTCAGAGACCACAGTTCCACTGGAGAGAGTCTCAAGGCAATTTCTGCACAATCTGGACACATTATTGTACTTTCTCTCAAACTTCTTGTATTTTTCTCAAACTTTTATTGTACTTTCTCTTGTACTTCTTCTTGAAGAAGGAAAATAAGATGGCACTAACCTTTTAAATAAAAATACTAAATTTGTTATATGCTCTGCCATCTTCCCAAGAAAACAGACTGCAATAGTAGCCTGTTTTATCAAGGAGGCGACTGTTTTACTTTCAGAGCCAATTTTTCAAACCTCTTCACTTCCTGTCCACATCACTGTTTAGAGAAATAGATTTTCCTCCACAGACAGACATGTTTTTCATATCTACCATTGGCTTTTTAGTTGCAGTGGCTATACTATTAGGTCAGGCTTCAGATATTCGAGTTATAGGAGTTGACTGTAGCCTTTTAACTAACCTGTTGCATAAATTCTGATTCAGCAATATATAACATGCTGGATTCATTCTTTACATTAATGGAAATAGAGCATTTAATGCAGTTGGAGTACAGTGCTGGAAATTTTGATTCAGCAGCAGATTATGTACTGGATTCATTCATAATATTAATGGAAGTTTTAAGTGCTCTTGGAAGATGTCACTGGAAGATTTTTTCTTTTTCATTCCACACTGTTTTAAAAAATACATTTGCAGGCTTTTTAGAAGTTGCAGTGCATCCAGATGATACAGCAAAAAGAGGCAGCTCTGGTTAATACACCAAAGGCCTTGCATTCAGGTACCCTGACATGTCAGACTTCCATGGGCCTAACTTCACTCTTCTGAATCATGAGCTTGGACCACTGAGGACGGACCTGTTACGATATGTTGCAAGCCACTGGAGCGGAGAGAGAGTTTGAGCAGGAGAGTAACCTGCATAGTTAAAATCTTTGTGGTTCCCTAGGTGTTTTGAGGAAGGACTTAACAGTTGCAAGGCCATATTTAGCAGAAAGGATTTCATGGGCCTGCTGGTACATCTAGGTTGGCCAGTAAACGGAAGCTTCACTTATTCCACACTGTGCCTTCTTGGAGGGAGAAAAGATGCAGGGCAAGTACAGAATCTGTACGTAGTACCAAGAGTAATGACAGAAGCCACTGTCAGAAGACAGCATGGGCCTGGTAACTGAAAGTGTGGTCTTGAAACTCCTATCAATAACCTATTAAAAAAAAGTGTCCTTTACTTTCCACAAGGTACTTCACACCAGGCCTAAGACTACTACAGTCTTTTGGAAGAGGTCTCCAGTGTGGAATGTTTTAGGCTCGAGGGCAAGGCCTGCCCAGCTAACACTGGTAAAAAAGCCTATACACCCACTGCAGGACAAGTAAGAAGACTTCTCCCAAATGTTCCATATTCCCAGTCTCTCATTCCTTCCCAGAAAAACACCTGAAGCCTTGCAGCTGCTCAGCTGCTTCCTCTACAGCATAGCATATTCAGGGCTGTTGAGAAACCCATCAGAAGCCCAAGCTCATTGTATCAGAGAGGCACGGGATTTTCTGTCTCACACACATCATGATAGTCATTATGTATGTAGATGCTACTAAAATTAGGAGCCACCTGCATGTGGTTTCAGAACTCTGGAGAATCCAGCTGAGCTTGTAAGATAGGAAGAAGGGAGGGTGGGTGTCTGCTGGGGCCCAGATATCCCCAGTGTATGAATGTATAGAGGGTAGTCATGAAGTGTATTGATCCTCTTGCTAGATGCTGGAATAAAGCCCAGACCTTTGCAAACTGAGATCAGAATCTCTATTTTGTGCCAGCAGAGCCACCAGCATGGCCGACTTGCAAATTTGGGTCAACTCATGGAAATATGGATGTTTTGTGATCACAAATACACCATTTGGATATAGGTTTTCAAATAAAAGCACATGACAGCTTCTCAGTATTGCAAAATGCTGCAACGTAGTCCTATTTCAGCCTGAAGGTGAAGTTCAAATTACATTAGAGTGTAAATCAAGACAACAGAGATGACTTGGTTCTCAGTGGACATCGCAGCTCTTGAGGAGCAGCATCCTGGATGAACTTACCCTATTGCAACTATCCCAAACTCTTCAGAGATATGGGCATTAACAACAACATATTTGTAAGAGGCTTTAAGTCACAAAAAACACTGCTGAACATGATTGTGTCACACCATGCATTTTTGCTGACATCTCATTTCCTTTCTCTTGTGGTGAAGGTATAAACAGGGTTTATTAACAAGTCATCCTTCCTGTGGTAACAGATGGAAGTAACAAAAACAGCACAAAAAAAGATTATTAACATCTATAATAAGCTTTTCAGTACTCTGGCCATTAATTTTGAGTACTGCAAGCTGGAAGTTATTATCACGTCCAAGCGCACCCAATCTCCAAAGAAGGAAAAATAAATAATATGAAGAACTGACATATGTTTGATAGAATAGTGATCCAGAAAGAGACATAAAATATTTAAAAATGTATACAACACTAAAAATATTATTAGGAATAATAAAGTTTTTTAAAAACAACATAAAAAGTACTAGTTTTATGGACAAGCACTTGATTTTACCTGTGTTAAGTTTCAGCTGCAGAAGAAAAAGGCTGCTGCTGAACAATGGGCTATTACATGAGCAGTTGCCTCCTGCAGCTGTAAGCTCAAAGCCTGCTTTTGGATACAGAAAGAATTTGGTGATCCTAGCCTTGCTCTTTTTTTTTTGTGTAGCTCATAAAACACACTGACAAACTGGCTGTCCCATTGCAAAAAACCACAAGATTGGATTAACAGGATTCAGGGTTGAAGTGCACTGGCTGAACTACAAGATGAAGCTTGTACAGAACACACATTGTGGCTAGTTCAAACCAGAGCAATTAGCTGTTCACTTTCATGACTATTAAATGCACTCATAATTAAAATTTAAAAGTCTGAAGTCTATGCTATATTTTCCAAGCCCCAATTATGAGTAATAAGATTTAAGTTTAAGTTTAACTTGTCTCTTAATAGAGGGTAAAGAGCTCTTATAAATCAGTCACATAGGAATTGCCATTGAAGAGCTATTACTGAAGAACTGCTGTCGAAGTAGAACTAATTAATATCTGTCACTACAAACAGTTAACTACAGAAAACTTTCCTGCTTAACTACCAGCTCTATTAAACACCAGGACTTACATCATCAAAAGAAAAAGTAGGAGAGAACACATTGTCTCTTTTGACATCAGCTTTTATCTTGTGCCCTGGTGAGATTCTGAAGTCTTTTTTCATGAAATCTGACCAGACAGAACCGAAGCCAGGTCTGGCTCCCCAATTAGCTCTAGTAACGTGGTGTCAGATCACATTCTCAAAGAGTTTCCCCTTAACTGAACTTTCGGATCACAAAGATACAAAAAGAGACAATCTCTGAAGAAACTAAGAAGTTGATAAGTTTCACTCAAGTGACCTGGAGATGGCTCTGCCACCCTTGGGCCCAGAAGTGGTAGCCAGCTCCTGAGATTGCACAAAGTAACCTTAGGTCTCCTCCATGGCTCTGATCACACATCAGCCCACGGGGCTGCTTGAAATGGAGGAGCACTATCCATGTTCAACAGTCAGAATCAAGCCCACTCATTAACTTCTGTCCCTGGTGATATACATCTATTCCAATAACGCGCTTGTTCCCTCACACCTCTGTATTACTGTGGCAAAAGAGATAAAACCCACACCTTAGAAGACCTAAAGTACAAGGTTTGATGGCTGTCTGGTGCAATATTGGTATTTTCTTCTCAGCTTTGGGACATCTTGTTAGCACTAATTGCAGATCCTTATTAGTGGAGCACTTACTGGATGAGTTTTATGTGTTAATGCTTCATAAAGCACTAGATTCAGCTCCCCAGGGTTTGTCCCAGCCCTGGAAACCTGCAACAGCCTCTATGAAGAAAGCTTTGATTGCTTATTCAGAAGTCCTCATCAGAGATTTAGCAGAAATGGTTGCAGTGTGAAAATCAAGGCTCTGAGCAAGCTACTATAATTCTGAAGCTGGCCCTGCTTTGGGAGGGAAATTGGACCAGATATTTCCAAAGGTCCCTTCCAATGAAAATTCTATGATCATGCCTTGCATTCCACTGCACGTGCAGAAATACATGACAGTAAATGTATGTAACCAGATCAGGCCCTAATCAACCATTTAAAAAAACCCAAAACAATCCTACTCTGACTGTACACTTTTTATAGCAAATCCCCTGTGATAGCTTTCTTGAAAAGCTATTATCAGCTGTAAGTGCAAACCATATATCCCCAATATTTTCCTGACATAAACAAATGATAAACAAAGTTAACATTTCTCTTGAGCTCAATACAGCACACCTCCACTGGATATTCTTCGTCTCTCCCACTTTGCTTTTGCCTGGTAAGTATTCAGATTTTCCATGCCCAATAGCAACCAGTGCAGGACTTCAGGGTGGTAGCAGTCTACCCTCCTTCAGTACTGAGGCGAGGAGCCAGCGCACGCTGCCATTTCTCCAGGGCACCTCAGAGCCAGGCAGATGTTGGCAAATTGCAGGGAATTAAAAGAGTAGCAACAAACTTGATTAACGGACTGAAGTGACTGATTTATGATGAGAGATTAAAAGACCTCAGGTTAAAAGGTTTGGCCAAATGATGACTAAGGAAAGGGATATTTAACTATACTTGGTATGGCTTTCCTTTTGCTTTAAGAAGATATAAGGCTCAAAGGAGAAAAGTGTCCATCTACCCGAAGGTTAGAGAAATAGTTTAAAATGGTCCAACAGGTTCTGATGGCAACTGATTAAAAACCAAAGACACAGGTTTCTGAGATGTGCAAACCAAGATAATGCCACTTCTTTTAACTTCTTTGTAACAGCTGAGGATCCCAGCCTGCCTGATTTTGATCTTGACACCTGTCTGAGCATAGAAGTGACAAACCATGCTTTCCCAAATTATGTCTCCACTGCTGACCTGACTGGCAGCAGTTAGCTTAAAGAATGGCAGAGTAACTCAGTCTTTGTACCCAGTCACTCTTTGGAGCTCCTTGCTGAATATCTGTACTTTTGGTGGCAATTGCACCAGTGCTTATACTCTTCATGAAAATAGCTAGCTGTCCCCTAGAAACTGGAATAAGATGGTCTAGGTGATTTTCAGGAGAAATGCCTGAAAAGGGAGACCTGTGAAACTGCAGCTAGTGTCACCATAGCGGCAGTGGAAGCCCCATCATTTGCATCTGAACTGGAAACAGCACTGGTGGATTTTCCAGTGGAAACAATACGGTGAGAGGTCCTGGGGAGATGAGTGAGCTGGCCTACGTTTTGAGAGGAAGGAGGTTAATATAAACTTCCTCCCAACCCAGCCTCAATGTCATAATCCCATACCTCAGGCTGCAGTGCCAGTGCTCATCAACATGACTTGAGGCCTGCTGGTTTTCTGCTGTTTGGACTGCTGCTCCCTTGCGTTCAGTTTTTCTGATCTAGTGGAGTGGCTTTGACACTTGCTCCAGCCCAGGGAGAGGCCCTGGTGCTGACTGCTACTCACCTGGCCTGGGCCCATGACACCCAAAACCCAAAGGGCTTAAATGCATTCTTCTAAGTAGCTGTGAAAGCAGACAGGATGGAAAAAAAAGGAGGGTGATCTGAAGACTAGAAGAAAAAAAGCTGTGTAGGAAACATATAAATGGCTGAGAATCTTTCTCCAGTTAAGAATTAGTTTGAGGAAATGGTTTCAGCTGGAGAGCTCTGACAATGGGACATGCTCAGCTTTCCTACACATCACCTCCTCACCACCTGACTAGCAGAAAGCTCTTTAAGAGGTGACAAAGAAGGCCAACCTCCAGGTCCACTACATCATTCTTCTTTCTAGGCAGTCCAACCAATTGAGACGACAAATCATGCTTTGGCTTTGCAGTTTTCAGCTGACCACTGGAGAGGAGCTGAGCCACCTCCTGTCCATCTATGTCTTGGAGATTAATTGCTATGCAAGCAATGATTATCTAATCCATTGCTTTGGATGAACATTTCTTAGCTCTCCCAAGAAAAGAGAATATTTTACTTTGCCGTTCATAATAAAGACAGTCAAAATGCTCTACTGTTAGCAGTTACTATGGTAACTGCTGGCAATTTATTTTAAAAAGGGGAAAGACTCATTTTTTTCACTTGTTACCTGATTTAGTTTTGTTTTCTTCACTTGAAATCTGATATTACATGTAAAACAGCTACCAAAGTCCATTGCCATGGCCAGCTCAAAGACCCAGTGATCTAACAGGCCAAATCCTGCCCACTGATCTTGAACTGAAGCTTCAGTGACTTCAACAGAACTACTTGGAAGAGTAACGCAGCAGGATAAAGTTTTAAAACTTCTGTCTTTTGTATGCCTACTTCAATCTATTGTATTGAGAAAACAACACAACTAGCTCTTCGTCAGATAAAGGTCTGACTCAGCTTTAGATCCAGGCTCACCAACTTGAATTTGAAATTGGGAGTGAGTGTTTGTTACTACTCAGTTTAGTTATCACAATTTCAGTAGTAAATCAGCTTCCCTCATTGTTGCTTTGCTAGTTGCCATTATGTTTAAGGTTGCTACTACCTGTACAAAACACAAAATATCTGGAAACCTCTGTTCTTTCCATCTCTCTTCATATATTTTTCCTTATATAAAAGCAAAGCTGCTTGATGCTGGAAGCATAAGTGTTGTTCTTTATTCTGGAAAAAATAATAGCTTGTGCCTTTATAACCTGCCAAATGAAAACTACCAAACCTAAATTCAGTCCAAATTTTGCAGCTGGATCCAACATCATTGTAATATCATGAGGCAGGAGAAGGAAATGTAGAGGCAGACCTATCTTTAATGACAAAGCAACCTGTATGCATGTGAAACTATTTTACTGTTTTTACATGTTGGGAAGGAATATAATGATCATTTAGTCTGATCTTCTATGCTACACAAGTCTTCTATGCTATGAACTTCACCAAAAATATAAAATACATTTCTACTGAAAAATATAGCCTATTGTAATGTGAGAACATTTGGGAACCATTAGCAGCATAAATGAAGTATCAGAGCCAGCCTGTGACATCAAGAACAAGGAAAGTCAAACAGCTTAAATCAAGACAAAGAAAATACCAAGAGACAATGTAAATTCATTGTTAAAAAGAACAAACTGGCAAGCATCTTAAAGTGATATTATGAGGGGAAGGAAAATTGGCACAACTTCATGGAAGTTAAGTAGTTGTTCTTGGAAATCAACTAAAATACATGGCATGAAAACATAAAATGATAAGAACTATTTGGCATTTGGATCCTATTCACAAAAAAAACATTTCTACTTTAATAAATCAGGCTGTTTTAGGAAGTGCTGACTTTGTACATTTTGGCTTTAACAACAGTACTTCAATAATGTTTAGGAAATAAACTTCACAGGAAAACCTCGGGTGTTCAATTAGTTTTAAATGTTTTAGGGTAGGAACTGAGATAATGAAATTATAAGGATAATGGTGGCTTAATGTTTTGTGGCTCATATGAGATTTATACGTTCCAATATAACCTCAAGCTGTACATATGGCATTAGAGAGAAAAAAAATGAAGGAAAAAGAAAGAAGAAGAGGTTCCTGGTTGGAGGAACAGGAGTGTAGTATGGAATCTGACTGCAGTGGGCATTTTCTGGCTTCTCAGGTTTTGCTGGGATTTTTCTGTACCGGTGCTTTGTTCGGATGAAGTGACTAGGAAATGCTGCACTTTCAAATGCCATCTTTACTGCTGCCCAATTCTCTGAAACCATAAGCATTGCTAACTGAACTGAACAGCATCTAAACACACTAAGACTTATTTCGCAAGATTCATTTCCTCCCTATGTAAACTATGTTCAGAGGGAATACAGTGCAAACCACAAGCCTGGAAAAGCCTGTGAAAATATGTCTGGCCCCCTCTCAAACTGCAACTGCTAAAACCCAAGGGGTTTAACTTTTTTTGTGCAAACTCTGGGAGCTGGGGAGGAGTGAGGGTTGGGGGATATGGAGATGGCAGGGGAGCAAGGGAGAGAGAGCGGGCTCATGCTGGGTGATTTGGAGCTTTGCAGCTTGAATTTAGCAGCCAAGGATGGCTGTTTTCCCATCTCATTCTCTGGCTGCAATTCAGTCATGCATTATTCCTCGTGGAGAAGGGCCCCTACTCTGAATGCTCCTAGTATCCCCCAGAAGTGTGCCTGTCAGATTTCCTGGGAAGTCTGGACAGGGCTAGCTAAACCACAATCAAACAGTGAAATATTTTGAAGTTTTAATTTCAAATAAGAATGCCTTGTAAAAGGAGGACACAGTTTGGGGAAAAGAAAAACAGAGGGAAGGCTATCATCCCTGAAGACCTCATGGCAGGAGAACAAACTCCAGGAATCCCTAGGGTGCTACGTGGTGAGCTGGCTTCCTTTTCCCTCTTAAGAGTGAGCATGGTATTGGGCCAGCTGGGTGCCTCCTGGAGATGTTGGGCCACCTGGGCCAGGGGCTACAAGCTTTCAGAACACACAACGGAGCTTGCCTGAAGCATTTGTGGCTGCTCAGCTCTTCCTCCTTCCCAGGACAAGGCTGCTTCCAGACAGATTGCCGTAAATAAATTTGAGATACTGGGGGTGGAAGATCCTTAGCATCTGCAATATTTAAGCTGTTGACCCTAGGATAGAAGAGGAGGCCCCACCAGAATGAAGAAACTCTTGACAAAGACAGCTTACACTCCCAGAAAGAGCCATTCAAATCCCTGCTATCAGAAAATTCATAATATTCAAAGTATGAAAACCTCTGCCTCACACTCCCTCTCTCCTAGAGCTTCACTACAGCCCAAGGGGAACCCTGCTGATCCATTTAAATCAATAGAAATTGGATCTCATGCCAGATTGGTTGTACAGGTGTAGACTAAGAGTGCAGAAGAGGAAGAAATGATCTCATCTTCCTATGTAACGTCACAGCCTGCCCATTGACAACTCAGTATCTCTAAAGCCAGAGGAGATTAAAAGAAGATTGTATACATAGGTATTACACAACATTTCTTTGCTGTCCTTCATGGCAAATCTGACTCCTGTGTGCTCATCATACATCACCAGATTCTGTAGAAGAAACCCTGTTTTGGGTCCTTTCATGGTGATAAATCTATAAAGACAGCACCTTGCAAACTCCAAGGACTGGCCAGAGATTCATTCATGGCAAGGAAGAATGCCCTATGGACACGGCAAGAGGGGAGCTCAGAAAAGTGAGTATCAGTTTCTTCTTTGCCACAGCAATCCTGAGCAAATCAGTTCCTTTCCCAAGTTTCAGTTCTCTCATTTGTGAAATGCGACATCTCCTACCACTGCTTGCCCTTCCTCTTTAGGCTGTTTGCTCTTCAAGGCAATGTCCACTGTATACTATGCATTTACACAATGGCTAGCAAAGCAATACTATTCAGAGCTGCTCTACCAGCAGTGAATGCATTAACTCCCTGATTCCCCTTGTCTGTACTATTTGACTGACTAGTGGCACACATGCAATACATGCAATAGACTCATTGAATTTCGTGTGGATGTGCATTCATGTTGACTCACTCAGAAATGTCTTTAGATTAAATTTTGTTGGAATGTCAGCTCATTTTGCAGGTGAATGAATACACTGCAGAGCTGTGTAATTTCTTTTTTCACTGGACCAATGCTATTCAAAGACGGTTATAGTTTAAATTTGAGAACAGCTATATGAGCCCATTTGGCAGCCTTTTCACTTATCCATGGAGAGCACTTAAAGGAAAATATTATTCCCTGACTGCTTCAAGGGAAGGTCTCATCAAGTCTTTCAGGAATGACAGGAAAGGGCTTTTAGAAAGACATGGACCAGTTGAAGAGAGCCCAAAGGAGAGAACCAAGAATGATCAGATGTCTAGAAACGTGTGATTGACAGCAAAAGATGAAATAAATTGGGATTGCTTATTCTAAAAAAGACTTGGAGGGGACATGATAACAGTCTGCTGTTGGTTATATGTACCAATACACAGAAGTCTGCTTCACAAATGAGAGGGATAACCTGTTTTCTCATGGTGGATATAATGAGAAGTAATGGATTGAAATTGCTGCATGGCAGACCTAGGAAAGATGCTGGGAAGAGCTCTCTCTCTCTCTCTCTCAGGGTATAAAGCACTGGAATAGATTGACTAGGGAGATTGTACAGTCTCCATTACAGGGGGTCAAAAATGGCATAAGTATAACCCTTCCTTCCTTCCTTCCTTTGGGCCAAGGGACACAATAGATGACCTCCCTCCCAGTCCTGTGATTCTTTGTGCTCCAAAATCTATCTTCATGTATACTGTAGAAACTCTGCACACCAAGCAATAGAGATAATAGAGAACCCAGCATAAAGGAAATCTTGCACTGAATGAAATCATCACTACTTGAAGTACAAGATGTACTTTTGAAGGGCTTCATTTTATTGCTTATTATTAATTTTATTTCAGGTATTCATTTTATTGGTTGCTACACACCAGTGCTGAATATTGGATCCAGACAGAAGAAATGTAATGGAGATCATTGGATATTGTTGTTTTATGTTAGATGAGCAGAGCTCTAAACTTGCAGCAAGCTTGGCAAAAGCATGTGCTTTTACACAAACAGAACCCAAATGGACTCTGTGGACTTCTGCCATTTGAGCAGCTTCCCACATCTGCCTGGAAGTCCAGGAGCAGCAGCAGACACGTTTCTAGTCCTTCCCCCTAGCAACAGCCTTGAAAACCAGTCTTGAGCTTTGAGAGATTGTCATTGATTTTTCCTTAAGATCAGAGGCTATTCACAGTGCCTTCTGCAGCCCCATGCTGGATGCAAAATGCCTTTTTGCTGTATTATTACATCTTTTTTCTCTTAAATAAACTGCGGAGAACATTGTCAATGCTTAACTTACAACAGCAGGAATAACAGTGTAGTCAAGTTCAGCCCTCACAGGATAACACTGAATTGATAAAATGTGAAACTATGGATTATCTGATGCATGAATAATGCTGGTAAAAGTTATTATTTTTTCATGTTCAGCAGAGTTAAAAATCCCTAAAGTTTTGTAAATGTTTGATCATTTCAAAACTTTACAATTTCAGAACACCATTTTTTGTGAAAAATGCCTGTTGGATATTTGACAGGGTACAAATAGCACTGGCACACGAGAGTCACATGCCACATTGACTTCATAATCTTTCCTTCTCTCTCTCTGAAAAATAGTTTCTGTGCCCAGTGGCATGGCTGCCTTGCTGAGACTTCCCTGGCTGCTCTACGCACAACTGCTGAGATCCCCAGGCTGTGGCCATGGGTATGCGAGTGAGTGGCAGAACAAAAGTTCATCCTCTGTCATGAGACAAAACCAAAGAGCTGGGAGTTGGAGCTGCAACAGGCACTGGGAAATCTAAAGAAGTTACACAAACTCGCCCAGTGGCTCCATTCAGCAGCCTGTGCTCCACTGAAACCAACTCACAGGAAACCCACCTGCAGAGACTCAGTGGGATACACCTCAGTCAGCAGTGAGTCACATCCCCTCTAGTATGAGGGGGCAAAGAGTCACGCCCAAGGAGCATGACAGTCATTAACTAGGGACTGCTTGGCTCCTACATCACTCCAGGCTGTAAATCAGAAACAGGAATAGAAACATGGCATAATCAAAGGTACCAGTTTTCTCCTAGCTGCCTGACCAAAGTCGAAATTCAGTAAATGAGCAGGAGAAAATCTGGAGAGAAGGGCCAAATTCAGCCCTGGCATATTCAGATATAATTCTACTCACTGCAGAGGCAGGGGTGCCTTCTTCTAGCTTAAGATTTGGCCCAGAGATAGATAATGACCAAAGCAAAAGAATTACATGCTGCTGCAATGAAATAAAATACATTTGTGGAAGCATGTAGCTGTCTTCAACCCCAATTTTTTTGTTTTTCTTTTATCTCTTGAGAAGAGATCCATATATATAAGAGAAGGATATTCAAGAAGTCAACATCAGAAGAGACTCTAGGGAAGGAAGTCTGTATTCCTTCTGTACTATTAAATGCAATTTGCTACATGTATCAAAAAGGCTCTGTCAGGAGAGCCAAATTCTTAAGACAAACATGGAGAAAATTAAGCTTCTAGCAGTAGATGGTGTGTCATTAATTAGACAGGACCTAATGTGGCTTGAGGAACAACTGCAGCATGAAAAGTAAAGTTAATGACGTTACGAGGCTCACAAAAGGGGTGCACAGCAGAGTCATGTATATGCTGTCCCCAGACTTCTGAATTCTCACATTGTTCTGATTTTGAAAGGTGTCATATGGTGGCACAGCAGGCTAATGATGTAGCATGTTCAGAGGAATTAGTTTAAGGGGCTTTTTTTTCCCCCAACCCAGTGAAAAATAGTAGAAATAGTGAATTTTTTGAACTTAATGGGATCATACTGTTCTTTCTTCACATTGTCAACTTCACTTAATTTCCTCCTTCCCATTAATGTGTCTAATGCATATGTCAGGCAGAAGCCTGACACACTAGTGGCAAACAGACTGTTGTATGAAGGCGGCAAAGTGTTAAAACAATTGAGCAAGTGAGTACTAAAGTTTGCTGCTCTGGCCATATGGTACAGTGTTTAATTTCCCGTAGTGAAGGAACGTGGCTGTCATAGAAAAAGATGATGAATAAATTTACTTGGGGCAACTTATTATAATGAAGAATGACTTCTCAGAGGAAGCAAACAGAGGAATTTAAAGTCTGATGAGAAGCATATGGGAAGCATTAAGATATAAGCAAGGGTAGCAAGGCTGTGTGCTTTAAAAATGAAAGACATTTAATCGATGCTTGTTGCTGGTGTTGACATATGGAAGTGAGAAATGGGTTTTTATTTGGAAGACAGGAAGAAGGTTAATAGCAGTAAAGGTGGTTGCAGAATGATTGATACTTGGAATAACTGAGGCAGAAAGGGAGAGAGCACTTCATGCAGTCCGGCAACATACTCAGAAGAACAATGTAATCCAGAAAATAAAGAACATGAAATGACTGGGCAGGTCACTTGGCTGTAAGGAGAATTGACAGGCCAAACTGGCAATGATCAAATAGTAGCCCACGGACAGCGGGGGAGACTGAGACAGGCAAGAGTGGCAGGGCTGGCTGTGCAAGGGCAGAGCAGAGGAGATCAGCCATTTCTCAGTATCAGTCTCTGTGTGCGTATTTTCCCAGCATGTATGCAAGGCAAATGAAGGGGAGTGAATGAGGTTGCATAGCTCTTTCCTTGTAGCAGCTCCTGCTTTATGTGGGCATTTTCTTTCTCAAAATCTGAAGGGCACACTCAGCCTGATGGTTAGCTCTTCCCTCTCTGCTGCAGTTCTTCCACAGCTCACAGGTATTGCATGGGAAGAAATGACAAGTGTCACAAAACCCCTGCATTATGGAGTGACAGGTGGGGGCAAAGCAGTCTGATCCTGCCTCCCCCAGCCCCTGCTCCTCAAGCAGTCCTGTCGGCCACCTGAGTGCAAGGCCTACAGCGGCCTTAAACTTCCTAGTGGGCTGTGCACCAACGTCAGTGCTAGGGTATACATGGGTAAAATGGGGCTGAAGATTCCCTGCTCACAAACAGACTTCCTCGCATTGTCAAAAACTCTCACCTGGCCCCTTCCCAAAGCCTCGGCTAGTAAGGTACAGCATCAGCCTCTAAGTACTGCTTTTAAACTCCGTGAGGTCAGACAGGCCCTGGTATCAGAGGCCTCACAGAGAGCAGCCCTGTGCAAGCTGCAGCACCTGCAAGAGTTTACTGATCGGCTTTGGCATGCCTCCCCCACCAGCACACACTCTCAATGGCCCGGGGTGTGCAGAACTGCAGAGGGGCTGAGCTGGTCATATTTTTCTCCCTGCGATGGATTTCTATTAAATCCAGCTTCCCAGAGGTGAAAGGTGAGCTCATGAGCTGCCATATGATTTAGCATTTAATACCAGCTTATTCTGCCTGTTTCTGTTACTTTCTTGAGATGACAGTCATAACTCTAGCACACAGAATTCATTCTTACTTGTTAAGTGCTGACATTGCATCTAGATAATAAACAATATATGATATGAATGTGTAGCTAACCAACTGCACACTCTAGGTACCTTTCATTTTTCAAGTAGAGAAATGTGCTAGCCTGACCTTTATGCTATGCAAGGTTAAAGAATGTATTTTAGAATGAAGAGCCATTGACACAAAATTAAAAGAAAATGCAACATAGGGTTTTACTTTTCAAGGCAATGATCTGCTTTTTACTAATTGGTCTTCAATAATGCATTTAATATGATACAATATAGAAAGATACGGGTTTAACTGGAGAAATCGGACAGCTTTAAAATTGTAAGAGAACTTGTGAGAACTTCTTAAAGGGAATGAGGCAATTGTCTCTCTCTGCAGAAGACATTTCTGGTGGGAGGTTGCTTAGTGTCAGCCCTCAACAGCTGCTATTGAAACCAATCTCATTCTGTATCTTCTGTATTTTGATGACCTTGACATGAAGAGCTGGCGTATGCAGAAGTGATTAACAGATGCACAAGGTTGAAAGGCATTGTCAGTAAAAAGAAAAGACTATCACTATATCAAGTGGGAAGAACTCAAAAACCAGAAATGAAATAAAGTTAAGTAGTGTGAAGTCATGCACTTAGAGACCAGTAACAAAACTCCTACTGTAAGCTTTGGCTCATTAGTTGGAAATGACTAAGAGGGAGAAAAACCTAGGTATATTATTTGATCACTGAATGATTATGAGCCAGCAATGTAATATGGCCATTAAAAAGGCAAGTAAAATCCTAAGAAGTGCTGCGTGAAAGGTTTCCAAGGAAAATAAGGAAGCATTGATGTAATCAGACAAGGCTTGAGGCTTGGTTTGGAATACTTGCCAAACCTATTCAAGGCAGGGTTTCAGTCTGGAACAGGTCTGGAGAAGAGGATGGAGCAGATTGCTGTGTATCAAGACATTGTTATAGGCATATCCTCATGGGGAAGAATTGTTTACATTGAAGAATAAGGTTGGCACAAGAAAAAATAGGTCTAAATCAACCAGGAATAGACTTTGAATGGAAATCAGCCTTCCAGAATAAGAGGATTCCTATCTAGATTCAAGTGGGGTCTGATCTGATTATGAATCTGTGTATAATGTGGTTAGCAAGTGAGTTAATTACAGTCTTTATTTCATACTCATACACTTTGGACATGAACAAATGGTAGGGCATGCTAAAAAGAAAAAGATACTGGCTGTGGCACTGTTTCACAAAGGCCTGCTTCATACTAACCTGGCACTCCTGAGACCACAGACTTTTTAATACATGGTACATGCTCCCAGCCTCCAAGTAGTGAGGGGCTACAGCCAGTGCAGGCAGCACTATGGTGAGTCTCTGTTTGCCTGGCATCACAGGAGGAAGAAGATAAAAACTAACAACTCTGGAGTGGACCAGACTGACACTAGCAGCCAGGGAGAGTTCCAGAATAAGGGAATGAGAAAGATGACGAAGAATCATCTGCATTCACTAAGTTCTGGCCCCACAGAGGTGAGCAAATTAAAATCTCACTCTGTGCTTCCTGAACCAGAGGAAAGAAGCAGAGCTGTGCGTTGGGTCAACTGGGCCTGGAGGTCCCTAGAGACTGGAGGAGGTCTTTTGTACACATGTGGCAGTGCTACAGTTAGCCCCTTCCCCTATCTCCTTAGGCCAGACCCAGGAGAGGGTAAGGTGAATATAAGGTTTAGCTAAAGGTGGAGTGAATTCATGAGTTATGATTCACTGTTTCTTCAACGGCAGTGGTGTCATATAGTAGGGCTTTGAAGGGTCGATCTCCTGACAAAACCTTTAGACTTCCAAATAAAAGACTTTTGTGGGTGCAAGGGCAATTCACATCTCCCTCCTCCCAACCATCAATCCGTCTCAGCCTGGAATTTAATTAAATATTTAATGAGCATAGCAGACAAAGATGAAATATCATGTTTAATTTTGAAATCATACTTTTACTTATTAGATCTTTAAAATACCAATTTGGTTTTAAAAGATGATATTCCTTTAATTTTCTCATAAAGGCCACAGAACTTAATTAATGAGTAAAAATCTAATTTTAAAGAGTTGGAGACAGGTAGTTACAGAGATAATAGAAAAAATTGCACAAAACACCTTGTCTCATGAGTGCACTGACATACTAGGAAACTAACTCTGAACCAGTCTGCCTGTTGACCAGATAGGGATAAGCCAGACAGCTTCAGTAAGATGTCTGCTTTATCAATGGGTTTATTTTTTCCATTATTCACCAAGAAATTGCTGGGAGGAGGGAGAATGCTTTTCTTGCAGCAAACACCATGGAACTTGAATATTCAAGAATGTTAACAGGGGAGGTGCTGTAACAAGAGGTGAAAAAAAGGGGCTAAATCATCAATTGTTATGAATAGGCACAGCTCCCCCTTAAAACGAATTGTGCAGCTCTGATAAGTAAAGCCAAACTGAGCTCAACGTAGCAATAAGCTATTACCACAGCGAGGGATTTGGCCAAAAATCTTACAAAAGGGTGGAGGAAAGGGGGAGTGATATGCTGCATAGTCAGAGGGCAACCAACATGGCATTTGTGAAAGAGAAGCAGGGAATAAAGTGAGAGGAGGTTAGGGAGAAAATTAAATAGCACAGGTCGTTGAGCACTCCCTCATGTCAGTGCAGCTATGTCCATCTAGGCCAGCCAAGGACTTAGTCTAGGGTAGGGAAAGGACATGCATCTGGGGCAGCCAAAGTTTTTGAGGGATAGTTCTTCAACTCCCAGAAATATAGCTAGAAAAATGTGCATATTTTTAACTTGAGTCATCCCTGAATAAAGCGTAGCTGAAGTTCACCAAAGGTTCAGGAAATCAAACTGGTTGTGCAAATCCAAAAACTAGTTCAGGAATTCACAAGCACAAAGCAACTGCAGTTTGTTCCTGTCTACTGAGGGAGCCTAAGGAGACCTAGTTTAGCTTTCCTGTGTGTGCATGCAATAGGTGCTCACTCCTTCACCTGCTCTGAGGAGGCCCCTGGCAAAGCAGGTGGATGCTGCCACCAGAACAACTCCTCTACCTGGAGACAGGGACACAAAAATGGTAAAGGGATCAGAGCATCTGTTGCACAAGGAGAGGCTGAGAAAGCTAGGATTATTTAGCCTGGAGAAGAGAAAGCTTAGAGGGATCTTACAGGTACGTATAAATATCTGATGGGGGAAGTAAAGAAGACAGAGACAGAAACTTCAGCGGTGCCCTGTGGCAGGACAAGAGGCAGTGGGCACAAACTAAAATACAGGAAATTCAATTTAAAAAAAGAAAAAACTTTTTCACTGGGAGTGTGACAGAACAGTCCTGAGCAGCCTGCTTTGAGCAGGAGGGGTGGACTATACGATCTCCAGAGATGCCTGCCAACCTCAGCCACTCTGCAATGCTGTGAAATACTGCTTAGTTACTGCTAAGTTTGTGTGGTTTGAGTAGTCATCTAAGTAAGTCTAAGAGAATCACAGAGTTCCAGTGAAATTAATTTGCAAGTGCTCCTTTGTCTGAATAGATCCCAGGTCATTTTTCCACCTCTTCCAGTGTCCTTTTTTAACCTGTCACCTCAGGCCTCCTGATAATTATATAACAAGTACACTTCAGGATGAAGTGATTATAGACTGGGAGCTGCAATCGCACTCCGCACAAATCATATTTTCACCTATGTATGTGCTGTAAACCTGTGACCTAGTTGCAGCGCTGTCATACACACTGTGTAAGAATAAAACCTCAGTCAGTACCTCTTAGAAGCCAGCCAGCCAGGCTGCTCTTTACAAAACAAGCAACATACCTGCTTTAATGTCTACTTGAGAGATGCAATTATATGAATACAGGGAGGCCGTGTGTACGGGTGCATAGTTGTGTACTTACTGTTCAAGTAGGAAAGCCAGAAAAGCACATTATGTATACACACAAGTGGTTGCCTTGCAGGTTAATAGCACTTGGAGCCTACAAGCTGGAGTGTCTAGATAAATGTGCACAATTACTTTGTAAAACTGAAAGGGATTCCCTTTATTCATGTTGAAATTTGCCTTCAAGAATGCTGAGGCTAGAGATACCTGGTTTAATACCTGTGGGAGTGAATAGTAATAGGCCATAGATTCTACTCTTTATCTTTATAGAATCATTCTCTCAGACTTGAAAAAGCCAAGAGTGACTTGAAAAAAATGTGATATATTTTCTAGCACAAAGAGCTGGATTTTATCCTTTGACGTAAGCAGTTTGCTGGGAGGTGAGTGCTCAGGAATTCCTTGCACTTGATAGAAGGCATCAAGCATAGGTTTACTTCACATTGAACTTCTACAACTGCTGAAACTCAGTAATTTCTCATTCTTTTCCCAGACTTACTCCTTTCTTTACTGTTAGAGTAACTGTGCACTTAATTCTTCACCAGTCAGATCCAATACCTGCTTCAGAAGAAAGAGACTCAGATCACCTCCTGCCCAGAGAGACTGTTAATAATAGTAAATACCTAATTTGATGCCATCATAGCACAGGCAGCACTGGAGTCTGGAAGCATTCAAACTCATGGGGAACAGGGCTGAATGCAAAAAGACTCTCATAACATTAACCCTTCAACATGAAGCTGGATATATGGAAAATGACAGCCAATACAGAAAGGTTAAAGAGAAGCATAACTCCGAATACCTTGTCCAGACTTGCATAAGGGAACAGTGGAAGTATATGGTTAATGGCAGAAGACTGTAGGCCAGTATGAGGGAGAGCCAGCTTGGAAGAGTGCGTGTGGGGGAAGCCTTAAGGAAAAAGGAATGTAACCTCACTGCTCTGCAAAATCCTGGGAAACATTAATATTGTGGTATCAATTATAAGTCACAGGAAATTATTACAGCATTGGTTAAGTACATGTGAGGTCACATTTGAGATGCTGTATGCCTTTCTGGTCACCTTATAAAAGAAGGATATTATGGAAAAGTACTAGAGGGCAACAGAGATGACTCAGACACACAGCAGTTTTTAGAAAGGTTAAGTAAACTGAATCTGCATTCTTTATAGAAAAGGAGATTATAGGACTTATTAAAGTACTGCAGGCAACTTCTGAGAGAAGAAGAAAAAGCTGCTGTAGCCTACTTGAGCTAGGGTGCAAGAATGTCATCAACAAAGAACAGACAAACTAAAAGGACTGAGGAGGCACTTCAAGGAATAAATTAGCTGGGAGAGAAATGGAGAGCTGCTAAATAAAAAGTTGAAACAATATGAGGGCAAAAGAATTATTTACAGAAGGGAAAAAGTACAGTCTGACAGGATAAGATAACCTTGGGCAGCTCTTTTTAAATAAGGAATAAAAAATTAATCCAGCTCGGTTTCTGTAAGTGGTATACTAGAGGTAAAGCATGCTTGGCTGCGTAATGTGTGATTGTAGGAGTCAATGCCGTGAGTAATATTAAATGCTACATGATAATCAGTTGACCAAAAGATGTATTTCTCTCTAGATCATGAAAATGGAATTATACCATCAGCACAAAAAATGTGAGAGGGCTGGGAAATGCCACAGATTTCCTGTTTCCTGAGTTTCCTATAAATTAGATGGTCTCACAGGACTAAAAGGGATAACAGTCCTCCAAAATCCATGAATATTACAGACTGCAGGAGGAAATGCCCTGGATAGCAGAGCGTGTCAGGAGGTCTGAAACATTGTGTTTTGGGACTGCCTGCTCTCATGCTGTGCTTCCAGGAACACCCCTGTGGTAGCACAAGTTTTTTCAGGAGTCACGTTCCTCTCATCTTCCTGCGGATGGAGGCACTATGGAGTGAGTTCTCACAGGACACGTCGGAAGGAAAATCCTTCCCAGCTTGAGGTGGGCTGATGTTTTTAGGGATACTTTCTCCAATTCTTTTGTTTCCATGCCTAACCACATCTCACCAGTACCATATATGAAAGCCTGTGTGTGGTTACAGCCATAGATAATGTCAAAACTGAGTTTCTCCCAGCAAGATACCTGCCATACCCTCATGCGTGAAGAGCTAACACCTAGGTGGAGCTGGGAGGAAGGCTCAGTGCAGCCATGGGGTGGGGATGGTACCTAAGTCAGGCACCTTTAGGTCTGCTCAGAGTTGTTCTCATTGGCCTCTCTAGATGTGGGGCAGGCAAGGAGGGCTCCTGTGCGTGGCCTCTGCCATGCAATGCCGGGGGGCTCTCTGCTGGCCCCTGGTGAAATCTGTGCCGGCTGAGGGGAGTGCAGAGCTAGCAGAGACCGCTTTACTTTGAGCCCAGCCACCAGCTGAGCAGGGACCAGCACCACGCCTTGTCCTGGCCAGCAGACAAAAGAGCTCTCTCCCCTTGTCTCTCAATTCACAGCAGGTGTCATGCAGCTCTCAGCCACATCATAAGCAGCTCTTGAGACAAAAAAAATTGGCCACACATCTTTGAGACCTCTTTTTCTGATGACAGTGGTTAGAGAGGTTCCGTTGTGTTTATCCAAGGTGCAGGAAGAGAGTCTGAGCTACAGACAAGCTTTTGTTATGCAAGACCCATACAGCAAAGGACTCTACTAAATTCATGACATAGCAATGGTTTTATGGCACTGGAAGCAAAGGGAGCAGAAACATGCTATCTAACAGCAGTGTTGGAGCGGGTGATAATTAATCTGGGAACTGCTGAACTTCTATCGCTCCCCTAGGTCTCATATACCTGGACACGTGCAAATACACGGCGTGTTTTTCCAACCTCTAATAATGATGGTATGAAATCCCCTGTACCTAGGAAAGGCCAAAGATGGTGGAAGCATCTACAGAAAGGGCAAAGTAAGGAGGAATAATTATTTACATCATTGTGGATAAAGAGCCTCAAGAGAGCAATCTCAGTGGCTCAGTTTGTGGTACTGAAACAAGTAGGAGCCAACAAGCGGCAGGAGCTGCTGAGCTGCTTGGGCAGTGTTCATTTTTTATGCAGATCTTGGAAATTGTTACCACTTTAGGAAAAACATAACTAAATAAAATGGCTGGGAGGCAAACAGATTTGAGTTTAAACAACATGAATTTAAAATACGAATAACAATCTTGGTAGATTAATCAATCCAAATGTTGGGGTTGCTGTTTGGGGAATTTTTTTTCTCCTCTGCAGCTGTATCTTGCTAAGTAACACATTTCTATTTCAAGGCTGTTAATGCTGGAGCAGCTGCAACACTCTCTGGGAATTTTTAAAAATCATGATGAAATTAAAGGCAGAGACATAAAAACAAATCCTTCACAGCTACCCTGGCTGATGGCATTACAACACTAACAGTCATTTTCAGTACATCATATTCTTGGCAAATGCTACTTTTATTCAGTGCAAGTCGTAACACTGCATGTGTCTTAATGCATTTTTTTCTTTGTCACCTAAAGATAATTATCAAATATTAAGAAATTGAGCTTCATGGCCTCCCTTCAAGAATGTACTTTATCTCTTTTTCCCCCCCTTTTTTTTTAATAAAGACATGGAGTAACTGGCTTACCAAACTGTCAGTTAGAGCAGGTTTTGTTTAGTTTTAAAGAGGTCTGGGTTTCTAAACTGTGTGCACCTAATTGCATAGAAACAAGAGATATGATTGCAAGCACAAATTAGGTATTTGCATATACAATGATGAAACTGGCCAGTTGTGTTTAGTGACTTGATTGTAGGAGCTGAGAGTGCGATTCTGGGCTCATAACATTTCTCTCAAACACAGTTTTGGAAAAAAAAAACCAAAACAAACACACATGTTTAAAGCCAAAGTCCTGATAGAATTGAATCTGGCCAGGGACATCAAGGGCAACAAGAAAAGCTTCTATAGGTACATCGGTGATAAAAGGAAGACTAGGGAAAATGTGGGCCCTCCCCGGAAGGAAACAGGAGACCTGGTTACCTGGGACATGGAGAAGACTGAGGTACTCAACAACTTTTTTGCCTCAGTCTTCACTGGCAAGTGCTCCAGCCACACCGCCCAAGTCGCAGAAGGCAAAGGCAGGGACTGGGAGAATGAAGAACTGTCCACTGTAGGAGAAGATCAGGTTCGAGACCATCTAAGGAACCTGAAGGTGCATGGGACCTGATGAGATGCATCTGTGGGTCCTGAGGGAACTGGCGGATGAAGTGGCTAAGCCACTATCCAGCATATTTGAGAAGTTGTGGCAGTCCAGGGAAGTTCCCACTGACTGGAAAAGGGGAAACATAACTCCCATTTTTACAAAGGGAAAAAAGGAACACCGGGGGAACTACAGGCCAGCCAGTCGCACCTCTGAGCCCAGCAAGATCATGGAGCAGATCCTTCTGGAAACTATGCTAGGGCACATGGAAAATAAGGAGGTAATTGGTGACAGCCAACATGGCTTCACTAAGGGCAAATCTTGCCTGACAAAATTGGTGGCCTTCTATGATGGGGTTACAGCATTGGTGGATAAGGGAAGAGCAACAGACGTTATCTACCTGGACTTGTGCAAAGTATTTGACACTGTCCCTCATGACATCCTTGTCTAAATTGGAGACACATGGATTTGATGGATGGACCACTTAGTGGATAAGGAATTGGCTGGATGGTCATACTCAAAGAGTTGCAGTCAACAGCTCGATGTCCGAGTGGAGACCAGTGACGAGTGGCATTCCTCAGGGGTTGGTATTGGGACCAGCACCGTTTAACATCTTTGTCGGCGACACGGACAGTGGGATTGAATGCACCCTCAGCAAGTTTGCCGACAACACCAAGCTGTGTGGTGCAGTTGACACGCTGGAGGGAAGGGATGCCATCCAGAGGGACCTTGACAGGCTTGAGATGTGGGCCTGTGCAAACCTCATGAAGTTCAACAAAGCCAAGTGCAACATGCACATGTAACAACCCTGCACATGGGTTGGGGCAATCTCAAGCACAAATACAGGCTGGGCTATGAGTGGATTGAGAGCAGCCCTGCAGAGAAGGACTTGGGGGTATTAGTGGATGAAAAACTGAATATGAGCCAGCAATGTGCGCTCGCAGCCCAGAAAGCCTTCTGGGCTGCATGAAAAGAAGCGTGGCTAGCAGGTTGACAGAGGTGATTCTCCCCCTCTACTCCACTCTGGTGAGACCCCACTTTGAGTATTGTGTTCAGCTCTGGGGCCCCCAACGTAAGAAAGACATGGATCTGCTTGAGCAAGTCCAGAGGAGGGCCGCAAAGATGATCAGGGGGCTGGAGAACCTGCCTTATGAAGACAGGCTGAAAGACTTGAGGTTGTTTAGCCTGGAGAAGAGAAGGCTCTAGGGAGACCTTACAGTGGCCTTCTAGTATTTAAAGGGGGCCTACAGGAAAGGTGGAGAGGGTCTCTTTATCAGGGAGTGCAGTGATAGGACAAGGTGTAACAGTTTTAAACTGAAAGAAGATAGATTTAGATTAGGTATTAGGAAGAAATTCTTTACTGTGAGGGTGGTGAGACATTGGAACAGCTTGCTCAGAGAAGTTGTGGATGTCCCATCCCTGGAAGTGTTCAAGGCCGGGTTGGATGGGGCTTTGAGCAACCTTCAAGTGGAAGGTGTCCCTGCCCATGGCAGGGGGGGTTGGAACTAGATGATCTTTAAGGTCCCTTCCAACCCAAACCATTCTATGATTCTATGTTGAATGACCTGCCCATATGTACCTATGAAGCATGAGTAAGGCTAGGAATGGAGCACATGCCACTGCCTTGTGTCTTCTGTATCAGAAAAATAAACCATCTTTTTATAGAAGTCCTATTCAGCTGCAGAGCTGTAGGATCGATTGCTTTCAATGGTTGTTTGAGATGAAGAGCTAAGAAAAGAATCCAAACTTTCACATCACTTCAATGCTGTTCAGAGAAAAGAGAAGAAAGAACAATAAAATCCTTTCTCCACTGCAAAACCACTGCCTCCAAACCACCTTTCTTCTAGAGTGTCAAAAGCCTCAACAGGCTCCAAATAATTTGTAAAACCTGAAGTTCTTCCCTCCTTAATGTCTACCAGGAATTTACACATGTGGAAATAGAGCCACTGCCACTGGGAGGCACAGTATGCCTAAGACCCAGAATACATTATCCATTTAGGGCTGAATTTGTAAAACCACCTTCTACTTCAGTAGATGCAAACCAAGCACAGGTCTCCCTTAGTTATTAAGTCCAGACACTTGAAAATGCAGGCTTGTTGCCTGCACAATAGAAGCCCCGAATCTACAACGCACCACAGGAAGGGTGCAAGAGAAGTCAAAATTACTCCGTCAACCTAGAGAAACTGGGCCTGCCAGGTAAATAGGTGCTATGAGCCCAGGGAGGACTCTACAGACTAGAAACAAGCAGAAAAAATAGCAATTAGTCCTTTACCCCTCCCTTCAGAGACCTTCCCTTTGAGCTGGGGGAAAATGTCATTTTTCTCTCTAAATCTAGCAAAGAGCACAATCATAGGAGCAATCCACATTGACCAGGCACCTGCAGGGGGTTCACAGTGCTCCTCCGACATCCATAGGAGTTGCTGTTAGGTTGTGTGAGCCACATCCGGTCAGTTTGGTCCTCGGTCAATGGAGAACATGAGGCCTTAAGCAGGGCAAACAGTTACAGGATTCTTGGCAAACAGCAGAGTGTTCCTGATCCAAGGCCTGCATTTATATTACTATATGGCACTGGAAAATACACCTGGCAGGACCAGGTGGATGTCTTTCCCTCTCAGTCTGCTGGGGGTAACAGAGAGGAAGAGGTTACAGAAAGAAGGCTCTTTGCTCACTACAAAAAGGTGGAAGCTGAGAGTGAGGGACTCTTGCAGAAGACAGGAAGAAGATGGCTCCTGTCCTCAGAAGGTATCGGAGAAGTGAAGGGGAAAGGAATCAGTGATATGATTTAGGTGAATAGAAGATGCTAGTATCTCCCTCCACATCAGGTAGAATCTAATGTATATGTCTGAGGCAGGGCAAAGAGATGTAGAAAACCATCTCCAGGCCTTGTGGTTTTCTGGCAGGATTTAGGCAGGTGTTTGTTCTCCCGCACAAAGCAGACAAGCTGTTCTTTGGCCTGATCCTGTAAAAGGCTGAGTCATTTCCAGGGCTCGGTACCCCTCCTCATGAAGGTACTGCCCCAGCCAGTTTCAAGGGTCTTTTTCATTTTTTATTGTCTTTTGTCTTTCTTTCTTTGGCAGAATAAGTTTCAGTTATCTCCCCATGAATGGTTTCCAGCTTTTTGCCTTCTAAGGCTGATGACAAAGGAGAGAGTGTGCTGACAAAAACCAGCCCTATCAGAGCACGATAAAGTTCTTGCTGTCTGCCTTTATCACAGATCTAAGCAGTGTCAGGCACCCAAAATTTAAACAAGTGGCAAAGCTAAAAATAGATGGAACAAATGCGCTTGTTGTTTTGACTTTCAAGAATTATTTATTACAGATGAAATCTGCTTTGTATTTAATATACGCAGCAGAAAGGGAGCAGGGCTTCTAGGAGACTTGGATGCACTCAGCTCTCGCCTTGCAAGTGCAACACAGCTGAGACATGAACTCTGGGCCTGTGAAGGCACATTTATCTGTAACTCATCTCTGACCCAGAATGCTCCCTGTTTCTGTGGTTGGATCCAAGTTGATCAATTCCTGCATCTGCACAGAGTTTCACTGATTTCAGTGCCTGGGCAGACCCTGCTGCAGGATTCAAATCCTTGTGGGTGTCTAAGTCCAGACAGAAACAGCATCCAAGGATCCCCATGTATCTTTGGCGTAAGGGCTCATTCCCATGTCTGGGAGTCCTCAGCAGGACAAGGAGCCAGCCTACTCTCCAATCCACACCACACAAGTGGTGAAATCCCCTGCAGAGGGGAGGAACCACCCACAGACTGACTGGACTGGTACCTACGAATCCTTCAGAGCCCTGGAGAGCTGGGCTTGCAGCTCACAACCCACACCATATCACTCTGTTCTGCACTAAAAGCAAGACTGCTTTCAGGACTGCCTGTGCCAAGGATAAAAACAGCACGTCATTCAGAACTGGTTTCAGCTTTCTGGTTCATACTCTTTATATCACCCAGTCCTTCCATTTCCTATCACCTTCTGTACTTGCCTCCCTCTCTGGACACTATTCCTATTCTTGAGCATCCATCTCTTGCGTTCATCTTCCTGCCAGTCCCCTTCAGACACTGACTTGGAAGCACCAGTACACAGTAAAAACAAGGCCTGCAGCACTCACTGATTGCTGGAACACATAGGCTGTCTATAAGCTTGTAGTGGCAGGTTTGTGGGGAGGCAGACACACTCTCAGTCCTCAACAGCCAGTGAAGAAATGAACTAAAGAAACTCTGAGCACTTCCTGCCTCTGATATTTCTCAGGCCTGGATAACAGCATCACTGATGGGATTACATCATGGTTTCTACTTCACACTACGCCCAGTTACACTGTGCAGTTCACTGTCACTCATTATTGGTGGAGGCCAAAAGCAGAGATGGTTTGAAAAATGATTGGACAATTTCATGGCAGATACACCCACAGTGGTTTTCAAACACAATGATTTATATGCTTACAAGGTCCCTAATCTATTAACTGCTGAAAAGGTATATAGCAGGGAAGGAGTACTCTGCACTCTCCCCTTTTCCTATACTTCTTCCCTGAACATCTGCTACTGGACAGTGTCAGAAACAGGCTGCAGAGCTAGAGGGATCTTCGATCTAACCCAGTAAGGCCATTACCATGTTCTAAAGGACTGAAAACTCCTGTGGTTCCCTTATTCGTTCTTGACCCCAGTGCATACCCTCAAGTGCTGCCTGGTCTCTGCTACCCAGCTAATGACCTCATTCTTTGCTTATTACTGGAGGACTGCTCTTTCTTTGACTAATCATTCTCCATATTAATATCAAACAACCTTTGGCTTTCTCAAGTGGATTATTGTTTCTGTCAAATTATTCATTCCCCTACCCCTCAGATAAAGAAAATGCATAAAATGGATAAACGATGACCATCAGTCCAATGGGAATGAAATAGATGCATTTTAAATATAGCTTGGGGGAAAAAAAAAAAGAAGAAATCCTACCTGTGAGTTAGTGTTTGATTTGAACTTGAAATAACTTGTGAAATAGAAGATCAAGAGTCTTAAAGGCTGAGACCTATATTTTGAGTTTCTACAAAGTTGGGTGAGAAAATTGTGAACATTTTTTGTTGTTGTTCACTTAAAGCAGCTTCAAAAATGGAGCTGAATTTTCTTGAAGAATAAGGAAGAATATGATAGAGATTTGTAACCTTTTTTGATTTTCAAGGTGGAGGGAAGATATCTTTTTTAAAAAGCAATTAAAATTGTATTTTACAAAGAACTTGCCAGTATAGGCTACCTAAAACATGAGCTCTTTGTAATTACAAAGTTCTTTTTGCTCAAGAGATCTCAAAACAGTTTGACTATCCAGAATCACTGGTTATATGCAAGACAGCCAGGTGTTGTTATCATGTCTCACTGTCAGATAAACTCAGGTCAAATTAGGCTTTCAGTCATCTTGATTGCTTGAATGAGTCAGGCAGCAGTGCCATTGGACCTGCTCAGGTAAGAGCTGCTCAGAAATAGTCAGAGGCAGTGACAGAATGAATCAGGAGTCCTAATTCCTGCTCTATTACTCTAACACTCACTTCCTCCAGTAAAGCTGCAGACATTTCTTCTGCTACCATGGCATCTCACATAAGCTGGGGGAATGGAGTTGCTGAAGAGGTTTTTTTTTTCCTCTGACTTTTTCTAGCAAGTTTAATAAATAAAATCTGAAAGTTTTTTAATATTCTCCCCTACAGCTGTGTGAATGGCACTGAGCAAGCTGTTATCTGCTAGATTTGCAAGAACATGAGCTAATTTCTGAGCTCCTAAAATACCATCTGATTTCTCTCCCCGATCAAGAGACAACTGTCTCCAGCAAAATTTCAGCTGAATCCTTTTGGCAGTTTTCAGCAAAAAAACCCCCAGTCTTAACATACTTGGGGGTGGGGGAGAATCAGGCTTTGGCTTTCAAAGAACAATGCTTCAACAGAACAATTTTCCTATGGAGGGAGTCAGCATTTATTGTGGGGACCACCCAGCTGGAAAGCAGCTCGGCAGAAAAGGACCTGGGCGTCCTGGTGGACACCAAGTTGACCATGAGCCAGCAGTGTGCCCTTGCAGCAAAGGTGGCTAGCAGTATCTTGGGCTGCATTAAGCGAGGTATTGCCAGCAGGTCAAGAGAGGTGATCCTTCCCCTGTACTCAGCACTGGTGAGGCCACACGCGGAGTAGTGTGTCCACTTCTGGGCTCCCCAGTCCAAGAGAGACATGGACCTGGTGGAGAAATTCTAGCAAATGGCCACAAAGTTGATGAAGGGACTGGAGCATCTCTTCTATGAGGAAAGGCTGAGAGAGCTGGGACTGTTCAGCCTGGAGAAGAGAAGGCTCAAGGGGGATCTTAACAATGTAAGTAAGTACCTGAAGGGAGGGTGCAAAGAGCTCAGAGCCAGGCTCTTTTAAGTGGTGCCCAGTGACAGGACCATAGGCAATGGGCACAGACTGAAACACAGGAGGTTTCCCTCTGATACACCAGGAAACAATTTTTTATTGTGAGGGTGACTGAGCACTGGCACAAGTTGCCATGGGATTTTGTGGAGTCCCCATCCTTGGAGATAATCAGAAGCTGTCTGGATGCACCCTGGTCCTCCAGGTGGCCCTGCCTGAACAGGGAGTTTGGATCAGATGACCTCCAGAGGTCCCTTTCAACTTCAACCATTCTGTGATTCTTTAATTTTCTGAAAGCACCTACTGTGTCAGCAGTGGTAGCAGAAGGTTTGGGGTTGGGGCTGCTTTCAGTTAGCCCAGATGACAGACCAGGAGCAGCCTGTGAGCTTTAGGCACAGCCTTTCCTTTCCAGCCATATAACCAATAGCCTGCACTGCCAGGTTTGGAGATGAAAGGGCTTTTTCCATGCTATGTAGGGATATGCTGACTCACACAAGGACCAGATAAAAGATCTATAAAATCAATTCCAGTAGGTCAGAACAGATTTTCATGCTTGTCCCTTCTTCAATGTATGTGCTATAAATCTATGATTCTCCCATGTGGAGGAATGTTTTAAGAGAGATGGTGTCTGGTTTGGGCATGGAGCAGAATGCATCAGCACTCAGAGATCCCAAGGCTATTTCTAATGGTGACCTTCCATGCAACACAGTTCTAGACTTTACTTTCTGGGGTATATTGCTTACCCACCCCCCTGCATGAGCATTATCTGCTGTGCTCATGAAGGCTTGAACCTGATCTCTGGGAAACTGATGGGACATTTGCCACTGGCTTTGACAGAACTACAAACAGATCCAAGTTTATTCCTATTCTATGTCCTTCTAGTTCACAGCTGCACTGCTTTCTGTGCCTTATGCGTAGATCAAACAATACAGGAATCTTTGTATGTGCACTAAGTTGCTTCCACAGCATAAAAAGCTTTGCCCACTAGATCTTTTAAATAACACAGGCTCAGATGTGACCTCCTGTAATTTAAATAACTCAGGAATTCAAGTCAGAAACCTCTTTGATATGGTTCAGGGTCTGTAAACCCTCTTAAATCTTTCACAGAGAAATCTCATACTATTTCTTTTTTTACAGAGGTACCACAACAGAAAATAATTATAAGAAACCAGTTATGGTCCCTTGGAGTTGGCCTTAACAACCAAGTTGCTGTGTTTGAAAAGCGAAAGTTCACTGAAGTAGCAACAATACAGATTAAATCTGTCTCAAGTCTTCACAGGAGTTTATTTTGATTTCTGAGACTGCTTTGCTTACAGCTTTGTACAGAATTAGCAAGCTACTGATTGAGTTTTAGGCTTTGTCCCCACATTCACACAGCCATAAGTAGCTCCCAGGGCTTCTGCATTGTCTGGGAGTCAGTGGAAGCTGCTGGCACAGAACAGACAGCAGAATTTTGGCCTCTTGCCAGCATACAACTGTGAAAGGCTCAAACCACTGTACAAACAAAAAGGATCCAGTACCATCCAAAAGCACCTTAAAAAGTGCATTATCATGCAAATATCCCAACATGTCTTGTATAAAAAGCAAATAAACAGCAGAGAAAAACCCAGCTGTGAAATATAGCTGTGGTCTTGATTGAATGTCTCTTTCCTCCTCCACAACTGTAAGCACAGCAACAGTAACATTAAGGCCAACACAAGCAATTTGAGTAAAATAGCAAGCAGACGTAAGACTTTGTTTGAGGTTTAGGGTATGACTAAAAATCGCATGAGGAATGCAGGTTTTGAGGAAAGCCTGTCCACTGTGTTGAAAGGCCCAAGGTGCTGGGATCATTTAGATCAAGTGTTCACAAACACCTCAATTCTTGTGCGCACTTCCAAGTGATTTGCACCACCAGAGGCTCACCCAGGGCTGAATGAAGCATCTGCATTATAAGCATTTCAGCCAAGTAGAAGGATGTGTGGTGGCCAAGACACTGTTTAGCAGGACTGCCTTCACCCACACCACACCCCTTGTATGCACAGGAGGCCAGCAGAGGAGAAGCTGAATAGAACAGATGTTTGCTTCTGTGTGTCTTGTGATGGAGATCAGAGAATAGGATACGGGGTGGGAGATTCTGAAATCTCATCTGTAATTTTTCTCTCTTCCTCTTCTAAAAGACTGTGAAGGAATGAACCACAATGAATTCAGTGGAAGCTGGGTATCTAATTCCCTTATCCTGTAACAAAATAACCTGAACAGCTTTTTGCAAACAGTCACAAAAATATAGAGCAACACCCTTTTATTTGCCACGTACATTGAAGCATGCTCTACAGGTAGACACACACAGCACCTACCATCATCTAGTATAACTGAGGCACAGAGATAGGCTGAGACTTTTCTAAGTAGGTGCACAGTTCCTCTGAATTGAATGTGGGCTCTAAATTCTTATTTAGATGCAAATATAACTGGCATAATTTTTAAATACATAAGGGTTTTTCCTATGACTTCAGTGAAAAAGCTTGTGGTGTTCAGCAGTCTGGAAATCTAGGCCTTAAATATTCAGGTGCTTACTACTCTGGGATTTCGAAAGGACTTAAGCACATAACTATTTTTAAGGAGCTTGGATTGGGATCTTAATTTTAGGTACCAGCTTGACCGTGTATCTTACAGTCTAAAGAGAACACTTGGCTAGCAACTAATTTATCTTCCAGACACTGTCAAAAATTAAAGATAACAAAACTACAAATTTGTTTTGAATCAGCACTTCCTTCTGTGGTCTGCAAGTAATGTGACTAAAACTTGCAACTCACATCAAGACTGTATTCAGGCCTGGCAGTGTAAATGTGGATGTAGCTCCTGCACTTGTGTGTGCTGACTGCAGAACTGCATAGGCAAGTGAGCGGTGTGACCCTGCACAGTTATTTGCAGTGCACTGTCACCTAACTTACGGGCATGCTTGTGTCTGAATGAATTAGGTACCTACCTGCACTGCATGCAAGTACCACAAACCCTTCAATCTCACCCTATCAGATCTATGTTAGGGCCCAGGAGGGGCAGAGGCTCTGGAAAGGCTGTGTAGTGCTGTGCATGGGGCACTGGATTGACTTTCCAGAGGCCTCGGTTCTTTTCTTAGAAATGTTATTCATGTGCTATGTGACCTTTGGAGCATCCCTGCACTCCTCTGCACTTCTACTTCCCCTCCCAGGCCTGCTTTCCCTCTCTGCAAATTCTTTAGAGCAAAATTTTCTCCTTTTTTTATCCTTCAGTCTTATGCAGTGGAGAGGAAATAAAAAAAATTAATAGCAACTGAGAAAAACAAAAGCATATAAATTCATTTTTAGTTCATGGATGTTATAATGTTGTCCACGAGGATGAGATGTAGCACTATATTCTTGTGATTGTCTCTTTAAGGTATGCCAGGAAAATGTAAGCCAGGTCTTTGGCTGAACTGCTGTATACATTATTAAGAAAAAAACCCCAAACCCTCAAACAAATCTCGCATTGCAGACCCAGGTCCCTCTCAAAGTTCATCTGTCTTCCTTGTTTTAGCCTCCCACTGGGACTAAATGAAGTGTCTGCTTGCCAAAGAAAACTTTGACTTCTTGAAGAACCGACACATGAAAAACAAACCTGAGAGTTTTGATGGCTAGTTTTCCATTTTTCATTGAAAAACCTACCAAAACTCCTGGAGCAGCATTACCCATTAGTTCTGTGCTTCGTGGCTGCCTGTATGTGTCTGGAGAGGCAGATAAAGCGTCGTGTGTCACCACTCAAGGAGAGCTGTGGGGTCTTTCTGTGGCTGGGATGGAGCTCAGGCACGTGTCACTTGGCCGGGCCGGGGCAGGAGTGATGGGCTCAGTCCCGGGCTGCCACACGTCTCCTCCAGATGTCAGCACAGGACTACGCAGCTCCCACTCGCGGCCCACCTGGGACACGGCTCACTGTGGCCTTCCTCTATGGCACTGTGCAGAAGGGCAGGCGTCTCTGCTTCCCTCTCTGCTAGATTTGTTTTTCTAATTTCTTTTTACTTGAAGGTTTACCAGCTGCTTTATTACCAGGCTGAGCTTTCCTTGCAGTCTCTCTGTCTCTCCTCCTCCTTCCCCTTTTTTGTTCCTCTAGACAATCACTGTCTCTGGTCCCAGCTGCCACTGCTGATTTTTCATTACAGTTTAATTTAAAACTGGGATTGGAATGGAAATGTCTTTTTGCCATTTGGGGTTTGCAAGGCCTGTGGTTTTATTGCCAAAGGCACAAATGTTAGCTACTACTGTTTTTCCAGAGTACAAGTGTAAGGGGCCTGCCAAAGGGGGGCAAAAGGGTCAGGAGGCTTGTAGGGAATGGGGGTGGGGAATAAATCCACCTCACAGAGAGAAAATAACACAGTCTTTGCTTATGCATTTATGCTGGTGCATGTGCTGGTGTGTTAGGAGGTGGCGTTGTGATATGTCTCTGGGCATGGAGTCTGTGCAGTGCACTCATGAAGCAGATGTAAAAACAGACCAAAGCTCTGCTTGCTTCCTCAGGGGGAAAAAAAAAACCAAAACAGGCTAACTACTTTTCATTTAAAGCTCCCTGGCTCTCTTGCTTTATATAGCAAGCTGAGTGTTATATAGCACGCTGCTCAGTAATAGCACTTCGAGGGAAAACAAAACTGGAGCAAAGATGTGTGAGAAAAGGAGACCTGCTAGTCACTGTCTTCAGTTCTCTTTTCCTTGCCTACACCAGAGAGTACAGACATCACTACAAGCTCTCCCAGGAGGTCAACAGCAAGCCCTCCTAAATCAGTATCCCCCCCCCCATGTCCCCAGCTGGCCGAGCCTCTGCTGCTCCTTCTGGTATGCTTTACCCAGTCTCCTCCGTTCATCTGTAAGGAAATGATCACAGAAAGAAGAAAGGAGTAGCAGTGTTTCCAAGTTCCAAATTAACTTAAACTGGATGAAAATTTAATCCTTTCTCTCTTGAGATAAATGGAGGAGGATGTGGTGGACAGTTGCAGTCTTCAATTTAAATATTTAGCATCAGCACAGGAAGCTACTGTTTCCAGCATGGCAGATTACAGATGGGAGTGCCTAATCTCTGATCTGTTATGCTAGAAAACAATTATTGTCTCTTCTCCTAGGGAGAGCCTTATCTTTTCCTGGCTACATCACTTCAGATGTCAGACAGAATTTCTGCATTATCTTGGTGGATCATACTGACTTTTCACAGGTCCTACATTTCAACCTCCTCCCCCCTTGGCCTTGGGCTGCTCCACATGTGGAACTTGTCTGGTATTGATATGGCACTTCACTGTCAGTCCACCTGCGTGAAAGCACGTGCTGCTCTGCAGAGAGATACACAAAGCCTGTTCTCCTCCATCATTTTTCATATCTGTCTCCACCACCAAACGGGTTCTCAGTTACATACAAGCACTGACAGTACATTCAGTGGGGCAGCACAGCTTCTGGCCAAATGCAGTTTAGCTTGCTTTCTTCCCTCCTCTCCAGACCTCTAAAGACACTACAGAGCCCTCTGAAATACTGATTCTTCTCCCACACCCAAAGACAGCCATTTCTACACCTTCCTGCAGTGCTGAGTGCCCTTCCAGCTTTACTTTCCCCTTGCGCTTGGCTATAACATATATAGTTCTAAAGATGAGGTTATGCTGGAAGACCAGAAGATAATATACCCATTAGCTTGCTGAGCTGATGCATTCTGCTTGCCGTGATGTTAGATGTGCTGAGGGGGTACACTGGGTTGGAGCTGTGTGCAACTAGTAGGGGAGGTTGAAAACACTGAATTTGACAATAGAAGGAACCGATTAAGACTCTTGAGATAGGAAGAAGCATGATCAGAAACAGCAGGAAAAGATTTTAGCTCTGAAGAAAGCTCAGACAAAAGAGCTGATCCACAAAGAGGAACCAAGATGCAATAACAAATGTTGAAAGACATTGTGCCCAGTCCCTGATCCACTCTCGAAAATTTTGCAGTCAGGTTCAGAAGGAAAGGAGAGCTTCCACAATCACTGCAAATGAAGAGGTAACAGGATTTGGCAGGAGCAAAAATGTGGTAAAGGCTGAACAGAGAAATGCTGAAGACTGAGTGTTATCTTCTTCCACTTAGGGTGCATAGGTTTCTCTGTCCACTAGCTGTGATCATATGGGAAACATTTTTTTGTACAGTGATCTTCCTGTATCCTTGTCAGCCTGCAAATTTCATTTCCAACATCTGTTTTCTTTGCTGCCTCTCTGTTTCCAAGTTGGACCTATGTGCCAAGGGATAGTGACAGAAGGTTAACAATGGGGGTTATTTAGTCTTGGTGATGCCCTGTTCACATACAGACAGCCTTGGACAAAGATCTGGCTACTGTCCACAGGAAAACTCAAACAAAACAACCCTGAAACAAACAAACAAATACCCAACCAAAGAACAACTTCCCATAGCTTTTCTTCCCCCTCTGTGCAAACAGAGTCTGCCGTGGTCACTGAGTAATTAAGGAATAGATCGGTTAGCAGAGGCTTGGATTAATTGGTTGGCCAAAGGTAAGCTGGCTAAGGGTTTTATTAGAGAAGGGAAACTCTCTTGTCTGCCAGTTCAGAGAGGGACAGAAATGTCCAGACAGGTTCCATGTTCCTGAGGAGCAGCCATGTCTATGAGGGAGGGCAAGTGTCTCGGGCACATCAGAAGAAATCATCGATTTCCACAAAGAGTGTTTGGAGGAATATCAAAGCCTACCACAAACTGGGGAACCCAAAAAAACCATGTCCACCAGGAGAAGCTTTCCCAAGGCTCAGTTGGAGACACTAGCTCAGGCTTCAAGCTTGCATTGCTCTGTGGTGGCTCATCATCCCACCACTGCTGGCAGTACCAGGAACTCTTGCCCACACACCCCAGTAGGAGGCTGCGTTTGGTTGCTCATGCAGTATTTGCATTTTGCATTGTTGTGGGATGCATCCTGTGAGACTGCACCCACTGTGTCTGGCTTTGGACCTGCTCCCTCCCTGTGTTTGCTCCTCAGTGTTTCAGCTCATGGTCTTTCCAGTCAGCTACAGCACTAAGTGCTCTGTGCCACTTCAGTGACCTGGTCTTCTGCCTGCCACAGGAGAAACCTGCTCCTCCTACAGTACCAGGGCAATTCAAAAGATGTGAATAGACTGCTAATTCTGGCATACTAATGCAGTCCCCTAATTCTGAGATTCAGCTTTTCTCCTACCACAAACACACTGCTGTTCCCTTCGCCTCAGCTTCTGAGCTATCTTTCCTGTGCTCACTGAAGTCACCACATGGCTTTGCCAGGAGGCATGACAAACACGCCCTTTGGTGTACACCTTACAGGACATCAAGATATAGAATCATAGAATCATAGAATCATTTAGGTTGGAAAAGACCTTCAAGATCATCGAGTCCAACCATTAACCATGCCCCCTAAACCATGCCCTGTCCATGGAGTACCCTGTCCACTCGCTTTTTGAATACCTCCAGGGATGGTGAATCAACCACTTCCCTGGGCAGCCCATTCCAATGTTTGACAACCCTCTCAGTAAAAAAATTTTTCCTAACATCTAACCTAAATCTCCCTTGCCTCAACTTGAGGCCATTTCCTCTTGTCCTATCTCCAGGCACCTGACAGAAGAGACCAACACCCACCTCACTACAACCCCCTTTCAGGTAGTTGTAGAGAGCAATAAGGTCTCCCCTCAGCCTCCTCTTTTCTAGACTGAACAATCCCAGATCCCTCAGCCGCTCCTCATAAGACTTGTGCTCAAGGCCCCTCACCAACTTGGTTGCTCTCCTCTGGACACGCTCTAGCAGCTCAATGTCTTTCCTGTAGTGAGGGGCCCAAAACTGAACACAGTACTCGAGGTGTGGCCTCACCAGTGCCGAGTACAGGGGAACAACCACCTCCCTGTTCCTGCTGGCCCCACTGTTCCTGATACAGGCTAGGATGCGATTGGCCTTCTTGGCCACCTGGGCACACTGCTGGCTCATATTCAGCCGGCTGTCAGCCAGCACCCCCAGGTCTTTCTCTGCCGGGCAGCTTTCCAGCCACTCTTCCCCAAGCCTGTAGCGCTGCATGGGGTTGCCGTGACCGAAGTGCAGGACCCGGCACTTGGCCTTGTTAAACTTCATATGATTGGCCTCAGCCCATCGATCCAGCCTGTCCAGATCTCTCTGTAGAGCCTCCCTACCCTCAAGCAGATTGACCCTGCCTCCCAACTTGGTGTCGTCTGCAAACTTGCTGAGGGTGCACTCAATCCCCTCATCCAAATCATCAATAAAGATATTAAACAGAACAGGGCCCAACACCGAGCCCTGGGGAACACCACTTGTGACTCGCCGCCATCTGGATTTCACCCCATTCACAACTACCCTCTGGGCTCGGCCATCCAGCCAGTTTTTCACCCAGTGAATAGTGCACTTATCCAGGCCACGAGACGCCAGCTTCTCAAGGAGTATGCCATGAGAGACAGTGTCAAAGGCCTTGCTGAAGTCTGGGAAAATAACATCGACAGCCTTTCCCTCATCCACGAGGCGGGTCACCTGGTCATAGAAGGAGATCGGGTTGGTCAAGCAGGACCTGCCTTTCCTAAACCCATGCTGACTGGGCCTGATCCCCCTCTTATCCTGGAGTTGCCATGTGAGTGCTTTCAAAACAAACCGTTCCATAATCTTCCCCGGTACCGAGGTCAGGCTGACAGGCCTGTAGTTCCCCGGATCCTCCCTCCGACCTTTCTTATAAATGGGAGTCACATTGGCAAGCCTCCAGTCCTCTGGGACCTCCCCTGTTGACCAGGAACGCTGATAGATGATAGAGAGTGGCTTGGCAAGGACCTCTGCCAGTTCCCTCAGTACTCTTGGATGGATCCCATCAGGTCCCATAGATTTGTGAGTGTCCAGATGGCGTAGCAGGTCCCTAACTAATTCCTGCTGGATTAAGGGGGGTATGTTATGCTCTTCATCCTTACCTTCCAGCTCAGGGGGTGGAGTACCCTGAGGATGACTGGACTCACTATTAAAGACTGAGGCAAAGAAGGCATTAAGTACCTCGGCCTTTTCCTCATCACTGGTTGCTACGTTCCCTTCTGTATCCATTAAAGGATAGATATTCTCCTTGGGATTCTTTTTACTGTTAACATATTTGTAAAAACATTTTTTGTTGTCCCTTACGATAGTGGCCAGATTTAGTTCTAGCTGAGCTTTCGCCTTTCTAATTTTCTCTCTGTATGATCTAACAAGATCCCTGTACTCCTCCCAAGTTGCCCGCCCTTTCCTCCAGAGATGATAAACTCTCCTTTTTTTCTTAAGTCCTAGCAAAAGCTCCCCATTCAGCCAGGCCGGTCGTTTTCCTCGGCGGTTCGACTTGCGGCACATGGGAATAGCCTGGTCCTGAGCCATTAAGATTTCCTTTTTAAAGAATGTCCATCCCTCCTGGACCCCTTTGCCCTTCAGGACCATCTCCCAAGGGACTCTCTCAACCAGTGCCTTGAAGAGGCCAAAGTTAGCCCTCCAGAATTTTGAGCTAGAACTCCTGACAAAGAATGTCTCCCAAGGCAAACTGGTATCAAAAACACTACAGGCTGAAGCAGCATCTCTGTCTCTTGGTATCCATGCAGTTTCCATGCTGGAATTCAGAAGATTGTCTTTTCCTTGGCCATTTCCATGTTTTTATCACAGCCTCAAATGCAATTAGGAGGGCTATTCAGACCTTCCTCACATGCCCCCAGGAAAGCTCATCAGTGTAGAAGCCAGCGATTACCCCTAAGAGCAGAACAGAGAATTGCTATTCCTTTGAGACCACTTGCAGAGCCTTCTATTTACATTTGGGCGGGGGGGGGGGGGGGAGGGGACACCTTTAGTCTCTATAGATGTTAGAAGTTTTAAAAGTATCAATAGATAACTTGCCACAGATCATATTCTCAGAACTCATATTCTCAGTTTCTTCCGACTCTGAGATTCTGGGTAGCTTCATGCATTTCTGTCTGTAGCCTTCTACGTGATCTTGACGTGGAAAGTGCTCAAGAATGCGAAGTGTTACTGCTGAAGAAAAAGGTCAATGAGAAAGATGAAGAATGCAGCAAAGTGTGAGGGCAAACTGTAGGTGTTTATGTGGGAGACACTATTTTGTTGAGTCACCCAATATTACAGTCTGAGCTGGCCTTGGAGATTTATGTGTTCCTGTATGGCTTTCCCAGAAAGAAGTAGTAAAGATCTGGGCAATTAAGAGCAGCCTACAGCTCTGTTGGTGGGAGACAAATTGAAAGAGAGAAAGAGAAGTTCTGGGGGGTAAGAGATGCCATGATGATTGGCAAATCTGGAGAATCCTGTGAGACAGTCCTCCATAAAAATCACAAGGACTGCCAGGAAGCCCAGCATGAAATTGTGTCAGTGAGTGATGTAGGAGGAAGATACGGGCATAGGTTTCCCATAACGACACCAAGTTGGGAGGCAGGGTCAATCTGCTTGAGGGTAGGGAGGCTCTACAGAGAGATCTGGACAGGCTGGATCGATGGGCTGAGGCCAATCGTATGAAGTTTAACAAGGCCAAGTGCCGGGTCCTGCACTTCGGTCACGGCAACCCCATGCAGCGCTACAGGCTTGGGGAAGAGTGGCTGGAAAGCTGCCCGGCAGAGAAAGACCTGGGGGTGCTGGCTGACAGCCGGCTGAATATGAGCCAGCAGTGTGCCCAGGTGGCCAAGAAGGCCAATCGCATCCTAGCCTGTATCAGGAACAGTGGGGCCAGCAGGAACAGGGAGGTGGTTGTTCCCCTGTACTCGGCACTGGTGAGGCCACACCTCGAGTACTGTGTTCAGTTTTGGGCCCCTCACTACAGGAAAGACATTGAGCTGCTAGAGCGTGTCCAGAGGAGAGCAACCAAGTTGGTGAGGGGCCTTGAGCACAAGTCTTATGAGGAGCGGCTGAGGGATCTGGGATTGTTCAGTCTAGAAAAGAGGAGGCTGAGGGGAGACCTTATTGCTCTCTACAACTACCTGAAAGGGGGTTGTAGTGAGGTGGGTGTTGGTCTCTTCTGTCAGGTGCCTGGAGATAGGACAAGAGGAAATGGCCTCAAGTTGAGGCAAGGGAGATTTAGGTTAGATGTTAGGAAAAATTTTTTTACTGAGAGGGTTGTCAAACATTGGAATGGGCTGCCCAGGGAAGTGGTTGATTCACCATCCCTGGAGGTATTCAAAAAGCGAGTGGACAGGGTACTCCATGGACAGGGCATGGTTTAGGGGGCATGGTTAATGGTTGGACTCGATGATCTTGAAGGTCTTTTCCAACCTAAATGATTCTATGATTCTATGATTCTATAAAATTCCCCAAATGCTACTTCTACCAGCCTAAGCCCTTAAAATCACACATGCGAAATCCCCCAGCACATCTGCACTCCAGGCAATCATTGGGAAAAACATGCTGCTTTTAGTTTTCAGATCTAGCCTACTGATCCTTCTCCTATGCAATGGTAAACAGAATTCCAGTGGTTTGACCTTTCTCGCAGAATTGATGTCAGCACATGAAAACAATAATATTTCTTAACCCGGCTGTTCAGAACACACTTAAAATGAACAGGGAAAAGCAAACCAAACCCAACCTCCTCAGGCTTTGTAGGGTCCAATACAATGCATTTCCATCCCAGTAAGGATTAAACACCAGTGCTATGGCAACACTGGAACATCTGTTGAAGGCATCACAAAGTTCATCTAATTAATGTGAGCTATATGTACACTGTACAAGAAGCAAGGCACATGGTCTAGCTGCAACATATGAATACAAAAATATCTAGGAAGACTGTAAAAACTTACATCTCCACAAGATGCATTAAAAGGTAAATATTTTCTGAACTATTTCAGATCTCATCTTGCTGAGAAGCTGATTAAAGCTTTAAGTGTCTTATTGCTGAGGGATACTAGAGGCTGTCATCTGTTTTTTTTTTACAGAGTGGGAATCCTATCCAAGTTTGTTAGCCTGTATTTATAGACTCAGCTATGGAAGAAAATGCAGCCTGAATGTTAGCTGTCCAGTTTAACAAGAAAATGGATTTTTGATCTCATTTGCTGCTATAGAATATTTTTCAGAAATCTCATGGAAAATCTTATAAAGCCCAGGTTAGCTGCCACATATGGGACCCATTAACTCCTCATTTCTGCTGGTACTTAGCAAATTTTTGTCTGGTGACTACACATGAACTTTTTGTGGTTTTGTTTTGCTTCGCACTGCAGAGCACTCTGTTGACTTCGTTTGGTTTTGGAAAGCACTAACCATAGAATGCAGCCCCAGTATATCCAAGAGAATCAGTTAGTTACATTAAATTGTGTGGAACCACATTAAGATTCTTTGGCAGACAGAAGAGTCTGTTCTTTCCCTTTCTTGGGATTTCAGGGTGTTGGCCATTGTTGCACTGAAATCTTTGCCCCACACAATGCAGAGGCACACCTGAGGATTGTGCATTTGCACACGAATTGTACCCCACCCTCCAGGAAGTAAGGGGTGGAAATGAATCACCCATTTCTAAAGTGGTCTCTGAACTAGATGTGTGTGCGAGTGCATGCATGCATGTGTATACAGGAAGCTTCACTGCCCATTTATGAAGGTGGTATTGTGTTACTTATGCATTCTGGTGCCTTTGGCATATGCCCATTGGAAAGGGCAGCACATCCACACCAGCTGAGTGTCTTACTATCATCCTGATGGAAAATGGGAAGATACTACAAACAACTACACAGGCTTTCTCCCTCAGCATCTGAAACCCAGAAGTTCTGGGGATCTAAATAGCTCCTGGATTTCTATGTTGTGGTGGATGGGAAGCAAAAACCCACACCTTAACAGACAATAATATTTCTGGGTTTCAGCCATTTACTCTGAAAAGCCAGAAGGCAAGTCCTGTCAAGGTCATCTGTAGAAATGAGTTTTCTAAGTCATAAAGCAATAATGTTGGTCATTAGCAGGCAGCTGCCCGTGTAACACTGTTCCCCTCCCACATGCTTCTCCTGCCCCTGGCATCCCCCAACACGTCCTGGTGCAAGGGAACGCCGTTGTTCCAGCACCGCCCAGCTTTGCAACAGCAGAGCTGCTTCGAAAGGGGCTGAGCTGCATTGGCAGGGAAAAGTGGCGAAAGCTGTACAGCATTTGGCAACACCAAGTTTATTCAAGCTGGTGTGATTAGCACTTCTTTCTTAACCTGCCTTTTCCTCAAAAGTGTAAATTGTCAGAGGCTGGAGGGATTTGGGGGCTTTTGCTTTCTGTTTGGATGGTAAGGGGGCTTGGTGGACTGAATGTGCTTAACAGACAAAGATGCACACCTTGTATTCATGTTTATGGCTCTGAAATGCTCAGCTCAAACCATTAGAAAAAGGGTTTGTGTATTTAACCTTTCTCTAGGGAATGGACTACAGGAAAGGAAAGGCAAAACCTGCCAGATATTGAAGGTCTTTCCTTATAAACTCAGGGCTATTTTTAGTTTTCTAATGTAAAAAGTCAGTGAGATGAAGAGTAAAGTGATCCGTTTCCAGCAGAAAAAATGTCTGAATCTTCATTAATAATTCCTCATAGATGGCTGTGTGCCTTTATCTGACAGACTGACAAGCCATACTAAACAACAGTTACTGCACAAATGGAAAAGATATAATCTCACTACCCAGCCTCATGGTGCTTCCATTGTCATGTTACATTATGACTGGAGTCTCCACCTTCCCAGAGAGACATGGCAGCAGGGTTATTTTATTCAGACTTGCACAAATGTGCTCATGATGGATGAAGTTTAGTGCTTTGACACGGAAATGTATTTGGAAACTAGAGCTGACACATGATATGAAGAAGGGGAGGGAAGAGAAAAAACAAGAACTCAAATGTATAATCTTACCCTCGATCTGCCTGTCAGTGATAATTAGAAAAAGCCTGTATCAAAAGCTGAGCTGCAAACTGCCCAGAGGATGGGATTTCATAGTTCCCAGCTAAATGTCCTATCTGGCCTTTACAAAGCCAGGTTAGTGGAAGTCAATGACACAAGTTCTATCCCTGGCCTTGAATCCCACATAAAATAGGTGGCTTCTCCTTGCAGTGGCTATGAGGCAGTGGAAATAAAGACTACTCCCTTTTGCCACACCCTTACATCTGAAGACAGAATAAGTTGGATCATCTTACTCTCCTGTATGGTGGTGAAACCAGGCCAAAACATCTCCAACCTTTGGACTGGTTCACAATGGAGTTCCAGCTAAAGGTATTGAATGCATCCCAGCTGCCTGTAGACATGGTGTGACCTTATGCAGCACTGAGTCTGTGACAGTGACACTGCAAGGGAAAGAACAGCTTATAAAGCTGCTAGCTTGGGCCAGTTTTAAAATGACAAACACACCCAAAGCTACTGGACTGTTTACTTTCCTCCCTCTTCCTGATGTTATCAGTATTTCCTAAACCCTATCTGTCAGGCATGCCTTGTTAATAACCCTCCAATACTCTCAGAGCAAAGGTTGCCCAACAGCTTTCTCATCTTCCTGCTGCCTGTCAGGAGAGGAAATCGCAGCTTTCAGGAGAACCTGACACAGAGGGAACTGGATAGCACACCAGGGTCAAGGGTAAGAATGCATGAAGAAGTGAGAAAGCACAGGCACTCCAGCTGGCTGCAAAGGAAAAGCTTTGCTTCTGCTTTCCCTTGTTTACTGTGTCAGGATATTCCAGGAAGAAACTCAGCAGGCTTTACATCTGAAACAGCCAGCCAAGCGCAAATCACTGCTCACAAAGCAGTGTGAGGGAGCAAAATGACAACTAACAATCTCAGCTCAAGTTTGTGATGACTTAGGTCTTTCCTCTTAAACAAAGGAGTCCGAAAGTGTTGCGGACAACACTACCAGCATTTCACACAGCTGTTATATTCCCTCTCATCTTCATTTCACACAGCTGTTATATTCCCTCTCATCTTAACTGCCGTGAGAAGTCCCAGTCAAACCAGAAGTACCAAACTGCCATCAGAATACACCTACCTACTCCTTCAGCAAAGGAAAACTTTCCCAAGTGGCTTTCCTAAGACTACTACCTGGAAGAAGAAAGACTGAAGAAGGTTTGGAGAGAAAAGTGCTTTAAGATGTGCTCCTACATGAAAAACGTGCTTAGTGGGGCTCCCTGGTTGTTCAGCTAGCCTGCAGGTCCATTTAGGTCATGTCTACAAAGGTGGGACAGACCAAACATCTGCATGTACTCCTCCACACTCCCTGGGGTGTCTCCAGTCTCCATACTTCTCCAGCCCTGAGCCTGAGCAAATGTCTTTTGATTCTACCACCTCTGCAGCAGGCCAGTGCAACTGCCTTCTGTCAAGCCACTTCTTCATGTAAGTAAAGAAGTCCAGCTGTCCTCACCCATGCGAGTATGTACATGCTCGCTGCAGTTCATATAGATATCCATATAGCTATGCTGGGCCCAGAACAAAATATCCCAGGCATGGCTAGCTGTGAGAAATATAATTTTAGCTTTTGTATTTGTAATAGCCTAGTGCAATCTCTTCGTCTCTTGCATACCCAGAAATAGATCCCTTGCTCCCAAGCAGGTACAGCTAGCTCAAAATGTGACAGCCCATCAACAGAGTTAATTAGAAAAATCTCTCTCAGATTTACTGCTGTTTGTCCACCTGAAGGTCTTTGTTCCTCCATGGGAATGGTCCTGACTACTGATAACAACGATACTTCCTATAACTGTGACCCTGTTCTGCCTCCTCTGTTCCACCAGTGTAATGAAAAGAAAGAATATTCCACTAAAAAGAGACCAGAGAACCAAAAATTCATCAGGGCTCGAGTCAGCTGAAATGAGAATGGCTTCTAACCACACTGTATTTAGAAGTCTCAGCGAGGGATACAATGTATTACCCATCATTTGAAGATGTTAAAACAAGTCTGGGCATCTTCCTAGGATGAACTGTAGTTCCATCAGAAGATATCAGCCTGCTGAAGTGCTATGACTGACCTGTGTTAGGAGGGAGGTTGGAGCTGATGCCACAACACTCTTTCCTCTGGAAAATCTGGGTCCCCAGCCTTCTTTGATGTCTGCTGGCAGTAGGAACCCATTCATGTCTACCCCACCGCCACTTCATTCAGCTCTAATTAGGCAGACTGTGTCTCAGCATAAATGAGATCCCCAGTCATAATTATTTTTAAATAAAATCATCCCACATTTTGTGAGTTAAATGGAGTTTTGCTGGAGAACTAAGAGGAGCACTGAAGTGCAGCATTGTGCAATTCACAGAAATTTTCCATGCACTGGTCAAGAAAACCAGATAGGACTGAACTTGAAGGAGTGAGGAATGGTTGTGTTTCAAATGATCTGAGTTCAGATTTACTAAAAATTGTCAAAACAAAACACTGTAGAGAATTTGTATTTTTCCCTCATGAAGAATTTTGATTAAAGTGACAAGGTAAAGACATAGCTGATAAGAGATATTTGTCGTAAAAGGCTATAACATTTCTGCTGGAAAAAATAAGTATTCTTCCACAACATAACTGAATCCCACAGGAAACAAAAAAAGAAGAAAAAAAAGTATGAAAAGCAGACCCCTCCAAACAGTTTTCTTAGAACACAGTTTTCTGTTGGAAGGTGGATATAATTCTTCTGTCCTAAAAAATTACAATGTCCTAATTATTAGTTGGGAAAAGAAATAACCTTTAATCTCAATAACCGTTATGTAAAATAATCTTCACCATCTGTACAATAACTGGAATGTCAGTTGACATTGACATAACTAAAAATAACTAACTCTTAGAATTCTCCTTATCATGAGATTCCAGAACAGATAAGTAGTGTTTTACTGATTAGGAAACTGAGGCATGGATGGGAGAAACAGTTTCATCATCATCATCATCAAGTAGGCCAGTAGCAGAAAGGCATGTAGTACCAACCCATCCTGAATGTTCACTGGGCCATGGCAGAGCCATTGATCAGACATGGCAAAAATGTAATCAGCAGATGTTGATCAGCTTGCATAAAGCTTTATATTGGGGGGGGGGGGGGCGGGAAGGGGAGGACAATCTTTTGTGGAACAAAGAGAAATTGGAGTGGATGAGAAGAGAAAGAAGGGAAGAAAGAGAAGAGAAGAGAAGAGAAGAGAAGAGAAGAGAAGAGAAGAGAAGAGAAGAGAAGAGAAGAGAAGAGAAGAGAAAAGAAAAGAAAAGAAAAGAAAAGAAAAGAAAAGAAAAGAAAAGAAAAGAAAAGAAAAGAAAAGAATGAGCCAGTTAGCCTTGGGATGTACCTTGAGCACCAGACAGATTCCTCTCAGGGATTCCAAAAGCGCTGAGTGATTTTGATCTTCCTGTTAATTGTTTCGTATTTGTTTTTCAGATAGCATAAGAAAGCGAAGGCAGTACCCAGGGGAGTGGCTGGCAGATGTTCAAAGACCAGTCTCTGGAATATCAGACAATGTCGAGCACAAGTGTCCAGGAAAAAGAAAAATAAGCAGACACGGGGAGAAGTCTATGGAGAAACAAGCTACAAAGCAATCAGTCACCCCACACTGAAAGACATACTAAGCATGCTTTCCAAGAGCAGTGACAACATTTGCCTTAACTGTTGCACATATCACTGTTGCACATATCTTCCCTGTTCAAGGATGCCTTCTCTTGATAGAAGGCAGCTCCATTTTCTACACCCCAAGCTGAGGCTGGGCGCATGCAGGAGCAAGTATCTGCAGATCAAGGCAAAAAAATCAAACCCAGAAATACTGTCTGAAAACTAATTGGAAATATACAGAACTGATCAGGGTGGTAAGACAAGCCAAAAAAGCAATTGAGAGACAGAAATAAACACGTAAATATGTGTGACTCCCTTCAAGAGGAAATTAATGCCATGGGGAAAAAAGTAACCTTCAGTTACAGGAGCAGGAACTGCTACCCTTTCAATTTAAAAATGTTCTTTAAATTGCAATTGTTTTGGAGAAACACTTTTCTAGAAAATAGGTGGCTTGGATTTGAAAATATCATTAGACATAACTCAAGATGCCAATAAAATACAAAGGATAAAACAGATGGAGTAGGTAATAAAATGCCAAACCTTCCCCAGCTAATTAAACAAGCCTACCATATGGTAATGGTCCAGAATCAGGGTCCTGAAGGGGGAGCTCAGCTGTAGGCCCTCGTACACCCCATCCTTAAGCCACTCATTACAGATACAGGAGGGAGGTACCAGGGGAAAGGTTACTCTGTACACTTCAGTTTTCTTTTCCTTTTTTCTGTCTCTCAGAGTCAGAACCATGGGGCTGACCAGTTTTGATGAGTGGCAGTTTTTGTGAGCAGAAGGATGAATGAGGTCTCAGGATTAGGACAAAGGCAGAATGGCTTATGACAGGCACTGCTTTAAAAAAAAAAAAAAATCCCTGTGGATTATGGACACTGTTTTGTGTTTTCCATGGAGAAAGATATTTTTAAAAATGGATATGATGAAAAATGCTGAAATACCGGTAGCTGTGCCCCAATTAGTCATAAGTCGTGGAGTCTTTGCTGCACCTAGCCCAGAGTCAGCCCAGAGTCCTTGTTTTCAGACTAGCTCGTGACTCACTGCAAAAGCTGCTGGTGAACAGTTAATCCTTTACTTTAGATAAAACCAACATGAAACACTGCCAACATTCTTACATTTATTAAGTTTAAAAATCAGACTTTGTGACTTTGCATGATTTGTGGCATGTAACTGATTTTGGTGGATTTAGTCTTCCTTCTAAGCTAGTAAGAAATATATAGAGTATACTTCATTTGTCCTGTATTATTCATCAGGCTGTTTTGTGGAAAGTCCATTTCAGCCTATAAATCTGTGGCAAACTGCCTCAGTTATCTGTTGAAAATTCACCACTTTCATGGTATCGCTGATCGCTGGAATCACACATTGGTTTTTTCTTTTTGATGAAGTGACCACCAAAATCTAAAGCATTTTCAAGATGCCCACTGGTAGGCTGTAGAAATGAGACTTAGCCAAATCATCATAAGACCAGGTCTTCCCTGTCTATGGGCTAGTGGTAGGCACATTCAGAGGAGCTGCAAATGTCACAGTGAAACAGCTCTTTTTTCTCCCGTGACAGCCTCTCACGTTACTACTCTTGTAATAATCTTGCACTAAGATCCAGAACCAGGGGCTCTTACATGCCTATACATAAATGCATATAGTCCCTGATCCAAAGCACTGACTAACTAAACATTCTAAGCAGAGTAGAAGAAAACTGTATCTTCATTCTAGAAAAGCAAGCTGAGGCCCACAGAGGTGTCATGACTTGCTGACACAAGAACTGAACTCGTATCTCTTGGTTTTCTCTCTCCCCACCCACCAAATCTCTATTAACCACATAGCAGTACCTCTCTTTAGTGGCATTTAAGGGCCACTCAATAGCTTTTTAAATGCAGAAGCAATTTCTGCTCATCTACTGCTAGTATATATGACAATTTTTTTTCCTTCCAGAAAGCCCCAGTGATAGAAACTGTAAGTTAGGAAAGGCACACATACTAAGCAGGACTTTACCATCCAAATCAAGGCAAGACAGCTAATTAGTGTAACAAGGTACAGGAGGAAAGTCAAGAAAGTGGGACTATACAAGGTGATTATAAAAACAGCAGTTGGCAGAATGCAGTCATGTAAGAGTCAAGGCCTGGATTAGCTACTTCTGTGGAATGATTTCAAGACTACCCACAAAAATAGCATTTTCCACTGAAACTTTCCACTGAATAATCTGCCTTTGGCAGCATGGACTCCTTTCAGGCCAGGAAACCATGCAGAGAGAGACTCCTCAGGAGAAAAAGACTGCAGCATTCTCAGAAGGGAAGATGGAAGCCAAATTGCCCAGGCTCTTCCTGAAACTTCGCAAGGAAGAGGCTATTCCTGTTGAAGGCTGAGATCTTTGCACAGGACTCTGAGGAACAGAGCAAACAGGCTCTCAAGTAAGCTGCCAGGTAGGGAGAAGGATGCTTGTTCTTCCAGGGAGAAATCAACACAAACTCCTTTGCTAAACTAGCATCATGCTTATCAGTTCTTCACAAAACGCACACATTTTGGTGGGTAAAATAACTCCTTCCAAGTGAGCCTGAGGACACGCTGAGGGACACATTCTTTGCAATACTCTGCTTAGAGAGGCCAAGTTACCTTGCAAACCAAGGGCACTCCATTTTAGATCTCAGCTTCCTCCTACAGCACAGACAAGCTCTCACAGTCTCACATGTTTCTTCAAGGTGGATGTAGCAGGACTGAGGGAACTTCTGATGGGTGAGAAACAGCCTGCCTCACAAACAGATGAAAAAAGCCTAAGGGGCCAGAGCAAAAGATCCTTCTGCCTCTCAGAGATAGGACAGGCTTTCCAATAAACATGCCATTTGTGCCAGGATCCAAGGACAGCACCAAACACCTCCCTGAACTGCACTCAACCCTTTCCCCCACTGCCCACTCCTTTCCTCTTCCTCCTTTTGCATGCTTCAGTGGGCCTCACAGGTTAACAAATACCAGCTGCATCCACTCACCAGACACTTATCCCTCAGCTGTCTGCTTCTAGCCTTGCAGGTCTGACAGGAAAGTGGAATTTTGGCCTTGGTTCAGATACTACAGTGATAAGGGCCATGGAAATACCTTTAGTTAAAATAAACAACATTGCACCAGCCTTTTCCATTTTAGGATACTGAAGTCACCAGATCCAAAGCTTTAGCCTCCTTCTCTCCCCGTCCCACTGTACGAAAGAGATGGGGTCACACCCCATCTAGGTTAATGCCTAGGATGAGGAACCTCCCTGGATGGCTGGCGCATGAGCCAGTGTTTTTAAGATCTTTTGGAAATCAGGAAATACCATGTTTACAAGCATTCTGGAAAGTAATTCTGTGAGTGTGCTGCAGCAGCAATGCAGGTTGCAGTGAGGTCAGATGCACATTCAGGCTGCTCCCTAGGGCACTCCAGAGCTGGGGTGCTTGCCTTGCAAACCCAGTCAACAGGCAGCAGCTCCTCCCCTTCAGACTGCTCCTCCATAAGGAAACACATCTAGTTTTTTCAGCAACCACTGGCAGATCTAAACGTGCAAATGTGCCACACAAACCAGCTGGTAGTTCATGCTTTTCACCAAAGTGGTGAATGGTATCTGAGGGCAGATGAAAGCAAAGAAAAACTCTAATCTCTCTGACCTCAACTCCCCCCACCTTTTTCCTATTCTCTACCTCATCTTGGAAAATAAAGAAGTGCAGCAGTAGGTTGTTTTTTGTGATATCCTCATCATTGAGAAAGAGAAAATAATTTGTCATTCCTTGGTCTGATGGAAACTGTGTTTAGGGAACACAGCCCCTGCTGACAGTGTTTTTCATTCCACATGAGCTGTCAAGAAGCTTAGTTGAGGCCATGCAGCAACTGCATAGATCAAATGAGATCAGCACAACTCAGAGCCCAGTTTAGTTCCTGCAGGAGCCTATAGGAAACTCCTGCCTGTCCCAGCACAAAGGGAGTACTGGGGAGGCTAAGAACTTAGGATGTGCCCAGATATGTGATTAAATCCACAAACAGGATAATGAAAACTGATAAATATGTAGATGCACCTGTGTGGCCCAGTAGTGACTCAGCAAAGTGAGCACCTCCAGACTAATATTAATAAATAGATCCCTGAAAAAGTGCATGGCCTGCAGAGTGGCATTATTTTGGCACTAGTAACATGATAGGGGCAGCAATTAGAGATGTTTGAAATATTTTTTTATTTCCTTTCAGCTTTGTTTCAGAATTAACCCTTTCTTCTCTGCTGGGATGGGAGCCTACCTGCTGCTGTTGTGTTTCTGTGTGCAGCTGAGAAGGCAGAAGGATAAGAACTGTCAGCAGTGTGGGATACCTGCACTCTTCTCTCTAGACAAGGCACCGACCAAGACATTTTGTCTCTTCTTGGAATGGGGATGAACTGTTCTTGTTAATTCCTGAAAGGGATCATACCAGTCCTCAGGCCAAAAAGAGCTTTGTCAGTGGCTTCAGCAGCAGCATGAACAGCTCATAGGCCTAAACCTGCAAATGCTGAAGTGAACAAACAGGCAAAGAGAAATCAGTGGGGGAAAGTCCCAAGGATAGGAATCACTTCTCATTGTAAAGCTGACACCAGTTTCACCCTTTGGAGCAGAAAAGTGTGCAGAGAACCTGGATGGCTCAGAGTTTCAGGGAAATCTGAAGAATAGCAAGAAAAAGGAAGTTAGATGCTGATAAGGTGCTTTAAAACTTATGTTGACTTACATGTTTGTTGTAAACTGTGTTCTCTAAACCTCACAAAGCTTCATGTCACTGCATCTCTGTTTTCTGTAGTTCTCCTATCAGCATATATGGTTCAGGCTGTGTTTCTTTATATTCTCTCTTTGCTCTCATAGAGATGTCTGATTTGGGGCAAATCATCCTGCTGTTCTGCCTGTTTATCCTTTTCATCATGTCCTGTGAATTGCTCCTCCACAGTTTATATGGAGATGTAAGAAGATAGAAACACATGAGTTTGCCTTTCCAAAGCAGTATGAACCTTCTCTCCAAAGAGTTTCAAAGTATTCAGACAGGGTATGTTTTACAACTCCCCTCTGGTACTTTATTGACATTTGGTTTTGGGCCACTGACTCTAATCAGCCTTGTCATATCTCAATGAGTATAAAAATAACAAAGTGAAAGCCAGTAATATGAATATATTGAATATATGAATATATTGCTCTTATAGAAGTGAATATTGAGTGACTTGAAACTTAAACATAATCCAAAAGGCTCTACTTCAAACACTTCTGAGATTATGGCTTTTAGATATTGGTAAAGTCACCAAATTCAGATGCCAACTGCTGAGCCACAAAGGTTTTACTTGACACAGTGTCAGGAGAAGGACCATTTGCAAATCACTGATGCACACTAGGATTTCTGGTAACTCCAAAGTAGGCTAGTGTTAGAATGCTTGTTTTACTCTCTTCCTTAAGTGTGACAAATCTTTGTGGGAGCTGTTGCTCTTCTACAACTTTCTTGTTGCTGTCCTCAGCAATTACCTTCACCACAATTCCTTTGGAAAAAAAGTTCATCATTGGAATCATAGCTGCTTTTATCCTGAAGGTTAATAACTATTTTCTTTGCAAGGAAGGAACTGTCTTGCCTTTTTTTTTTTTTTTTTTTTGGCTGTAATCCTAAATGGGATAAAGAAAAGAGTTTTCATATGCTAGATATTTGAAGGGCTTTGAAGATTTCACTTCACAGAACAAGTAATTTTAGAGTTTCTGACAGATGGGTTTTATGTGGTCTGAGGAAGAAAGGGCAGAAAGGCAGCAGCAAAGGGTACCGTACTTAGAGAGATATCTAGTTGTGTTGATGAAGCATGTACAGCAAAAGGGGGAAATGCTGTCTATGAGGGTCTGGCTAATTCAGTAAGAGCAGATCAACACTATGGGCAGCATGCCAAGAAGGAACAATAAGGGATATATGTTTGGCTGCAAAATGGAGCTAAGGAAATATATTTTCCTAGTATGTGTTTACTCATTAAGAGAGTACACATCAAAAGATGCTACTGGTAGCTATGGATTTTAGAACTAAAGGATTGATATTTCAGCTCCCTGGTTTTGCACACTCAAACCCTCCAGTCCAAGAAAAAAGTATAAAAAAAAATGAAGGATTGATTGCAAGGTTGGGTTGATGGTGGGTAAAAGGTTGACAAGTAATTGGTGGGAAAAGCAATGACAAGTAATGGTTGTGCATGTGCACAGTATTGGAGACAGACATCCTCTACCACAGAACTATGATGGCTAATGACAGCCTAAAATGCTGTGGGCAGTCTCCTCCTAGAAAGGAGGGACATCCAAATGTAGATCTGGATTGGAAAATAAACCCACCAAAGGTCAAGGTTTTGGGCTGTCCTGTCCTAAGGGAACGTATAAGCCATGAAATCCCCTTCTCTGTATAGGACTCCAGATAGATCCTAAGTTCAGCAGAGCTTTGAGTCCTCACAAAAATATCAGCAATAACAAAAACTCATTCTGAAGTTAAGGAAAAGCTTCTTGCTGAATTTGTTTGCTACCTCAGTAGCTTTTTAATTAAATAAAAAGTATTAATTCTTCCCTGTCCATTCAAGCTGTGCAAGAGATGGCATGCAAGCAAGTGTTAGTAGAGAAGCCGAAATGCTTTTCCTGAACAACATTGGCACACGTGCTATCTCTGCTGCTCCTGCTGTTATTCCCCAAAATACCATTTTGAAGAGGCAGTTTTTTGTAAGGACGTGGTGGTCTGTCCCGCCACAGGTGACATTATCAGTAAGTTAGGCAGTAGCACATGGGAAAAAAAGACTTCAGACATCTAAAAAATATCAGAGTAACTATTATTCTTTCAAGGCAAAAATAGCCATGTTAGGGTGTACCTATCCTACTTTCCTTTCGATAGCCCAGCTGTAATCAGAGAAGCAGGACCCTCTGCCAAAGTCCCTGATATTTGGGGGAATGATCATCCAAGGTGACAAAAAGGAAGTCCTGACCAAGTGAGGTGTCAGAAGGTGAAAGGCTGCATCCATTAACATGTCCTTATCTGCACTGTCATACTTAACCATAGGGAGACATGGTCAGACCTCCCTTCCACCAGCACCTCAGCCACTCTTGCTGAATTATGTCTTCTGAAGTTTGAAAGCTTTCGTCTACAGTGGCTTGACCCTCGACTAACAGCTGAAAGCTGGGTTAGAAAAATATCAAGCCTTGAAATTCCAGCTGGAAAGTGAATGTGAGCTTTTTACCTTGTCGTTTCACAGTCAAAGCACACAGCATTCAAAGATCCAAGCCAGAGAGATGGGAGGCATGTGAAGGATGAAGAGAGAAGAGCTTTTCCCTTTTTAAAAATGAAGTAATTAGCTTAGTAAGTGCAGAAGGAGGAGAGAAAAGAAAGGGAGATCCTTTTGTTAGGCATTTATAATACAATCCTCTCTCCTGGCCAGGTGTGCTTGCAAGATGTTACCAGATTGCATACACTGATGAATGTAAGGAGTAGGGCACCGCTAAATTACTTTCAAAGGCATCCATCTGGGGAATCCTCATTTCTAAAAGCAGGAGATGTTCTGTCTGTGTGCAGTGCATTTTTTTTTTTAGGGACTGCCAGTCATAGTGGTCAATACCAGTTTCCCCATAGCAAACAAATGTTATTCCTCTGTTTTTAAATAATGGATGGAACCCTTAGTTACAATAGGCAGTTTCCGAGGCTTTTAGGGCTGTTATCATTAGGACTCTGATGGAGAAGGGACAAGGGTTGAGGAGCTGGCAGGCATTGAAACAAACCAAAAGCCCTAGAGATATAGAAGTTCCCATGAAGCAGTCCTTTGCATGTTGGATAATCTTCGGTTAAACAGATCTTCTATAAAGAGAAATCTTCGATGTATTTAGTGAATGTTTGCAATAACAATTGCCTATGTTCTTACTGTCCAGGAGCATAAACAAACAAACAAGCAAACAAACAGTTGATTTACATTTCCCCTACTACCTTTAGCAAAAACCTCTTCTAAAATGAAGTCTCTCAGCCCCTGATTGCAGCTTGAATTTCAATATTAAAAGACAGAGCTAGACCGTGGAAAGGGGAAAAGAGTTATGAGTAACTATTATATAAGCTCCTTCCCTTTGAACCTTGCCTCACACACTGTTCACCAGTCACACAGCCTTGCCTCTGAGCTTCTTTGTCAGAATATAATGGGCAGAAGTTGGAAGCACAGCTCAGTTCATTGTAAGCACTGTGTAAACCTCCAGGGTAATTGAAATGATACATATTGCAGGAGTTGTTTGAATGAAAGAATATCCAAAAAGAAAAGAAAAGAGCAGAGGCAGTGTAAACGGCTCTGAAAGCAAAGGTGAGTGTGTTGTCATGGAACTTTCAGGCCCGAAAGAAGAAACCTAACCTGCAGGGAAGTTTAAAAACCTCTTGGGGAAATTTTCTTATAGGGAGCCACATCACATGGGGGAGGAGGAGAGCAGGGGAGTCTGAGCCAAACACAGAGCCCTGCTGGGAGGCACAGGTAAATGCATAGAGACATGAGGAAATAATTACACTTGGGAGCCAGTTTTGCTGCAAGAAGCAAAACGAACTGTTCATGAAGAGGGAAAGAAAAGGAGCCTCACTGATTCCTGGAGTGTGTGGGGCACAAGAAAGCATTAAAAAAATGAAGAGAGATGGGAGGAAAGGATCCTCACTGCATCTACAGATCTTCTCTATTGCTTTAGCTGCTCCCTCGCTCTGCCTTCCTGTACCTTTCTCCACATAGAGAAAGGTATTTGTTCCACTCGTCAGGCCCCTCACATATACTTATCCCATGTGCCCTCATGCTCTCCTTCTTACACTTTCTTGCCATAAAAAAACTTGTTAATATTTTTGTTATCCCTCCCACTATGTTATCTTCCATCTCAACCCCCTGCTGTTTTCCAACTCCTCTTCCCCTGCATCATTAAGCTCATGGAAGTCCTCACTTGCAGTTGAGAGCTGAAGTCAAACCAAGTTAAAGCACTTTCAACAAAAGGTCAATTTGCCAAAGAAAAGGTATTTCAGGTGGCTCCAAACTGTGAGCTTGTATGGAACACTTTGACAAACTAGTTTCATCTGTACAAAAATGGAAAAAAGAAGAGGAAAGTTTGTTTAAAATAAAACAACATTTTAAAAACAATGCTCCCTCCTTATTTTTTCTTTTTGTCTGAAATTGTTGGCTATCTATTCTGCCTAAGTTCATGATACATACCTGAAATTACTTTACTTTGAAAGTGTCAGAATGTATTGTCAACTTGTATTTCAATAATGTTTTTCAACTTTTTTTGAATGAGACTTTGCATCTCCCTGTACTTCAAGACTCCCTCACTTCCTCCTGTTCAATCGCTCTGAATATTAACCCCATCCTGCCCATGGTCCAAGTGGTGCCTATGACTGGGATCTTTCTCTTGGTACTCCAACCCAGCCTACACACAAGCTTTACACATAGCTTTCAGCATAGCGTCTCTAAAAGTTTCCTGTTCAGTCAAGGTTTCATGCTGACTCTCATGATTTCTCATCTCCACCACTGAAACATCCTTTGCCCCAACCTGTACAAATGGCATCTTGTCCCATCAACACCCACTCAGAATAGTGTAGCAAAAATCCCTTTTTGACAGGATCCAGGGGAAGCATGTACTGCGAGTGTCTCTGATGCTGTTCCAGATAACTACAGAAACAGAGCTTTGAAGAAATCACTGTAAGATGAGTATGCAACTGGTTAAAAATCACTCACAAAGAATACACACTGTTAGTGGATCTCTCTCCAGCTGGAGGGATACTTGAAGCAGGACCCAGCACTGATCTGTCCAGGCTCATCTTTTATTTCATTAGTGACCTGGGTGAGATAATTGAGCATACACTCAGAAAACGTGCATGACATTGACCTGACTTGTTTTAATTTTCCAGGTGTTTTTAAAAATCTTTGAAAAGCTAGAATACAGAGCTGAAATACATTAATCTCTTCTTTTTGGTTCATCCAAAAATCTGAGAATGTTTTATTCCTGGTAACCTGAAGAGAAACTATTTTTTTAATATGCTTATAGCTGCAAACCAGAATTTGGTGGTAATCAAACAGCACTCCACATCTCTCTCTCTCCCTCAGCTCAGTTCTCCATCATATTCCTTCCTTCTGCCAGACATATCTCCACTGAGTTGTATTTCATTTCCCAGCAATAAAGCAATATGAAAATATACACCTTTCCCCTTAAATGGGCTTCTCCAGATCTACTCATGGAAGCATTTGGCCATAACAACAGAAGGGCAGGATGTCATACATGCAGCACATTGGCTCCGAAAGATCTGGCACTCAAAGCTACAAAGTTAAAATCTGCCTCACGCCCTGTACTTTATATTAAGGTCCCTGTCTTTAAGCAGTAGCGGAAGACATAGGTTGTCCATAGGACCTTTGAAAAAATAGTTACTGATTTGCACTTCTCTTAAGTTTACATATTCAAGAAACCTTAAACATTTTCATTTCCTTTTAAAAGCACAAAAGTGTTTTGTTTTCTTTTCTCTCCTTCCCATTCTGATGGTGGAGGTCAGCTTAACTTAACCAAAAATATATTGCATGTCTCCAGGTCACTAGCTTTTAAATGACACAAGTTCCATAAAAACCTCATGAAATCTTTCATGAGAAAGCCATTCATTCAGACTTGGGAAATTAGAATAGAGATTTGGTTTTTAAAGTACATCTAGTGTGCATGGAGGCTGCTCGTCGGCAGCCCCCAAGGCTGCAGTCCCCCATCCACACAGTGGCACAGTGAAAAGCAGCAGTGCAGGGATCCTGACTCAGCCCTACCAACATGCCTCTCTTACTGCGGAGCACAGAAGTGATTCAGCATTAGCGACTCTTCTCATACAGGGCTCTAGTGCCCATCTACTGAGGTACTTAACTGGCTATTTTATGCTACTACTCGGTGGGCTACTCTGGCTCAAAGCAGGCACTTGAGGGCTTTTGTAGATTGGGGAGGAAGTAGTCAGTATTTATTCCTGAAGAAGAGCTCCCAGGGAGCAAGCTAACTACAGCCCATGTTTGGGAGACAGCTATTCAGCAACAGACTAAGCCTACCCTAAGCTTTCAAGTTGGCCTTCTCAGGGCAATAATTACTTGGTTGCAAGAAAAGGTGAAAAGTTGTCAATCCATTCCCAATTCCCATTTCATTTATCAGTTCCTTAAGCCTCTCAGCTCCCCTCCGGCATCCTTTTCTCTGACATTTCTGCCCTCAGCAACTTGAATATGCCTCCCAGGCACTCTTCATTGCTATAGTAATGGCTGGGCATCCTTTCCTATTAAGTCACCAGCTTCTTTGCCTTCACTCCCCTCCAGGCCCAGGCTTTGGAGGGCTTCCTACAAAATCTCTTTACCTAACATAAGCTTTCCACCCCTCTTGAGGGCTTTCCTGCCCTCCCACCACTGAACTTCTAAGCTGTTAATAATGAATTGTTAGGTGCTCTCTGTGTTTCTCGGAAGCTGAGCACAACATCTTCAGCGACTTATCTAAATATTTCATGTGCTAAACTACAATCTCTTCTCAAAACATCGCTTCACCAAGTCCTACAGATTGCAGCTGAGTGTCTGGTTATGTTTTTAATGGCGAACCCCCCAAAGATTGCTATTTACGTCACATGCTGCTCAAAAATAAATTCTGCTCTTGTGCTGCCTGCTTCCCATAGCAAGTGACAAGCTTTGCTGTTAGCAGTGAGCATGTAATCACACACTGTACATTTCAGCTTCAGCTGTAACGATTTCTTAAAGATTTTTAAATTATTGTTATATTAAGTGGTGAATATTTGGGCATACGGACTGCCTTGTAATCCTGTTTGTTCTCAGTACATCACTGCTAAATTGTGTCTGCAGAACTAAGGCTACCACTGTAATTATAGCCTCCATAAGGCTGTAACTGTCCAACAAAGAGAATTCATTCAGGTCAAAACAGTATTTGAATGCCATTATGACTACAGGGGGCTGCCTGGTAGTGCTGTGCCGACTTGCTATTGTGTTAATTGGTAGTCACAGATGTGGGCATTGAAAAGGAGTGGCTGGAAGTTGGGTGAAAGACAAGCTGACATAATTAGTGGGAGTTAGTGAGGAGATGGACACAGACTTTCAGGCAAAAGAAACTCCCTGCTTGCCAGCTAAAAAAGCATCTCTGTCTCTGGCTGCAGGGGTTGCTTGCTGAATCTTGCTTCCATCTGCTTGGAAGATGGCTCTCCAAAAGTGGCAGACCAAATCCCATGCTCAGACAAAACACATCTCTGTAGCACAAAGAGGAAGCTCTGAACAGAGGGAGAAAACAACTGTGAAATCCAATCTCAACCAAGCACAAACACTTGAGCCAGAAGAGTCCTCGGTGTTGAGACACCCCTGAGGACAGCTTGTTAAAGCAATTTCCTTGATTACCAGAAGAGTCCACTCAGTGGCACAAGATAACATCTGCTCCCTGGGAGACCTCACAGAGGCGTTCTACCTCCATCCTTCCTTAGCTGGGTGCCGCATGGGGACACTACTATGCAACCAAACCAAGTCCCAGGCTAGGCCAATTGCTTCATGTGGATGAAGCTAAGACTTGGGGGCAAACCACGGCCTACACTCATGAGAAAACATTGCAGTGGGAAGAGAAACAGAGATATTCCTTCTGGACATTCACCCCCGCTGCTTTGCCTGAGGAGGCCAAGTGTGTCCTAGCACAGAGCAGGTTGCAAAGTGCAGAGCAACCCTGGGAGTCCTGTTCCTTCATACTTCAGAATCCTTTCTCCTCACCTGAAAAACTGGGCTACCAGACATGGAGCAATGGTTCCTGTCTGTACCCAGCTACCTCTCTCACAGCCTGTGCAGAGCCTCTTTCCCAAAGCAAAGAGGCTCACCCTAACATTGACAAGGTAGTTGAATTCAATGTCATTCATATGTTTGTTCAGTTAGAAGACAACCTTCCTGCTGGACCAGAAGAGTGTCCCTACAATTCTTCTCAGATTAAGTGTCCTGGTTTCAGCTGGGATAGAGTTAATTGTCTTCCTAGTAGCTGCTACAGTGCTATGTTTTGAGTTCAGTATGAGGAGAACATTGATAACACACTGATGTTTTCAGTTGTTGCTAAGTAATGATTAGTCTAAAGTCAAGGATTTTTCAGCTTCTCATGCCCAGCCAGCCAGAAAGCTGGAGGGACACAAGAAGTTGGCACAGGATACAGCCAGGGCAGCTGACCCAAAGTGGCCGACGGGCTATTCCATACTATGGGACGTCACAAGTAGTATATAAACTGGGGGGAGTGGGTGTGGGGGGATCGCCCCTCGGGGACTAACTGGGCTTTGATCGGTGGGTGGTGAGCAATTACACTATGCATAATTTGTACATTCCAATCCTTTTATTATTACTGTTGTCATTTTATTAGTGTTATCATTATCATTACTAGTTTCTTCTTTTCTGTTCTATTAAACTGTTCTTATCTCAACCCACAAGTTTTACTTCTTTTCCCGATTTTCTCCCCCATCCCACTGGGTGGCGGGGGAGTGAGTGAGTGGCTGTGTGGTGCTTAGTTGCTGGCTGGGGTTAAACCATGACATTAAGCCAACCTAGCTGGACTCCTGTTTGGCATACACTGTTTCTTAGGGAATTCTTCGCTACTTTTCCCCATGCTCCACTTTACTCAATCTGTGGGGTTTTTTTTACTTCCTTGAGACACTTTTTCAAAGCAGCAGCACAGTCCATAAAGAATTTGAATCAAAAGCCCAGTCCTGCTGCAAGTTTGCAATTTCAATTATTAAGAATTGTGAGTCACTATACATATTATGTGTTATGGATTTATGAGGATTTATTTATAATCATGGGAGGTAGAGCATGAAGACCTCTGAAGATGACCTTGTTTACCTCCTCCTCCTAGAGCAGGAAAATCCCTACCTATTCCATGCCTCACAGACAGGAGTCTGTGGCTTTACTATGTCTTTGACTAGCCTTACAATGCAAAAGGTTCTTCTAATCATAACTTAAATCTCATGCTTGGTTTAAGCCCATTGCTTCTCTTCATCTCTATTTATGGGCAAGGAAAACAGATTATTCCCTTTTCTTTGAAGCAAGCTTTTTCCTGCTTGTAGATTTATTGTATCTCCCCTAAGTATCTTCTGGTAGACTGAACAACCTTAAATCCTTCAGTCTGTCTTCACCAGCCACATTTTCTGAATTTCTGATGGTTACTGTCAGTTGTCTCTGCTCCCCAGCCAGGCAATCTATAGCTTGAATTACAGTACCCCAACTGGATACTTAGTTCAAGTACTAAATACATCAAAAAAGTGTTGTCCCTAATTTATAGACAATTTTATTTTTTTATATATATATATATGCACTAGCACTTCTGCTTTTGTTATAATGCCATCACATTTTTTACTCCTGGCTCTGCAAAGTTTCTATCTATTTCTTTGTTCCCCATCTGACAATTTTGCAACAGATTACTCCTCATAAGATACAAACATTTGTACCTTGTTCTTACAGAATTTCATTCTACTGCTCTTCAGATCAGATTTCCACACTGGAAATACTTTTTGAATTCTCTTCCTGCTAAGCAATGAGCCTGCAGGCCCTCCGTGCCTGGTGCCACCTGCAAGTTTAACTAGCAGACACATTCTTCATCAACTGTGTTGTTTAGTGAAGAGATACAAGCCTCATCCCCTCCAGAACCCACACACACACCACAGCCCCGCTATAATAGGTGCTGTCCAAGCACAGCACTAAAAAAATGACCCTATACCACCAGAGCTTGTTAAGTCAATAGTCTTGCTTTAACACTGTTTAAATCTCCAGCTAACCTTCAGCTCATCTGTAGCACTCTGACGCAGGGCCCTGATCCCACAAAGTACTCCTTTGACATGAACCCCCAAAGCACTGGTGACTCTCCAGAGTGATCCGGCAAACCATGGTAGAGTTCTAGTTGATAGTAATTTCCCTGAAGCTGTGCTGCCAAAGTTCCTTATAACTTTAGTATCTACAGATCTGTAAGTGGCCTTCCTCATTATGTCTTTCCCAAGTCTACAAAATTCGGTCACTGCAAATACCAATCTACACAGACATCCCTTTAGCTACAAGAAGTCCAAGGACATAATTTCACTTGTGTCAGTGGAAGAGTACATTTCTCTAGATTTAAGTACAATAAGGACTTGAGCTTTATCTATGCCTCTGACATCAAGGCACACTAATCACCTCCTTATGGAAAATATGCAGACGTGCTTTATGCATTTGGTAAAATTTTATCAATTTACAGCAATCAAATAATTAGCTAAATTAATTCCTGTTAATTTATTTACATTGCCTAGGAATATTTCTTGCATGAATAGCTCCATTAACGGCAATATTATGTTTCAGAGAAACACCAAAGTAGAGTTGTTCAGTTGTAGATCATGTTTAGGCTGTGACCTCAAGCCATGTTGGCTTTGGCCAACTCTGAAATCTTGGAAGCTGTTAACTCACAGGTGATTCACTCTCTCAGGATTTCAGTCAGCTCAGGAGGTGAGTGGTCCCCTTGAAAAGCCAGCCTTAAAGCACACAAGAACTAAAAAGAGAGGCCCCTTTGTCTGACCCTATCAGGGACAAGAAAAGTACAAACATAGCCAAGTCTGGCAAATCAAAGTTAACCCTTTAAGTCCTACTGGAGCCTCAAGCTTGGCTCCCCACTAGTATTTTTGTGCAGAATTTACTCCACATTTTGTCTGCTAACAACTTAACTTAATAACTTAAGTAAATGCAAGTTAGTTTGCTAGTTTTTATTCTGCAAGAAGGCTCACGGAATGCCATCTCCCATGGAGGGAAAACGACATTATGTCACTGTGTTGGTCCCAGCTTTATAAAAGTTTTCCCCTCTCCTCCTCTTCCCTCCCTCCCTCTCCCTCACACACTTATTTTCCTCAAGTGCTTCATGGAGGCTTTTATAAATAACTGGACATATTCATTCTAACAAGCACTTTGGCCAGTCAGATTCATTTCTGTATAACCCCTTGCAGTGCTATTCAATAAAATGCGAATAATTACCATAGCAACTGCAGCATGTGGTACATATGGTGCCTCTGAGAAACAAAGAATTTTCTTTCTTTCTTTTCTTACCCTTAGAAAAAAGAGCTACATACATTAGTTTTTAATACAAAATTATGTCTTACAGTGTTTATTAGAGGGGAAAAAAGGCTTTCAAATGAAGAGCCATCTCTCATTCTGCTTAGAAGCTCAGATAATCAATTCTTCATACATCACCATCCTTTAATCTCTCATTTCCTCACATTATCAATGTCTACTTTTTTGCAAAATGGAAACAATAGGTACTTAGACAACAAAGTACCCTGATTACCTCTTCCTGTGCTCTTACTGGCTGGAAGCTCCAACAGACAGACAGCACAAAGTGAAGGGTGTTGACTCATGGAAGAACTGAATTAAACCTGAAGAGTAGCAGCCCTTGAGAGCTGCCTTGCTTATCCCCTGGAGGCTTCCTCCCCCTTGACAGGGACAGCACAACTATAGAAATTAAACTGCACCTGAAGTGCTGCAGTGTACATCTCATGTCTTGAACACACTGGTAACATCTTGTTATTAACACCAAGCTGCAAAACTGATCATTGCAGGAGCTGTTTCATGTGCAGTTCCACAGACAGCAGCACCACCCAGGAGTGGGGCTGAGGACCATTTGGAACCAGTAACTGCATCAGTCTTGTGAGTCAAGGTCCTAAAATGTTTTGCCAATATGAAGGTGTGGTAGTTTTTGAGCCTGACTGGTTGTCTCTCTAAAGGTATCATCTTGTTGACCATATAGCTAGAATCACATCTCTGAGTGTGGAAGAACAGTGCGTTCTTGGAGATCAGCCCACAGCTCCAAAAGTCAAATTACAACACAGCCACCACGTTCCACAAAAGAGCTCTGAAGTAGCATAATTTTTTAGCATCCAGTTACAAACAGAAACTGAAGAGGGCCAGCAGACGGAAGAGGGATAGTGCTCTTGTTGACTCAGCCTGCGAGTTATGTATATCTAGTAGAGTTTTTCTCAGCCTGCAAGTGTTGTGATCCTGTTGAATTCAGAGGTGAGCAAATACTACCTTGTGTTAGCAACCACAAACCAGCTTATATCCTTCATGCCATCATCCTGCAGCAGGACATCTTGCCCAAAACACAACATGTCAAGCCCTTAATTTAACTCTCCTGGCACAGCAGGCTGTAAGGCTTACTGCCGAAAACTAGCAGATCCCAAGGGACTCCTAAGGGACAAGGACCATCCTTTCAAAGCCTTAGAACTTCTGTACCAGCCTTTGTTTCCAGTTAAACCTTTCCTTCGGTCTCTCTTTGTTGTCATCCTTCCCACATGACCAATATCAGAAAAAGGTTTCCTGAATGTGCAGACACCTTCTAGACTCAAGTTTAGGAGATTGAAAAGATGTGACATATGTGCCTCCGTGCCTCTGCCCCAACTTCCCCTGCTGACACATCCCTCCCTGAGATGCACAGAGCCTGGTTCTGCAAGGGGATGAAGCAGTGTGGGGAAGGGTGGTAACGCTGCAAACAAAACCCTTTTCCTGGGTGCCCTTCCCACCTGAAATAATGACTTGTTCATGAAGGATCCCCCTTGCTTAGCTCCCATACCCCTGGGACAGTCCCAGATGGTTGGATTCTTGGTTTTTTTTAAGATTCCTTTTGACAAAATTAGCTATAGTTATCTGTAAATCTGGCATGAAAGAAAGGATTAATTATACCTAGCTGTACACATTCTTGTATACATTGCACACAGAAATGGCCACCTGAGGTACGTAAATGTGGACCTGGTTTTGCCTGTTTCCAAGCTTTGTTTTAGTGATCTGTTCAAATTTGGTTGTTAAATCTCTAGCAGGCAATCAGCAGTGCACATTCACTCTGCAGTTTTCAAGCACCAAACCCAGCTGAAGAAAGCACAGCCCTAGAAGTGCTGATCACCAAATGCAATTGGGAACTGAAATAAACATTACTTTTCAAAATAGAATTATTGGTTACCATTTTACCCTTGATGGAATAAGGCTGCAAACATGATAAACATGAGCTATCAGTTTAACTAATAATGCCTTCAATAAATGCAAAAGAACCCCCTAGTCTTTTGGGGAATATATTATTTTACCAAAACAAATCTTGGACTGGGATAACATGACTTATCTGAATACAACTTCGCATCATAATCACCATTCTCCGCATATAGATGAATCTATTTTGAGCTGTTCTGCCACCATCCAGTAGCAATTTTTCAGACAAAAAGCCACTAGAGAGCGCCTCTTCCACAGTGATGGGACGAGCACTGTAAACCTGCTTGTGTGAGAGACTATTTTGCTGAGAAGTGGAGAATTCAGTGACATGGGGAATTATTATGCACCATTCATTTCCTTGTAATTTAACTCTCAGTAACAAAAGCATAATGTATAGTCTGGTTTACTGGGCCGATTTACAACACTTTAAGTGAAAAGACGATTTCCTTTTCTTTTCATGCTGACATCAGCAGATACAAAGTGTGCATCTCATAACATGACATTGCTGTAGACAGAGCAATGCAGAAAAAAGCCCTAAGAGGTTGTGGCACAGTGAACAGCAGCTCAGGAGCAGAGAAGCAGGCCCAGAACCACAAGACAGTGCCTCACACTCTGGCTCCCCACAAGAAAAGCCACCAGCAACACCTCGCCAAGGCAGACTGACAGGGAAATGGGGGTCCCACCCTTTGCTGCAGCTGTGTGGTTTGGCACCTTCTCATAGAGGCTGGTGTCTCTGATCAGGCCGTGTAAGCTTGCCTTATCTTGTGCCAAAACAGTGTCCTTAGAGAACACCTTCTTTTTGAAACCCAAAGTCTCATTTTGTTGTCTGGGCATGGTAGGGAGGAGATAAATCATGCTCTGATAGGGTTGTTCATTTTATGGGACCATGTTGGAGCACCATGCTCATACCAGGTGTACCCATGAATTCCCTTTGCTCCTTCACCACATGTAAGAAAATTGGATAAGAAAACCTCAGTGTGCTGTTACCTAGACTTACAAACACCAGCTGGCACTTTTCCCTTCTCACTGTAATCTGAAAGGCTAGAGAGAACCTATCACTATAATACATCTTCATATAGCCTTAGCTTATGCTCTGGACTCCTTAACCCAAACCTCTGTAGGCACCTTGTAAGTTTGGTTTTGCTGGTTTAAAAACAAAAAAACAACACCACAAAAAAACCCTCACTTTCACAGACAGGAAAATAGCATACTTTCAGCCTTGATCAGAAGCGCTCCATTTCTGCCCAAAGGTGAAAAGTAGAGAGGCACACACAAGGTGCTGAGGGAACATGAAATCTCACAAGAATGGGTTTCCTCTCCTGACTTCTATGCATCTTCTGGTTCAGAGATGGTCAGAAAAAATATGACAGCGTGTTGTGGTTTAACCCCAGCCAGCAGCTAAGCACCATGCAGCCGCTCACTCACTCCCCCCCCCCCCCCCCCCCCCAGTGGGATGGGGGAGAAAATCGGGAAAAGAAGTAAAACTTGTGGGTTGAGATAAGAACAGTTTAATAGAACAGAAAAGAAGAAACTAGTAATGATAATGATAACACTAATAAAATGACAACAGTAATAATAAAAAGATTGGAATGTACAAATTATGCATAGTGTAATTGCTCACCACCCACCGATCAAAGCCCAGTTAGTCCCCGAGGGGCGATCCCCCCACACCCACTCCCCCCAGTTTATATACTACTTGTGACGTCCCATAGTATGGAATAGCCCGTCGGCCACTTTGGGTCAGCTGCCCTGGCTGTATCCTGTGCCAACTTCTTGTGTCCCTCCAGCTTTCTGGCTGGCTGGGCATGAGAAGCTGAAAAATCCTTGACTTTAGACTAATCATTACTTAGCAACAACTGAAAACATCAGTGTGTTATCAATGTTCTCCTCATACTGAACTCAAAACATAGCACTGTAGCAGCTACTAGGAAGACAATTAACTCTATCCCAGCTGAAACCAGGGCACAGGGACACCAAGGGTGGTGTTTTTCAGAGTATGTCAGAGCTGAGCAGGAGGCATTGCCCTGTGATCTCTTTAAACATGTACACACCTGCAAAAAACCAGCATGTTGTAACACAGAGAAGTGGCAGGGATGTAAGAGCCTGCTCTGGTCCTTTTAGGCTGTCTGTGGGACTTAAAGGAGTAACACAGACTCCTTTATTATTAGCTGAGAGCGCCAGGTAGAGCAAAGGGCAGATACAATTGATGCTCAAGGAGGCAGCAGGGATAGAAAAAATGTCACTGCATCTAACCTAAGGCAGAGCCCTGCAGTGTCTGGAGGGACACAGCAACACACAATACCAAGAGAGTCTTGTTTCTGAGACATGGCACATGAGAATGACAGTCATGAGAGAGGCACCACTTTTCTCTGTGATAGCCACAGAGCTTCCTGATGAATGAGTTGCCATCTACCAGCTGCCTACTGCTTTGCAATGACGGAGGAATGAATGATGCCATGACAATATTGGAAAAACTCTACAAACAAGATGGACAAACAGGGGCAATGGCAATATTTATAGTAGGCCAGATGCCAGTCTACATTAAGCTAGGAGATTTCCTTGGCTTGCTCAGGTGCTGGCAGTTGTCTGTTGTTACCTCAGAATTGACCCTCCTGCCCACAGACCCCCAAGGAAAAGCTCCTTTATGTGCCTCACAGCCACCATTTTGTTCTCATCAAGAGGATGACCTACCCTGTGGGGTTTTGTTCAACAAAGTGAGACCTGAAGGAAAAAATAGTCATTCTGGATAGCAAAGAAGTCTAACAGTGAGCTTTATGTCTTTACAAGCAATGCATCCAACACCTAGCAGAACACACAGGTGCAAACCTCAGCAGACCATCAAACCTCTAGAGGGCAGGGGTTCTTGCCTGAATTTTATGCACTGTGTAGTCCAGGATAGGTCTGAGAGTACCACACGGCAAATACCGTAAAAAGCAATGTACTGCCACAGCTCTGCTACCGAGTCACTTCCTTCTTCTTCAAGATTTATTGCAATAAGCAAATCCAACAGGATAGATCATCTCAGCTGGATAACGGTGGCTCCTTCAGAGAGACTGATAGGAGATAGCGTGGAAAGGAGCCAGCTCTGCAGTGGTTTAGGTCTGACACTGCTCCCAAGTGGGCTGTGTGAAAGCCATCTCTATACTGAAGAGTTCCCAGTCTGTAGGCCTGGTATTAGAAGGGCCCTCTAAGAAGGAAACTCCATATGCCTGTCCCTGATATACAAAATGAACAGGTTGGACAAAACAAAAAGAAGAAAGTAGTAAAGAGAACAGGATCCTCCACTGAATAGCTCTTTAATAGTAGTCATGTGTAAACAGTAGTAGCTGTAATAGTGATATCATCTGTGTAATGCAGACCACAGGAGGGCATGGTACCTGCTAGACAAGCCTGGGCTATGTGGATGCAGAGGCTTGTGGGAAAACTTTGAGGCTTTCAAGACACTCTGTAGCAGAGAGAGTTTGCAACAACAGTATTATAGGCTGAAATAACCCCTACAAGAAGTTGTGATAAGAGGATATGCATGCAGAAGTCTTCCAGCCCACTGGCTCACTTCAGATAGCAAAACAAATGCGTAGACATAGCCAATAACCAGTAAATGAGCTTCCCTACTTCTGTTTTATCAGGTATACTGATGATTCAACGGTGGTGAATCAGACAATGAGAAAAGAGGAGCAGTTGGTTAGTCTGAAAGCACAATGTAACTTGACATTGTACTGCCACTACCTCAGCCTGTAGGCAAATCTGTAGGAAAAACATGTTATAGCAAATGGCTGGATTTCAAGTAAGTCGTTCACCTTAACATGAATTATCAGGGCCATTACAAAGCAGCTGGGATGTCTGGTTCATGTTTTGGTCAGCTCATTGCGACCTACCCATAGCATCTTCCCAGCAGACAGGAGCAGCAACATACCACAGAGTTCTGCGACTGGAAGCTTAGCCACATCCACTGCCTCTTTGCTGGAGAGAAGTGCAAATCTGGTATAAGCAGGTGCAAATTTCACTGAAACCAACATTGTGCTCTTGACAATCAGCATCTCTGGCAACCTCAGTTATGGTCTACTGAAGTTCTTATTCCCACAGCTTTTGTGGGATTGGCTGTCAGTCTACATCAACCATGGGAAAGATTCCAGCCTGCATACCTGCCTGATACCTAGTGAGGAAACTGGGACTGTGCCAGCTTAGTTTAAAAGGTCACAAGCACTGGTCAGCAGCTAAGATGGTTACCATGAGCAGAAAAATATAGTTTATCACAATAAACTCGCCAATTCATCCAGGTGACTCTTATAACTTCAGTAAATTCTCAGGTACATTTGTGTTCACACTGAAATAAGAAACAAAACCAAACCTTATACAACTCCCCTGGGAGCTACTTAGGAGACTTAATGAAAGTTGCAAACTCCCTGAGCACTGATGGTAAAGTATGCCCTTACTAAATAGACCAGCAAATATATTCTGCAATTCTTCTGAGTTATGATCATGAGAAAAACCCCACAAAATAAAACTTTTTTATTGCTCCCAGTGTACATAAATTCTAATGAATTCCCTGATGAAAAATTTGGTTAAAGGTAGAGGTGGTTGAGAATATGTTCTCCCTTAAAATATCACCAGTATGCACAGTCCTAATGCCTTAGATTAAAAAAAAAGTAAAAAAAACCCCTAAGGTGCACAGGAAGTCCCAGAAGTATCCTACACTGTTGTTACAAGCACATATTTGGCAGATACAGCCATGCTTCAATATGTGTTGGCATTGCTAAACTCTTGCATCCCGGCTAAAATCCAAATCATAACTTGTTAGCCACCAAAGGTATGTGATTATGTTTCCCAGGTTTGATTAGGTGACTTACAGAACTAACATAGACTGCCCAAATAAAATGTTCTGTACTTCAACATTTGCATGTTATTAAACACATTATTATTTGTATAGCTCAACTTATGCAATTCAACTTATATCAGTTAGTTACACGCTTCACAGTGTGAAGGCACAGTTAATTCTAACATTTCCAACTGACACGATCTGAAACCTTAGTATTTTTCCATGAACTCACTGGAAAATCATTTCAAATAATGAATCAATGCGAGAATTTCAAAACTATTTGTGAATAGGAAAAAAGAGAATTGTTAAATGAATTATTTATTGAGAATTATTCCCTTCTGTCTCCCAAGAAGCCTTCTAAAAGCATAATGTGCTTAGAAGCTGCAGAAGTGTTTGTTAAAGTTACGGCATGGGGCTCCAGGCTTATTTTTGGTTGAGACCTGTTCAGTTTCTGGGTAGAACAGTTATTGTATGGATTTGCTCACAACCACCAGCACTGCAAACTGAGCCTGGGATCAGAGAGTCATGCTGGATTCTTTTGGTTCTGTTTAGCATCCAGGCAAGCAAGAAAAGCTCTACAGCCCCAGTGACAGCCTCAGTAAAGCACAGGGAGCTGCACTGCCTTCTGTTTATGAAGTAGATTTGCACAGGTGCTAAAATGACAATGAACTAGCAAGAATGTTCTGCTTGTCACACAGAGGAAGGAATTGGAGACAATCCTCTTCCCTGTCTGTTCCAGTGCTGCAGTGCTAATGGGAATATCAAGCAATACAAGGTATTTTTGTCAGAAAAGGCAGCAAATGCAAACAATGAACAGATCTCTTAAGCAAGACTCAAGCTTTACCCAGCCACTTTTCAGAGTCAGATCAATATTATGTTTCATGTGATACCTGACACTTTTCATGAATTTTGTGGGTTTAGGGCTTCTAAATTATACATTTCTATTAACATTACTTTAAAGGGCAATATATTCTCAGTCTTATCCATTCAGAAAAGTTTGCATGGAAATAATTTAAACTTTGCTAGAATAAATAATTCAAGCTTTCCATTTTTATTACATACTAAGAATATCCTCATGTAAGTGACAATTGTAATGTCCCTGTAAAGTGAAATTTTTACCATACAAATCAGTAACTATGTTTGCAATGCTTTTAGGACAGTGTATAATCTATTTATGCACTCTGTGTTTTTTCACCACCTGAAAAAATGGTCTGAATGGAGATGTTCCTTGTTACAGAATTTAAATTTACTTTTTTCACCTGTGTTACATATTGACTCTTGACAGAATTTTAGTGTAGCTCTATGGTATAAATAGTGAAATAAATAAGTAATAGATAGGAGTAGATCCTGACCTGAACACAAGAGATCAGAGGCATAAAGAGGAGTGTAGGGATGCTCTAGCTTAGCAGATACATACCTCCCCCTACAGATGGCTTTGGAAAACTTGTGGTATTGTTTCATGCACAATGGATGGCTAGACCTATGTTTTTGATTTTTGAACATCTTGAACATCAAAAAATACTTAGATTAGCTTTGTTTCAGCCAGGAAAAGGTAAGGAGGGGAACCAGAGAGGAAAGTTCAGTCTTCCCATAATCATGAGTGGGAGTGGTTGTGAACTTTTTCCTCTCATCAGCCTCTGTTTTAGGCATTTGCCCCAACATCATTTCCTTCTTGGTGTTCATGTTTCAGCCTTATTTTTGCCACCATTTTTTCCTTCCCAACACAAACACTGAACTGAGAGAATGATGTGAAGTTTTCCACCCAAGTTTATAGGGAATCTGAATAACTTCATGTCTGTTTATTGTACATGATAGGGCTGATAAACAATGACTAGAAACCCAGAACTAGATACCACTGGAAACCCAAAAATGTTGCTACAATTGGTTCATGTGAATCACATTCCAGACCAAAGGAGAGAGTTCCCTACCTCTGTCCTTCCCAGGCTTTCACCAAGATTTTAGGATCAGTCTGAACTGAACTTGTGAAGGTTCAAATATTTTTCTTAGTTTTCTCAATTCTACCTAGTAGTTGAAGATAACATGGGATGCGATGGGGTGGGATGAGAAGAGAAGAGAAGTTCTCCAAAACCAGTTTTGAAAATCTGAAGGTCAGAATGGTTCAAGGATGGCTTGGTTAAGCTGTGAAACACTTGTAATTCTTCCATCATCAAAAAACCACAGTTCTTTGCACAATTTATGTTTTTACCCAATTAGCCTTCAAAATAATTATGCTTTAAATATGGCACAGCTGATCCTATGCAATTCTTTCCCTACAGAGGAAGGCAGTGAGCCCCAGGAGCTCTACACTTCCCCTGGCTCTCCTGCACCTTCACCCACAGACAAAAGCCCTGTGCCTTGACACTCCAAACCATATCATGCACCCGCAGAGCAAAAGGTGCTGCCAGCAAGTGCAAACACCCAAGGCATCACAGATCCTCAATGCAACAACTTTCAGTGCCACCAAAGGGTGAGGGAAAGGCAGGAATGTTTAGCAAAAGCCAGAGCTAGCCAAACATCTCAGCTTCAGTGCACCTTCAGGGGCAATGTGGCCCCGTGGCATAGCCAGGATTAGACCTCTGTCCTTTCTAAGCCTCAGTTTACCTTTTATTGACTACTATTTTAATATTTTTCTGTTGGCAGTAGCAGTTATCATTCAGATAAAATGCATAAAACATACTGACACAAAACCACAGTAAAACTATTTGGTCTTTGTTTTGTTTTCAGAAGGCATGACTTTATCATCATCAGCTTTCTAATAACACTGCACAAACACTGATGGGTCCTGAGAATATCACAATACATACAAGGACAAAGTGTGACTAGTGTGTGACACTGTGAAAACCAAGAAGTTTCATGTAGCCCTTTACACTGGTTAGCTAGTTCACGCCAGATTTGAGGCAAAGTACACAATTTCTGAGCTTAAGCTTGCTCTTTCTGTTTCTGATTTCTGAGGAATTTCATCAGCTGAATTTTTTTCCCTAATGAAAATAGAAAAAAAAAGTGAAGACTCCAGCCTCTTCCCTATTTCTCCAGCCTATTTGCTGCATTATAATTACTTCAGGGTGTTCACAGAACTAGGCAGTACCTTGGCCCCATACTCCAGAGGCCTATCTGTACCCCAGGAGTTCCCACTTAGCAGACACTTATGCTATGGTCCCTTAAGCCTCCTGCTTTGAGTGCAAGTGTCAGCAGTTCTTCCTCACCTTCCCACAGCTGCACCCAGAGACATCCTAGGGGTCTTTCTGGCTCCAAGGCACAGGACAACCATGTGAGCATCACCTACTAGCTGGGCAGCAGAAACGAGAATGACCCTCACACCTTCCACAGTCCCCTGTGACTCTCTCTGTGCTGAATGGGGACTCAAAAATAAGATATATTCCACAGCCATAGCCTAACATGTCATCATGGCCAGATCCTGACTAAGGTCCCACTGTGGACAGGCAATACAGTCAGGAGGACTGTACCAGCACATCAACAGCAAGATTGTATTTTCAAGGGACAGAATCATCCAGAATCATCCTTCTTCCTCCCTTAAAACAGGAATGACAATAGTATTTTTTTCCCTGACTCTTTTGGACACTGATTCAGAATGCATTTAGGCAGATAGAGGAAGTTAAACACACAAGTAAACTTGTGCTTAAAAAGTGCTCAGGCATTTAAATGCCTTCATGAAGAAAAGTTTAGACCTCATGGGCAGGAACCATCTCTCACTCTGAGTGTAAAATACCTGGCAGAGTAACAGTTACTACCTTAATGACAAACAGGAGATGGAGAAATTTGGGCCTTAGCTTGTATGAGTAAATTTTTTTCAGTTGCTGTCTGGCACCTTTCAGGATCACTTTGAAGATTAAAAAGGAAAAAAATAAAAGTGACTTAGCCAGATGAATTCTGCTCAGTTTGACAGCTAAATCTGGACTAACTCCATTGATTTTGGTGAAGTGATCTTCTCTTTATACTGCTTTAACAGAGAAGTTTTGGCCTGGGATCATCTCTAAAAATTTATCCTTTTCCAAGTTAAAAGAACAAAAAGTATTTGGGAGTGCAGGGAGTTTAAAAGTAAACAAAAAAAGGAGAAAAGAAGAGAACATTTGGGGTAAGAGAAAGTGGGAAAAGGATGAAAGAACATGGAGACCTTTGAAAAGACTTCCAATTGGATTAAAATGATGATAAATGGAGGTGCAGCACAGGGGTCAGGCTCCTCTCGATAACAGGATCTGAGTGCTCTCAAACAGTTGGTGTCTGTCAGTTATGTGGGAGCCCCTTTGGTCTCTTGTGACTAGAGTTTTTCATCGTGCGTTTCTGACAGGATAAAGCAGAGCAGCTAAACAGGATAATTCCCACATTCTGCTGGGTGAGTCATTTCCCTCATGCTTTTGAAAAACCTTGCAGGCAAAGGGGAGCCGTGCTGACAAAGCAGAGGAAGTGCACTTTTTCGGATTTCACAGGGCGCCTGGTTCAAACATGTGTCGCCGTGACAGAGAACACCTGCAGTATAGTTCAGCAGCAGTCTGGCAAACACAGCCAACCAGCTCGGCTGGGGCCCTGCGCAACACGTGGGCTAGAGGGCTTTATTCTTTATTTTTATGTTATTTATTTAAACCTTCTGCGAAGTAGGATGAAACCTTCAGCCACTGCACTTTCGCTCTCATTATACGGCAAGATGCAATCACTGAATTAATGAAGCTACCCAATGCAGAAACAATCTCTACAGTGAAGAGCCCCATGGTGTGAAGGAGGATATGTATAGCTTAATGCTGTTTGGCAAGGCTGAGCTCAACTAGAGCATCACAGCATTAACTGTTCCTTAATGCCAGTTGTGCACTATGGAGGTAAAAGGGCTGCCATTGAGAGCAATCTGAGCGGCTGGTGAGGTTGCTGAACCTGGTGATTAGCAAACTAATTACCCCCTGTGGCTTACAACTCATTAATCAACCATTAAAATAATCACTTCCAAGAACAGTCTTAGATGCATCAGGAGTAAAAGGCTGGGATAGTTAGTCTGTAGCCACTTTGGGCCAATTTGAATTCAGCTGTTCTAGCACCCAGGAATTATATTTCTGACCTGTTAAGTGCCTTAGCCCCTGCCCAGGACCCAGAGCTCGCCAAAGCCTCTGAGTGAAAAACACCTTTGGCCAATGACCTCTCACAGCCTCCTCTTTCTTACCTGCTGTGGTCATCCTTCCCACCAGGACATGCACTCCATTTCCCTGCCCCGGCCACCGTAACACTAGGCACTCAAGGCAGAAGTTTGCAGCCCTCCTGTCAGTGTCAAACATGTACCTGGCCCCTGGGCTGATGGGCTGACAGTAGCTGCAGCTGAGCACTGAGCAGGTCAGAGTGCAAATGCACCCAGTCCAAATTGAACCACACTAACCCCTTCATGCAAACCTGTCCAGCTTGACCCTATGCCAAATGAGGCTGAAAACAGAAGGCAAAATAAGGTTTCACCCAAACCGTGTCTCAGCTGCACTCACACCACATCCCCAGGGCTACAGCACCATGATGGGAGGTCATCTGAGTGGGCTCCAGGGCAGAGATGCTGCATGAAGGCACCTGCCAGTGACACACACCTCCAAAACACACCAGTGGACCCCAGGTGCTGGCAGACAGCATATGGCAGGAGGCCCATCCTTATGTTCCCCGCTTGTTTTAACTACTTTAACTTAGCCCATGACTTGTGCTTCCAGCTCTGCACACAGTGGCCAGTCTAGCAGTCCAGGTGATCTCTTCTTCACCATTTGTTCCTAACACCCACTCCTTTGTCTAGTCTTTATACCTGCATCTTCTATTGTTTTAGAGAAGATCTGTGTAAAAAGGCAGGCCAGCTAAAACACTGTCCTCTTTTGACTCCTGCTTTAAAATCCCCCCTGCTGGAATGCCTGCAAAACATTTGATAACAGCGAGACCACGGGCAAGAGGACACTTTTATCTTTTAAGCTAATGAAGAATGTTTCATTGTTTAACCTGCCTTCTGTCTGGCCAGAGGCTTCTGCTTAGTTTCGCTTATCTGTATGTACAGCTAATCAGGTCTTCAGTAGAAAGAACTGTCTTTATTACTTGTGTCCAGCACTTAGCATGACAAAGTCCTGAACACATGCTGAGGCTGCAGTACAGAGTAGTAGGATAATTCATGTATTTTCAGATCAGCTGGGCTTAATGAAAATCCCAGGATATTTAGATAATTGGCTGAAGATGTCTCTGAGCACCGAGACCCCCAAAAGGAAGGGTGAGGCTTCAGAAAACTGCAAAAGGGCAAGAAGAATGCCTGTATCTTTAAAAAAAAGGGGGAGGGAGGGGCGAAGGAGGAGTAGTCAATAAATAATAGAGCTAAAATCCAGTTCCTGGAAAAATGTTGACACAAATAAACAAATTACTTAAATACCTAGAAGAAAACAAAAGATGAGTAATAGCCAACATGGATTTGTCACAAAGACACTATGCCAAACCAGTCTAATGTCCTTCTATGACAGGGGAATAGCTTTAGGGGAAAGAGAGAAAATGTCATGTATCTTGACTTCATTAAGGTTTTTGACACTGACATGATACTTTGAAAAAGAAGATAAGGAAATGTGGGCCATACAAAAGTACTGTAAGGGTCAGGCAGTGCAGACTTGGTTGGAAAATCATTCACTGTCAAAGTGAAAAGATGGGCCTAGTGAGGTTCCATAGGGATGATTTAATGTTCACACTGGGGCCTAGATGATAGATTAGGGAGGATACCCACCAAATCTACAAACGATGCAGAGCTCAGGCAAAACCAATCAACTGTACAAGTACAGAACAAAGTTGGGTAGCTGTTCTGTAAGAAAGGATCACAAGCTGAACATGGGTTGACAGTACCATCACATCTCTGTATGGAAAAAAAAAAAAATAAAAAGGGCACAGATCATCCTGTACAAGCAAGAGTGTAATCTGCATATCATGTGAAATAATGTTTCCAAACTATTATTAAGGCCTCCACTGGTGCAATACCTTTTTAAAAGAGATACAGACCAACTGGGAGACAAAAGGAGATTGACAAGAAAAGACAGCAAAAAACTAGTGTTGCTTGGTGTGGTGAAGATAACACAGAGGGGACCTGTGCTAAATCCTGAAATGCAGAAAGAACAGCTTCAGAGAGAAAGGGATGAGTTTGCTGTCCCACCGATGGTGGGCAGGATGAGTTGTAATAGACTGAAATTACCACAAACATTAGGTTAATCATTAAAAACTGTAATGGGAGTGTACCATAAGACTAGATTCCCTGGGGACGCTATCAAATCACCATCACTGAAGGTTTTTAAGAATGTTAGACAAAGTATCTTCAAAGACCAACATAGGTTTAGGTGAAAATGCCTTAGGGCAGGGAGCTGGACTACATATTCATACTGAAAAAAAGAGTGCCAAACTGGATCAACTTCACCCAAAGTTCAAAAGCACAAGAGTTCTTGTGCTTCCTAATCTGTAATGTAGCCAGGGAGGACTTTTTCTTGCAGGGTACGCTTTTCACAGGTACTCTTCTGCCTGCAAAGTGCAAAATGAAGGCAAATATTACTATACTACATTAAGAATTCACACCCTATTTGCACGGATGTAAGCTGAGAAAAAATCCTTGTATTTACAGTCAGTGTTGCATTAGATGGCAAGACCTGAAGATCAGAGTTGTTTCTGGGTTAGAATGACAAAAGCACAATCAGGGAGGGGAGGGGAGAGAGGAAAAGGGAAAGGCAGGCAAGGGAGAAAAGAAAAGCAGTTGCTACAAAATGAAAGAAGTTTCTACAAGAAAACATTGGCTATGCCACACACAAAAGTAAAAGCCCATATTTTTCATTTGGAAAAATAAAATTAAATATTCCAATATTTTCAAATATTTTTTCCTGCAGAATTTATGTTCTCTTAAAAAACAGTGGGTAACATCTCAGCATTTTGTTCTAAGCAATAAAAAAGTCCTGAAATGCTGAAGTTTTCCACAGGACAGAAACCCCAAATGTTGCTTATTTCTGTTTCCATCTTTTTTATCTTTTTTTTTTCTTCTTTTTTTGTCAATTACATACTTTTGTCATTTCACAGACAAAGGGGGCTGTGGAGATGACTTACTCTGGGAGAGCTGTCAAGAAGTTCCCAGCTGTCCACCTTCTCCTTCTCCCAGGGACTCCTGCTCTCACTGCAGGTACTGTTGACCTGCTTGTGAACTAACTCCTGGCAGTGACTTGGGTTTTCCTTAACAGTTTGAGCTATAATTTACAGCAGTTCTCAAGCTGCTCCAGAAACAGGCAAACCAGTGGTGGGGGCAGGAATGCCTAAGACAAGGTAAGGGTAGAACCAGTGCAGAGTGGGGAAGAGTCTGACTTTGGACTTACAGCTGTAAGGCCCTTACCCCAAAACCTTGCCACTGAACATTGCTACTTCCACTTCAGCAGTCCAAGCCCATCTTGCCTAGGGTGCAAACTTCATTTCCCTGGACAACTTCCAGCTGGAGGATGCTGTTTCCACGGAGGCTCCTGGCTTCTGAAGGTTGACTTCAGAGCTGGATGACCAGCAGATGGGGGAAATATACATGGCATTGCAGTCCTACAGGCTGCTATGGCCTCTACAGGAGTTTAGGATCCTTTCAGCCAAAAAAAACCACAGAAAGGTTTTTTCACTGGTCCTCTTTTGACTTGTCGTATAAACCCATGTGTGTCAAGTCTCCATTTGTACAGAGACCTGGACTGCCTGCACTTTGTGTACTGTAAAGCCTATTACACCTTCCGACCAACACTGATACTGTTTTTTCTGGGCAATTACAGAGATTAAAAGCTGGGGGAGAGGAGGGAGAGAAAGAGTCATACACAATTTCAGGCATTAAACTTCTATATCCAATTCTCAATTGGGTATAGGGGAGGGGAAGAGACTATCAGTTTAACAGTGGGACTATCAGTTTAACTCTTAGGGAATGCCTAGATTTTATCAAGTAGCCATCATAGACCAGCAGGCCTCTTCCTTGACTCAGCCTGCCTTCATCTGCAGCTTCCCAGAGGTGACAAACATGGCTTATGCTACACCCCTGCCTCCCTTACACCGGTTATGAGTAAGGGAGGCACCAGCCTACTGCTGAACCTACCAATGAAGGAGGAGGACAGTGTATTGCTGCAGCAACGTGCATCTCTCCAAATGGGTACCTCGAAATATGTCCTACACATCATCAGCTAGGGCACCTTTTCCATTTCTAGAAACAGAGGGATTTTTTTGCTTTCATAGCCTAGTTTTGCTTAGAAAGCCCCCCATCCAAGCATTCCCAGGAACCATGTGTTTTTGAAACTTAAGTATTAGAAAAAAGAGCTTTGATTCCTCTATAAAGAAATTTCAGAAAGAGAATGTGCAGTGCAGAGTTCCCGGAGAAAGCATGCAGGGTGGTGGGGGAAGGTGCTGTGTAATGGGGCCTGAGCTCCCACAGGTCCCACTAAAGCTCTGGGCCTGGAGCCACATTCCATTCAGCTGAGGGAGAGAAACGCTTAATGTCCTTTTGTTTAGAGATCACTGAAACAATAGAAGTCAGTGCCCAAAGGCTATGAAGGCAGGGAAATCCAAGGGTTCATCAGGGGCCTGAAAAAAGGGATTCATGCAGAACAAAAGCAGGCAATCAAAGTACAGCCAAAACACAAGGACTCTGCCAGGTGAACTATGGTACATCTTGTTTCTGGTTTGTGCACCCCACCGTGGTGGCACAAGGCTCTCATCTCCATGCCACATGCCCATGTCTCACTCATTCAAGTTCACACTCTCCTCTATTGGCTTAACAACCAATGGTAGACTGTTTTGCACTCAGAAGCTGGTATCAACGGGCATGGGCACATCTCCTGTTCTCCTGTGGAGCTCTAAGGAGCTAACGTCTTCAACGGATGCAGCAGTTTGTTCTGTCAATGTGGGTCTTTACAAGCATAAGGCATTCAACTGAGATTCAGGATCATAGAATCATTTAGGTTGGAAAAGACCCTTAAGATCAGCAAGTCCAACTGTTAACCTAACACTACCAAGTCCACCACTAAACCAAGTCAGGAAGCGCCATATCAACACGTCTTTTAAATACCTCCAGGGGTGGTGACTCAACCACTTCCCCGGGCAGCCTGTTCCAATGCTTGACAACCCTTTCTCAGTGAAGAATTTTGCCTAATATCCAATCTAAACCTCCCCTGGCACAACTTGAGGCCATTTCCTCTTGTCCTATCACTTGTTACTTGGGAAAAGAGACTGACACCCACATTATTACAGCCTCCTTTCAGGTAGTTGTAGAGAGCAATAAGGTCTCCCTTGAGCCTCCTTTTCTCCAGGCTAAACAACCCCAGTTCCCTCAGCCACTCCTCATAAGACTTGTTCTCTAGACCCTTCACCAGCTTCGTTGCTCTTCTTTGGACAAGCTCCTGCACCTCAATGTCTTTCCTGTAGGGAGGGGCCCAAAACTGAACACAGTATTCAAGGTGCAGCCTCACCAGTGCCAAGTACAAAGGGACGATCACTTCCCTGATGGGCTGAAATCTCCAACACCTACAAGGTTGAATTTGGGATTCCAGTTTGGATCTGTCATTAAATGCAATCAGTCTTTATGACAATTCCACAAAGAAAAATGAGAGGTTTTAAATCTCTCAGAGCCTGACAACTAACACTGCAGAAAAATGAAAGTATCTAACTACTTTTCAACAGTGAAATACTTTGAAGGGGACAGACAGCTCTACAATGAGATCACCTTGTGCTGGGGTGAGGATGACAATACTAACAACATAGTTAAGTCTTCTGCAAAAACTAGACATTTCCAGGAGCCAGACCAGGCTGACTGTCTGCTCATCCAGTGACAGCCTTATAGCCCCTCCTCTTGAGAAACCCAAGTACTGATAAAACATTACAGAAAGAGTGCAATACACATCATTACAAAACAAACAGGAGCCAAATAAGCATTTGCTGTGGGTATGTGGTTATCGGCACTGGAAGGCTTCCCAGAAACACAATGTTTTCAGCAGCCCCTTCATGGGTGAGGAGGAGGTTGTCTGTCAGGTAAGGATCAGCATTTTATTATCACTGTACTGATTAGTTGGGATCCAGCCCAAGGAAGAGAAGCCCTGGAGTGGTGTGCTCTAATTGATTTAACCAGCACAGCACGAAGCCTGGTGAGTACTTTCTGGATCTGTTCATAGAGAGGCAGAGGCTTGCAGGAAGGTCAAGATGAACCAATAATCAGTCAACTTGGGATAGACACTTGAGCCAGGAGCACAAGAGGAAACACCTTCCTCTCATGACACAGTGAAAGTGGTCAAGCTGCAACCAGCTTGGCAGAGTGAGGCAAGGACTTGTTATCAGTCAGAACCTTGAAAGATTTTAATTGAGCTGGAAACTTGTAATAGTCCCATATTCACAAGAATTGCTGTAGTGCTGTGTCAGCACAAGAGTGTGCAGAGAAGGGCACAGCACTCTAAAAGTACAGCTGGGAGAAGGACAAGGATTGAGGACAGGCTGATAGTCCAGCTAAGAGGAGAAGGGCTTGCTCCAAAAGTGAATGTTCTGGCCATGGATGAAGGTGAGACCATCAGCCTCACCACAAGCACCAGCATCCCTGTCTGCTCATCCTAGCCTCTCAGCTAAAGGCACAGCTGGAGGGGAGAGATCTTAGAAGGGCAAAACAGTGTTCATAATAGGCAAGGCAGAAAACCAACCAAAACCCCTTCCATGAGCCACTTTCTTCAGCAGAGCGTGAGACCTGACAGACCTCTCTTGACAAAAAGGTGGAAAGGTAAGATAAGCCATGCTGAGTTACAGAGCATAACCAAGCCTAGTATTGGGACTCAGAGGAGGACTCATCTCTTTCAAAGAGGATCTCAAGTTTTCCAAGAATTAAGTTACATTACATCCCATTTTAGCTTTGACAGAAGTTATATATCAAATCAGAATATTTCATCCAAGCCTTGCAGATAATTTCTTCATCAACATGCTTTATTAAAAAAGCGATTTGAAAAAATCCTGACCTTTTATAGGTCACTTCTCTTTTCCTAGCCAATCAGATCTCATTGTTCCCTGAGGTCCTAATCAATTATCAGCCCATTTATTTCACTTGATATGAAGACTGTGCCCAATTAATTCAGAGATGCATTAAAGTGAAAGGTTTTACAATTGAAATGAATGTTTCTTACTTTCTGTCATGTCCTGCTCTGGGAAATTAAGTTTAAATAAATGTTAACGGAATTGTCAATAATGCATCGCATAAAGGTCAGGGTGGTCAGGCTTTAATACAAGGGATGTTTTTATTTCTTTATTATTAGAAAGTGGTTTCTTCTTTTATCTGGTAAAAGAGGAGATGTGTACAGCTACCACATCTATGGTACAGTTGAAGCTTCATTGCAATGAATTGTGATTTGATACCCTCTCAACCACAACTATTTCCTGTCTCCAGTCTTCTGTCATAATTAATGCAAAGTTAAATAGGCTCTCCATTTGACATACATCAGGTAGACTGAACTTTGTATTGGTTAAACAGCTCATTAGAAAGATTGGTCTAAGTAGAGCTGAGATCTCTGATACTACAGCAAAAGTCTTCACCCATTTGAAAATACAGTAATTTCTCAGGGAGGTAAGGCAGACAGACAAAGTTTTAAAAATAGTAAATAGTGTGCCAGCTGCACCCACATTCCTGCTCATAGATTTCTTTCCTTCAGCTCAGTTGTTTAGTGGAATAAGTTTTGCCTCCTCTCCTGTTGCTGAGAAGCAGTACTGACAGGTTTTTCTGGGTATCTTCTCTATGTGGATGGAGTATGTGGAAACCCTTGTCCCCTCACCTTTGTAAGAGCCTTGGGTACAGGGACTCTTCATACTTCCTAGCAGGCTTATCAGTAATCACCTCCTACAGGTGCAAGAAACTTACCCTCCTTGCAGCCCTGGCAGACAGGGAAAAATTCCCTCTGTTTTACAGAGATTATGCTTAAACAAAGAGGAGCTAAGGCTAGGATCTGCAGAGGGACAGCATCCCTGGTGACCTAGCAGCACTCTGCCTAAGAGCCAGGCAGCTGCCTAACCAAGCAGAATGCACAACACATAATGTGGTCTTGATAGTGCTTAGCAAAGGACCTTTTGCATTTTAGGGAAGACCTGACAATACCTATGAATGCTGAATACCTCCAATACTCACATGTGTCTGCAAATCTTGTGCTAGACATGCCCAGTTTTGTGCCAGTCAGGAAAGAACTCAACATCTCCTTAGTGTCATTCCAAGGCTTCAATGTCATGGACACCTTCTCTATGAGCTGCCTCAGGACTTCAGAAAGTAGGGTTGTGCCAACACACCATTTCTCTCTGCTTGTTCTGCTGGAGAGTGTTACAACAGAAATGAGCAGTGGGCAGCTGCCCTGAGCACTGGGTAGCTGCTTATCTCACTGTACATGACCACCCAGTCCTTCCACCTCTCCCAGGACAGGCATTGAGCTTTACCCCACAATACAGGCTAATTCCACACCAGTCTGTTGCACATTGACTAAATGTGTCTGGAGAGATGGGTTTGGCAGTTGGTTTGGGTTTAGGCAGAAATAATTTAGAAGTGCTTTACTGAGTGGAACTGTACTTAATACTCCTGCTGTTGTACTCCCTGCTAGAACAAGTAAGAGAAAGTACAGTTACAAGTGTGGAAAAGGAAGGGGAAAGCTGGTGGCAGGTGGAATATGTGCCTTCCACCTCAACTACCAACAGCTGAAAAATGGATTGTTTTAAACCTGGGAGTTTGCACACATAAAATGGCTTTGCTGATGCAGGAAAAAGAATCTTGTTCTTCCTCTGACAGCTCAGTTGGGAATTGCTGCAGGAAACATGCCATGTGGAGGACAAGGGCTAAAATTCAGCTCCCCAGTGTTACCCATTTGTCTTCTACAATGTGGCTGTAATTATGGCATTTTCATTGTTTCAACAATCTGTACAGAATGAGCCAGGGTCCCCTCTGGTTTCAAAAAGTCCCTGGTCAACAAATATATTGCTTTAAAAATCTGGGTAGGAGGCTAGGAAACACAAACTTTAACTTCATGGGAGAAACTCTGGTGCTCTCTTCAGTTTCCTGCACTTTAGTGACAGCACTCACAACATAAAACCATCCTCAGAATGGGATTCAAGTTTCTGAAGTTAGAGATGTTGCCTGTGTATAAAGTAGAAGCAGTTTAAAATCAAGAAAGTTATTCAGTTTGCAACCAGTTCGTCATGTGGCTGCCATTTCTCAAGGAAGATGTAGAACGCTCAGGCCTTCCTCAGATTTTTTAGTCTCAGCATTCTTCTTTTTTCTGTAGCTCTTTTGTCTGTGAAAAACAAAACCAAACAAAAAAACCCCCAACAACAAACCAGCCAAACAACTGTGAAAACATAACTCAAATGTAATCAATTCATTTTCTGCTGGAGTTTGCAGAGATCCTGAAACATCAACTCTGAGATGCATGATCTGCTCTTTTCATTTCAAAGCAAGCCAGTTCAGATTTGAACTGTGGTACCTTTAATTCCACCATTGTTAGCTCCTTCAGTCCTCAGCATGTAAGAATGGTGAAGTAGTATAGCACTAAGAAGATCTGAAATATGGTTAGGTCCTTAACCACATGAGGCAGCACAGGAGATGCATGATTGGTTTTAGTGAGGAAGAGCTCAGCTCTTAAAAGTTTGAAGAATACTTCTCCAAGATACTGAGCATCCTCAATTCCCACTGAGCCCCAAGTAATTAGGTAATGGAGCTTATTTTCAATCTTTATCCTGTGCTCTTCTTAAAGCTTTAAGCCAAAATACATCATCACTCATTCCGAGCTGCTTCTCACACTGTGAAGCTGAACCAGCACTTACTACTAAACCTGTCTCTGGTTTCAAATTCATTGCTTGATATCACACCCTAGGAATGGGGCCAGTAGGTTTTTAGGGATTTATTTGCAAGTCCAGATTAGTACAGATTCATTTGCCACAACCATCTTTATTTTTTAAAGAAGTGTACTTATTCCTTTAATTACCTTAATTTAATTTTATTTTTTAAACATCAAACAAAATAACTGGAACTTTGTGGAAATATGGATTCAATCAGCGATTGGCTATTTTTTCCTGCCTCAGTTATGAAAGGAGATAAGGTGTTTAAATTACTAGATTTCACATGTGGAAGGAATAAGTCTGAAGGAAATAGCATAGGATTCTTTCCAAGCTTGAATTACAAATTATCCCAGGACCCAGGAGAGGAGCAGAGCAGAGCAGAAAACAAGATTTCAGGAGATTCTTTGTCAAGTTAGTTTCTCAATCAGCCTTGAAAGGCACCTTGAGGACCCAATTTCTTCCTTGTGTTGCATTCCTCTACTGGTGTAGAAGCTTAAGGACTCCGGTTGGTACCTTTTTCAATAGCTTTTTATATGATGTGCTGAAGTATTTATCTCACAATAATGCATGTTAATGTCAATTTTGCAAGAAAAATGAACTAACAGACGAACTACTTCCCCCAAAGAGCTTACGTGTTAGCGTGAATCTTGCAGGTACATACTACTCACATATTACTAACCTACAAGCTCAAAGGGATTCTTCAAAAAAACCCTCATAAGGTTTGATATGTGGATATTATTAAACTCTTCAGATATCTGACAGGTGGAAATTCACGTCTTCCTTTAAGCCCTTTCAGTAAAGCAAGAACAGTTATCTCCATCCATTCTCTTACTCTTCCATGCCAAGTTTCTTTTCCTAAATAGATAGTTCTTTCAGGCAGGCCAGTAGGAGTAAATGACTTGGCTATGTAGATTACTAGCCCAGGTACTATAATCTGCCATGTGCCAGGGGGTGCTGTTCCTGCTCTGAATGCCCACAAATCTAAAAAGAAGTCTCTGCCTAGAGGTTACCTGTCCTCTGACATCAAGGTAGGGGAAGATAATTTCCCTCTCTGGTGCAATGCAGTTCCCATGCCAATTGGTGCCAAGAGCATTCTGCAGAGAAACAGCAGTAAAAGGAAAACCAGCAGCCAAGCTCCGGTATCATTTTTTAAATTTAATTTTTTAATTTCTTTTTTAATAATTGACCTGTCAAGATAATTACTGCAGATCATGAAGCAGTGTCTCTAGCACATTTCGGAAAAATGGAACCGTTTGGGGGAGGATATACATTTTCAAAGGGTTTGCTGCCTGGAGTGGAATGCAATTTTATCATCATCTTAAAGGCAAAGGTTAGGGAAGAGGGGCAGCAGGGGCAGATGAGGAGTGCAGGGAGTGGGGCCTATGGCCTTTTTTAATTTTAATTTTTGTTAGGCTTTTGAGAGTTAAAAGTCCAGTGGCAGGTGAGCTTGCCCTGTAAAGGCTACTACTGAAATTAATGTGAGTAGGCTTTTCTTGGAGATGACTGCAACGCAACAGACATTCTCAGTGACAGGTTAAGGATAATGCCATGTCTTGCATTATTCAGTATACAGTTTGCATAGTCTTTAACTATAAAGCCTGGTCCATTTTGTTTGACTTTTATGCTTATTTCCAGTGGGGCTTGTTTATGCTCTGCTCCCCCCTCTGACTTCTCTCCTCCAAATACTCTCCAGAGACCATGAGCTAGACCATCTCTGCAGGCTGTTACACAGCACCATGCTGCAAATTCAAGCCATTAACATGATGGCACATCTGATCCCAACACTACTGTCCATCACTCCCTAGCTCCCCTATGGGAACAGCTGCTTTTAAATGGCCCCAACCAGTGTCTCATGTTTTGATATTCAAAAGCTTAGTGGACCATGCTTTGTGCACTGGGAAGAGAAATATAAGCTGAATCTGCCCTAGAAGAATTTTGCTGCACAGTTTAGCTTTCTCAGTTATTTTAATGCAGCACTGACCAGACAATAAAATCCTTAATATTGAATATGAGCTTCTGAAGTCACAAATGTCATCAGTTTTAAGGGGAAGGAGACATCATCCATTTTAGTATAAAAGAAGCCTAAATCATGGCTCCTTTGAAATCAATATGAAAGCACTTCTTAGCCTGAGTAGGCCAGAAAATGGTCATAATTATCATAAAACATAAAATTTCACTTCCCAAAAGGAACAGGCATGTTCTTTTCAGGGGATAAAACCAGATAGATATCTCAGTCACTTTCCATTTTTAAGCATGCTTCTAGGTGTAACAATTGATAAGGAAACAGTGAGAAAGCAACCTAAGCATTACTGCTTAAAAGATCTGCCTGAGTCTGCAGATAGCCTGAAATGCCAGCTTTGAATTGTTCCTTTCCAATACAATTTGGATTCTAAACAGAATACATTAAGTGGCAGTATTACTAACTGCCTCACTGCTCAAAAGTTTTTGAAAAGAAGAGGAAGTACCAGTATGAAGAGGAAGTACTTCTAGGGGTGGGTGTCCAGTAATGGAGCTGGGAGATAGAGTAGCACTTTCATTCTTCTCAGAAGTTTAGGTTTTAAATACTTGAACTATACACTCCTGACTGCTGACTAGACCTACAGCTTAGATCTGTCCTTCTATATGTTATAGTTGACCCTGGATTTAATAAGAGACAAATCATCGTCTTTTATTCATTAATAGGTAAGGCTGCATGATTGACTTACTCTCTCAGGATGACAATGATGTCACTATCTGAGAGACTACAACTGATCACTCCTGAATGAACTGGGGCTACATGGCTAAGCAAGAACAAGTAATAGAGGAATAGGAGTGGAATGAAAATACAGCAGGCCAGAGTTTAAAATAGAGAAGAAATATTTCAAAGTTGTTCTTAACCTTGGCTTAATATCCCCAAGGACAAGAAAGCCCTCATGGCCATTGCTGTAAGACCAACCAAATGAATAAAAGAGACTTTCAGCTGTTCTAAGCTCTATTCTTTGCACTTCTTTTAGTTTAACATACCTATCCAAATCCTAGCTACCATACTGTGTAGTACTGGTTTCTGGTGCCTGGCAGGCTCTGGTTTTAATGCCGCTAGTACGTTGGGGGATCTTCATATCTGTAATGGAACCCAAATTTCACTGCAGAAAGGAAAGGGAATTGATCTGCTCTGAGTCACAATTACAGATTCAGCTTCAGAGCACTCTGAAAGCTGTCACGAGGCGTTCCCAGCAGGAATTAGTGTCCAGCTGGGACCAAGCAACAGTGACTGACTTCAGAAGCCATTAAAATATAGAAGCACCACTTAACACTGGAGGAAAATGCCTTTTTTTTCCCTCCCTATCTTGCCTCTGCTTCTTAAATCACCACTCAGCATTATTTAAAAAAGGCTCCTTAAGAAGCTTCCATTCTGCTTTTTAAGAAGTACTAAATGAGAGATCAAGGCCAAATATGACCAGAAATCAGCTTTGGTGACAAGTGTTGATGTTGAAACAGAGCACTTCACACCTGAAAGCATGTTCATTACTCAGGCAGAAAGGAATAGAGGAGGCAGGGATCTGGAGCAGGGGCGAGAAATACATGTGTTACTGCATAGCTACAGCTTTGTGTTCAGTTTACCATTCACTGTCCACAATGCTTGAGCTGGAATTAAACAGAACAGAGGATGAACAAAAGCCCAGTACTGCCTTGTATTTTCCTGATTTTGGCTTGTTTCCTTTACCTAAAAGCTCAAAGGCTTTCCTGGCCTTTGGTTCTGGAAAAAGGTTTGTTGCTATGCAAGTTTCTAACTGCTGCTTGACTTAGAGTAGACCTACAGGAATTCATACCGTCCCAGCAAGGGGCTGTGGCTGTCTGGGTATCCAAACAGCCCTGGCGCACTAGGGTTGAAATCAAGAGCAGAGCTTCTTAGCACCCATGTGTTACAACATCAGACAAGGCAAGTCCCACCTGCTGCAAGTGCCTGAGTCACTCTACACCACCATACCAGAGCTTGTCTCTATCTAGGGCCCCACGTACATCTCTGGATTGGCCTCTTCCCTGACCCACTGAAGAATACATGAGATTATAGGCATGGGTGAGCCCCACTACGAGATCCACTGCCTACCTATGGTTTAGCACCACAGCATCTCCCTTGGAATGTAATTGGGCATGGCCCACTGCCTCAGCCACAGACCTGCGCTGTGAGCCTTCTCATATGAGCCAACATATGAGGGAACAGACAAATAAAGAGGCCTGAAATGCTTTGCACATAGAGATAAATCCAAGATATTCAGTACCTTTAATGATGGACATTAGCCCTCTCTGAGGTCACTGCACAGGAAGGAACCAGAGACAGAACAAAACAGATGTTTCCTTGCTTGAAGTTGCCCTGAAGTCTGGAGTAAAGTGGAGAACAGGACTTCTGCCTTTCCGCCAGGTTGACATCATAAGACCTTCCTCTGGACATACTGGAGGGAACACATTCCTCCCCCCACCAAGCTCGAAGCAGCTGCCTCCCTCCAAGTACCTATGTGCAATAGCTTGCAAGAAAAAAGAAAAAAACCCTGACTTGATGTGTGATTTTCCAAACCTGTTGCTAGTTTAAAAACCAACCATCACACAGGAAAACGGGGAAATGCTATCAACTCCATTACTCACAACTGCAGATAAACCCTGATGACACAATATTTTTCCCATATTTTGACCTGGGGCAACATAAGTGCTTCAGTCCCTCCTTGCCACCTGGATACATCCTTCTTGGCATATTTGCTACTATATCATATTGCTTGGTAAGAAATTAGAATTGTAAGAGCAGGGATATATCCGTCCTCTGACTCTAAGAAACACATGAGCCAGACAGTTCCTATTTAGTATGCATGGGAGAAGCATAAATGCCTTTTATGGTTGAACGCAGATGATGAAATACTGTATATGTTGAGGAGAGGAAAGGGGATGTCCCCCATTATAATCTATGATTTATTTCTCCTATCTCTGCCTTGCCACATTTACAGTAAGTTTCTTCCTTCAGAAACAGGTTCATCTACAGTTCCACAGTGGTCGCAGGAGGATTTTGCTTCCCTCCTGGAAAGTATCCAGTCCTCTTTCTCTCTAGGGAAAGGGTGATCCCTCCCTCCCACCCCAAGAAGAGCAGAGACCTGGAAACCTGCCACGTATGACTGTCGCATCAGTTTAATTTTACCAGTAACAATAAAGAGGGTCAGTACTCAAATCTGGAGACAGTGGCATGCATACTAAAACTACTGATTTTCCAGCCCCTACCCATTCAACAAAATGATAAAGAGCTGTAGCACTAGAACTGCCTGCAGCACACTGTAGCCAGCGGTTTGCCAGGGAGCCAAATGCAGCAGGCACACACCTCCTTGCTTGGGAAGACTCGGACTTACAGCTTCTGCTTCAGATGGGAAACAGAGTGAATGAGCCCTGAGACTCTACCATGCAGACATGCAGTCTGTAAGAATATAGCACTTCATTTTACCCCTTCCTGCCCTCCCCCAATATTTCTTTTTTGGACTACATAGGTGTGTGAAGGTTAAGTCCCAAAACAAAAGGCTCCTCTTGGGATGGTAGCTGAGGAAGCCACGGTTTACCTTTCCTACCTGTACTTCATCACCATGCCACCTGTGAAGAAATATTACCTTCCCCAGCTCAGGTAGATCAACTGAGCATGCCCTGAACAGCCTTAGTCAAAACTAGCCAGGTGAGCTAACACAGCTTAAATGAAAGACTTTCACTAACCCTCTTCATTTCAAATGAAGTGGGATAGGCAGAACTCACAAGAGCAGCTTCACCAGCAGATTACACAGGAAAGTATCTTCCATGAAGAGCTGGTGACAAGTAGCCAGTCAACTTGTGTGTCAACACAAGTGCAGATAGAAAAGGATGCACGACATGTGAAAGCCCAGTCTCAGACAATCTAAAAGCTCATTAAATCACTGAGTCTAGTAGCTAAGCACTTCTAAAGAGCTAAAGCCAACCAAAGGGAAAGAGTGGGCACAGGACACACTTCTGTCTTTCAGAGTTGAGGCCTAAAATACATATTTACCCCTTGTCTTAGGCGGAAGATGCCCATTGCAGTAGCACTGTCATCACAGCATTTTCCCTGTGGTTTCCCTGCCCCTAAGCCTCTTCCAAATCTGTTTTAATGCTGCTAAAAGACTTGTGGATTGTTTTTCTTTCCCCATCTTCCTTGTGTACAGCCTGCAGGTATAAGCAGGCCTGCTGAGAACACGAAAAAAGATTTTACAGTCTTATGAAACAATATCATGTATGCAGCACTGCAAAGGTATGTACTCCAGAAATCTGGACAATGTGAACACCAGTTGCTTAAACTTACTCCCAAGACTGAGACAGTGATGTAGGTTTGTAAAGTTGTGTTCCCAAAGAAGTCATACTGGATATTATTGGCATGCAAAAGAGCAGAGCACATTTAAATACCATCTAGTTGCTCCACCCCTCAACGTTACAGATCTTTAAAAAATACATTATTTTATCAGGCTTGAAAGAGCCTGGTCTATTGCTTCCTATAAGGTTATATCTTTACTACATGTTAGAATACCATTGTATACTACACATTATATATTATAATAAGAAATGATGCTGCTATAGATCACACTTGTGAAACAAGCCCCAATGGCCAGCATGGTTTTGGCTGAAAAATGTTACAAGCTAATGTTGTGAAGGATGATGTCTCCAAACAACAAAACTGTGGCAAAAGTCTATTATGTAACCCTGATATGAGCCCCTCAGGCACAAAACTCAGCTGAAAGTTCATAAGGGAAAAAAAATGAGGAAAGAGAAGAGAGAGGCTTCATGAAATTCACGTGCTTTATTACAAAAATCCAAACTAGCATTACTTCAAGCCCTTTGTAGCTGAAACTCTCCATACACTTCTAAAGATGTATATGCATCCAAAACCAACAAAATGCAGTCTGGCCCATAAATAAACCTGGTCTACCAGAGTACTGAAGTTAATTCCAAAATTTTAGCTTATCCTGGTGGGATACTGAGTTGCTAGAAAGCCTCCTCATCTCCCATGTTCCTTTAGTTGTAACTTTCCAGAACATCTAGATTTCTTCCTGGAGTCAAAGAACTTGTAGCACTTATGAATGTGTTTAGGCTGGAGTAACTCCCCTTACATGATCTTAAATGGGAAAGTCAAACTGGTCTACCCCTGTACTCCAGTCAGCCAACAGTAACACTGTTTTCAAATGAGTTAGCTTGAAATTGGAAGAAAGGATTTGAACAATACACACATTTGGGTTCTGTTACCTTAGGACCTTGGCAGGTTTAACAAGACAGCTTGGTCCTAAATTAGCTGTAACTACTCTTGGAAAAAAAAAAAAAAAGAACTAGGTATTTTTGAGACAGTCTCAGTGGAAAACATCTGGTCATTGCTCAAAAAAAAAAGAGAAAGGAACATTAATGATGAATGAGAAAAGGACAGGAAAAAAAAGTTGGTTTGGGGGTTTTTTTTGTTGTTTTTTTTTTAATGCCACTCTATAAATTAATGGTATGCTTTAGTGTAGAACTCTATTCATTTCTGTACCCATCCTGGGTGGAAACTGCAGTGAGAGGGAAAAGCAAAATCACATATGTTCCACTTTGTGTTTGCCAACACACCTTCATCTGCTGTCACACATTTTGTTCCTCCATGTAATTTTGACTCTTCAGCCAGATCCTTCTTTATGTGAAAGGTCTTTTCCTGACTGGTATTGTCTACTTCTTGAAACCCCCTTGTTAAAATGAAACGTCAATTTATAAGCTGTTGGTATCCTTATGGACACTGAACTCCAAGCTATTGTGGGATTTTTACTTAATGGCTTACATGCTCTGTCTTAAACTCCCATTAGAAGTCTTTCATGCTAATTAGTCACCCTTCTTCTTGGATGAACTAGCAGGAACAACTGCTTCACACCCTGGGAAACTGCTGCTCTAAACCCCTGTCCTTTTGTCCTACCCAAATAGTTCATATATGTTTGTTTGCAATTCCCCTGTTATTACTGCTTCATTGCCGTATTTCTCTGAGATCTTCCTTAGCAGCCCGTGTGCAGTATCCATTTATTGAGGAAAAAGCTGTTCACACAAACCTGTTAGTCCACCTCTAATCACACTGTGGGAGATTTCTATCTACACAGACTGTCACATGCACTTCACTAAAATTTTACCTCATCAGTCTACTCAGAGTAATTTCTTTCTTTAAAGCTACAGTACTCTTCTCACACCTCTGTGACCTAAGCTGTCCTTTGGATATAGTTCATAGCCAGGAATTACAATATCTTATTGATTTTTGTCATTGCATCATATTTCAAGCTGTCTATTGAATAATGTCTATTCTATAAAGGTCCTCTTCTCATACTAAGCAGGAGTGTCTAGGGCTGTCAATCTCACTGCCATTCATAAGTACTAACATCCACTAAAAATAAATTAGAACAAAAGTGATCTGACAATGAAAAGCTGTAATTTGAAGATATTGAAGAAAAAGGCTTTTGTCAAATTTGACTCATATGGAATGTGTCATATAACACGACCCAAACTGTTTGACAAGAACAAATTACCACAACACTCCCTATCAAAATAAGCCAAAGCCATTAAAATATACAAATAAATCCCAGCTCAAGTATGAGTAGCACACTGTATTACAGGAAACAATGTTTACCAGATTACACTACTGGATTAAAAAAATAGTAAGTGTCCTTATGAAAAATTAATCAACAGCTCCTTATTTTTTCATAATGGAGGAATTTTTAAAATCTTAAACTGAAATCAGCTTCAAAAGTAGATCATGTAATTCCATAGGGTTACTACCATATTGAATAAAACAGAGATGCAAAAGCTGAAAAAAGCCTGACACCAACAAAATGTAGATTAACTGCAGAAACAGACAAAAGGCCGCAGCAGCAGATCAAAGAGAGAGCAGCTTGGCAAAGTATGACGGAGCATTACCATAATGAATTTTGTGATTAAGCAGTGTCCTTTAAAATAATTCTTTTGATCTCTTAAGAAGGCATTTACTATAATCAAGAAAGGGTTTACTTAGCAAAAAATTAAAGATAAAATTAAAAAAGGAATAAACTTATCTAGGATTTAACTTTAACCCATTTCCAGCACCTCCATCATGATGTTTCATAGATTTCTAACAGGCTTACCCTGATTATCTAGTCTGGCCTTCTGAATTCCAGCCAAAAGAACTTCCCGCAGCAATTTCTGACTTGTATGCTAAGAGTAATTTCCTCCTGTTCCCTTTCAGGATTAAGAGTGAAAGTGAGACTAGTCAGACATTTCAATTTAACTAGATTTCAGGTCAGGTGCTGGGAATAGAAGGAAACCCAGCTCATCAAATGGCTGAGTTGAGACCCAGCTCAAGGCTTCCCTGCAACATAGGTGAAATTGAATCCTCCCAACCCAAGGACAGACAGGGTTGGGATGCTCTTAGGTGGCTGAGGTGGGATAGTAAAGCCAGACAGAAAAATCATGAGGATGCTGTTCCCACTGCTGCTGGCTGCACAGGAGCTGAGGCAGCAAACACTGCTGCCTTAAGGGCCCATTCTGCCATCTCCATTTCTCTCCATCCTACAGTAAGAGACATCCCCACCTTCCGAGCTTTCTCTCAGCAAAAGCAGGAGCCATCAGCAGTGAGAGCCGTAGCTTCGCAGGGGACTGCAAACTAGCAAAACCGTGGGATTACAGTTGCCATGGGCAACAGCTGGCTGTGCCTCTTCCTCGACCTGGCTTCTTCTGAGCTTGCGGTGAGCAGGCAGAGCTACAGTACCTCCACAGCAAGAGTCTAAAAGACTTGAGGGAATCTGCCTCGTTTTCTTCAGGTTTTGATCCAAACTAGACTAGCAAGTCTATGGGAATCAGGGAGCAAACTGTTGCCCCCCTAGCAATCCGGCTGCATGCTGGTGCCATCTGACAGGCCAGGACATGCACCAGCAGATCAAAGGGAGCCGTAACTGTCACTGCAGCTAACATAATGAAGACATGGTGCTAATAATTGTTTGGAGCAGGAGTCCACTCTTCTGAAAAATTTTCCTGAGTGCTGTTAAAGGGGCCCTGGTTGTTTTCAAATGAGCAAGTGAAATGTAAGGTGCTCAGATCTGCTAACAATTATCCTCAGAGCCAGTCTTGCTGCTGCCTTTCCCAACTCCATCCATCACATGGCTGCCTCAGAGCAGGAGTCGCATGGCAGGTTGAGCACTCTGTGGGGCGGGAAGCCATTACACCTTATTAACTTTGAGCGACTAAACCTTTTGTGCAGGAGCTGAATATAATTAAAACACATTTTCATTGCTGAGCCATTAGAGTGAGGAGGAGCTGGGCTTGAGCTTTTCTTTTTGTCTTACCTGTCTAGTGAGCTTGTGAAAAATAGCAAGGCTGAAGTTAAGAAAAATCCAAAATAACTTGTTGACAAACAATAACAACAATAAATAAGACAAAAGAACAATTACTACACATTATTTAAGCCACAGAGACATCTGATGCAAAAGGCAGGTATCTCTCATTTCAGAAAAAGAAAAGACTTACTCAAAACTTAGAGACAACTGTTCACACAAGCTCAGGCAAGTCCCTTCTCATACTTAATATGGCTGTTGACTTTGGAAGACTCCATTTTCCAGTCTTGACTTAAGCTACAGAAACTGCCAGAGCCATCTCAAATTGTTTAAAAGAGGCTTCAACAAGCTGGAAATCCCTTCCACCCTTGCGGGAATTCCTGCAAGGAATTGAGCAGGCTGAAATATGCCAAAAAACAATGTTTGGCATAAGTAAGTAACTGTGGCTGCTGCTGCTACAGTAATTTAAGACAGGCAGCAGCTGGGAAAGACTGTTTCTCATGGTAACCCTTTCCATGTGTGTCCTCCACCCAGATGTAAAGACAGAGAACCTCCTCTCAAATGAGCAGCTTCGACGTTCTTAAGTGATATTTAACACCAACAACATAGCCCCTTTATCCTTGTTATAAAGCAACCAGTAAAATAAGATACCACACCCCAAAGACTCCTGGACTTTGAAGAGAAGAGTTAAAGCAAAAGGAGACGCAACCTTGCTTTGCTCAGGAATCCTAAGAATTATGCTACATTTTAACAGCATTGTTTGAAGTCAGAGAATGCAAAGCCACTCAGCAAGATTTTTATCTCCTCTACTCAAACTACAGTGGTAATAGAGGCTCCACCATCTGAGTGCGCCTATGACCTGATTTTTGGCTGTTTCTCTGAGATACTTTTGAATTCATATGCTTTTAATTTCTGAAAGAAAAAGTGTTTGGGAAAGGAATTGAGTATGAAAAATATATCTGCAATCTGGGAGCTACAGTTAATAGAAAGGAATTGTCTGTTTCTTATTTGTATATATAAACAGAGAGAGTGATGATGAAGGACTCTAGATTATCTGGGAGTCTTTCAGACTGTAATGAAAAAAGCAGCCCCCATAATCTTACAGTATGGCTTGTCACACACAGATTGATGCTATTTGCCCATGGAGGAGAAGCAATGGGGTCTATAGCATGCTCTTTCCCCACTCCCAGTGACCCCTGCCCAGAACCTTGTGGTACTGGCACAAGGAGAAACTCCAGAGCCTCTTCATCCAGCCCTTGTTATTACATTAATGAAAAACATTCAGGTCACACAGTTGAATAGTAGAGTTGCATCTATATAACACTGTAAGTATTATTTCTGGATAAAACAGGGTCAAGTATCCAATACCTCTGTATTTCTTGAATGAAAGCGAGAGGAGAAAGGGGGAGCATATGTGTTCGGACAAAATGGCTTATTTTTATTGGTAGTTCCACTTCCATCCAGATCCTCTTCTATTATTCTGCAAACATTCACACTAGCTGTTTTATAGCTAAAAAGAAAAAAAATGTTCAAAACACTCAAGCATGGCTTATATCTCCATGTGTATGTGGATATATCATATTCACATGACCATTTGTGGAGGAACTGTTCAAGCAACAAGCTGACAAAGGGGCCCGTGAGCTCAGGGGGAATGCCATAAAACTTGGGCTATCAAGCACATAGATATAGTACAACAGTGTGCTTTCAAAGCAGAGAAGCAAACAATTAATGAGAAATGTGTTGGGTGACAACTCTTATCAGCCACTTCTGAAATAATTGCAAGTATGTTTACAAAACTCTAAGCATATTCAATGACAATTTGAAAAGCGAGTATGAAACTCAATTCATTAAATAAGTTAATTATTTCAAATAGTTCAACCACTTATTGTAAATCACAATCTTAAGAAAGCAGCCCTGGCTGAAAAGGCATTTCTATTCGGCGTGGCTTGTCACCATGGCTTTTCCTATGTCAGCAAACAGTGCCTTATGGTTTATACAGTACTTTTCTCTGTATAGTTGCTCATTGCATTGTGAAAGATTTATGATAGTATTAAAATGGACCATTTAAACCCACAGCAAAGCAACGAACAGCGTCAATACGGTGAACATAAAGAGCCCTTTGTGGATCAGCTTTACTCCTGAAGGACCCTCCAAAGACGATTGCTGTTTGGACCACCCCAGGGCCCTCTGAGGCTGCCACACACCACCCAAGAGTTACCTGACCTCTTCCCACTGCACCATCAGCTACCCAGAACCAACAGCCATCTCCTCAGAGGGGCGTTAGCATCCGTTTCCTCAGCAATGCAGCACCCATCTCCTTGGCAGGCACCAAGGGCCATTTCCTCAGCAGGGCACCGGTGGCCGTCTCCTCAGCAGGGGCACTGGCATCCATTTCCTCAGTGAGGCAGTGCCCATGTCCTGAGCAAGCACCAGAGACCATCTCCTTAGCAGGCACCGACACCCATCTCCTCAGCAGAGCACAGGCCCTATCTCCTCAGCATGGCACAGGCACCCATCTCCTCAGCTGGCACTGGCTGCCATCTCCTCAGCAAAACACAGGCACTCATCTCTTCAGGTAGAGCCCCCTCTCTGTGGTGCCAGGCACTTCCCAACAACCCCTGTGGGGATAGGCAGGCATGCTTGCCTGGGGGCCCTGCAGGTGCCCTGAAGTAAGTGGCTGCCTGGCTGCTAGGTGAACTGTGTGCCTGTGCCCCGTGTGGGGGATGGGGCAGCTTGAGACAAAGGGCGGCAGGATCAGGCAGCAGGGCAGGCAGAGCAGCTGGCACAGCAAAATGTGGGGAATGTCAGTGTTTTCTCAAGTCTCTGCTGCGCATGGAGGCTGCAGGATGGTGGCAGGACCACACACAGGGGCATGTCACAGTGATGATTCCCCACATGAGGGGAGCAGAGCCCTGGGCAGCATCCCCAGCCTGGTTTGGAAAGCCCCAAGGAGCAGATGCGGCAGTAGAGCGTACAGATGGGCAGCTCCAGCCAAAGAAGAGACCAGGGCACCTGGAACCTTCTTCAGTGTACCAGGTACCCCTGTGGGGGCTGATCTTGAGGGCTCAGCCCAGGCCACAGTGATACTGCTATGGTGTCCAAAGAGAATGCACTGACTGATCTGAGTCCACTCCCATCCCTGCTCTCTACCTTACAACGATGACACACAACAGGGGAAATCCTAGAAGCCATAATGACTGAGGTGCGCTGGAGTGCGAGTGAGAGACTTTCACACTACAGTGCTTTTTCAAGCTGCAGGCATCACCCTCACTCTCACTGCAGGGCCTCGCTATCACCTGCACACTGCAAGATGCCACACGAAGAGGTGATGCCATGCTGAAGTCCTGCAGCAGGGTGGGAGGCCTGCAGCTTTGCATCTCCACATGGTGTAGCCTTTGTCCTCCTCACCCTTGTGCTGTGAGCAGCCAGCTGAAATGGGATAGGTGCTACTGCTTCCTTGCACGTTTGATGGCTGGGATGCATCTTTCTTTCTGATGAATTCCCCGAGGAATGGCAAAGGGTAAAGTTGAAGGTGGCCAGAGGCCTGCAAGCCAGGTAAGTCTGCTCTTGTCTTGCTTCCTCCTCAGACCTTGGCCTTGTACTATCTCCTAAGTACAAGAGAAGTGACAGACACAGTGGGATATCTTAAATGCAGCAGTGGAAATAATTTTGGGAAAGGGTCCTTTGAATGAACAGACCTGAGAAAAACTCAGTTTAACATCTGCTGAATCATCCCAGAGTATTTGCCATTGCTTCTCACAGTGAATGTTTGCAGGATCAGGCCCTGTACCCCTCGTTATCACACTGGGATCTCAGGTACAGACAGAGCCTGGAATAACAGCAACAGCAAACTTGAAAATTTGCAGGTTTTGCCAGTCCAAGCCCATTCCCAGGTATCTTCATGGACTGAATTTTTTAGAAAACCTTAAAACTAATACAATTCTAAATACCTGTAGATTTGGGCAAGAGCACTGTAATTAAATTATCTACACTTACTAGACAAACCAGTCTAGGCAAATCAATCAATATACATCCCTACTTATTAGAAAACTCTCTACTGAACACATCTGTAATTTGAATGATCTGAACAAGGGGAGAGTTAAAGGAATGAAAATCATGGTAAGGGCGAAAACTTGGAGCATTTCTATTCATGTAACTTAATTTTTGAGTACTTTTTTTACATTAAAGTAATTGGAACATAATTAGTTTCCATTTATTGTTTAAAATCTATTCTACCACAAGCATCTTAAAACAGCCAGCTAAAAGCCAGGGCACTGCAAGCATTCAGCAAGCTGCTCACTGCCTATGCTTTTCTCCTGCACTGCTGTCTTTTTTTAATTTAGACAACAGAGTTTCACCTCTTCACAGTCCATTGCACTTTCTCATTCTTTTGCACTAGCATAGGGTGCAAACTGAAATGCAGTATTTTTAGGATCATTTAAAAGGAAAATATAACTAAAACCACACATTAAAATCTCCTGTGCATCTTCAGATTTGGATTGCCTGGCACTCTTTGTCTTTTACATTCCTTTATTCCTCAAATCCAATCCATATCCCCAAATTATTTGACAGCGTGCTCTGAAATATCTAGCAAGACTTATGTATAAGGTGGGTGTTTGTGGCATTTACTAGTTAACAGGAAATAATTTACTGCTAAATTGTTTCTGGTGATATGTATTAGATTGCTGCTATGTGGTATCTGGTTTTGGTTCATATGCCATATAATCTATGTGCTTTACAACCTATAAAAGATTAATCATAAAGGCAAGCTGTAACTTCATCACAATCAAGGTAAAAAATCTGCTTTTATGGTTGCCTGTTTTTATTACCTACAGATTTTATAGTAACTATTAGATCTAAGATATAAAACTTAATTTATGTATGTTCAAAAAGTTTAAACGCTGTCTGGAAAAACTTTGAAGTCAGGAGAACACACACAGTAAATGCAAGGAGGAACATTATGAAATAGGCATCGGTGTATTGGCAACATTACTCAACATAGATGAGCTAGCAGTGTATTTCTCAGGACTGACTTTTTCACACTGTGGGTACTAGAAAATAAGTTTTGAGTTTGCGTTTCAGGTTCATTTGCTTAATTCATTATGCTGATCTTACCACTAGAGTAGACTATTTCACAGCAAAGAACTCTACCTTGTCCAAAAGCCTTTTGGATACATTTAACTACTGCTTTGCCAACAGCATCTAATAATTAGTAGATTTCTTGGGAAAGGAGCTGAAACCAGAGATGCTCTGAAAAAACAGTAGTAGAAGAAGGCCTTCTACACTTTTTATTATATACAAATACATTTAAATAGTTGTTTGTCTTATGATCTTTCTAGTGTGAGCAGTACCAATCCTCCTATTTTTGCTTGAGAGAAGATGGATAAGAGACGAGTCACTTGGAAATACTGTGCAGAGGGAGGCTATCAGCCAATAACTGAAAGAAGGGAACTAATAAACAATTGCTTTATCAACTTGGAGTTAGACAAAATGCACAGTTATCTGGCTTTGTGTTTTCTTATGATATAGGAGAAGGGTTGAAAAAATGTTTGCTTTCTTTAAAGAGTATCCCTACCTCCAACCGCAGTTTTTTCGTATGTTAAAATTTCAGGTACCTTCATCCCAGGAAAATTATACAGTTATTGGGATTACCAAAATTATCACAGTATAAAACCCACAAGACTGGAAGTTGAGCAGTGATAAGGTTTATCCTCAGCTTATTTAAAACTATTTGCCATTTGTTTTTTCTCGTAACAACACTGAATTTTAGTGTTAAAGATTCAGTACAGATGCAAGGATAAACATTCCACAATGCTTTCTACAAAACTAGAGGAGACCAGAGCTACCAGTCCTGATATTCCTGATGTAAAAAGCAAGTTGAAAGCAGTCATTCTTAAAAATGTATACAACCTTTCAGACCTTCATTATACAAAAAAGCAAAGCAGAAACATAGCTTTTAAAAATCACACCTACATCTCTTGTAAACTTGTACTAAATGTCCCTTCGCATTTTTTAGATGTTGGTCATGCCTGTTTTAATGTTATCGTACCACAAATGTTTTTTCTACACGAACCTTTCAAGAAAAACAAGGTAAGAGCAGAATACTACAAACAGATACCACATTTTGGAAATTTTCAGGTGGTCTTCATTAAAAAAAGAGGAACCATATAGAAAAAGAGGAGTGTTTCCAGTAATGTCTTTGAAGGTGAATACAGATCTCTTTCATAACCCCTCCAATACCCATCCTTTCTTTGCCAACCAAGTATTTCCGTATTCAATTGATTCTACCTCCCCATGATGAGTTGGATATTCCTATCCCTCCATGGTTATCACTAAGAGATTTGATTCTGGGCAAGCTGACAGAAATACGCCATGGCAGCAGCATCTTCAAATTATGAACGGTACAGGATTTCTGTGTAAACATCAATTTTTCCAGATTGCTACTGCCTGAAAGCTTTAGAAGCTATGCTCACAACTTGTGTCTACACTAATAAATCTTGTGAATGTTTACCAGCAAAAACATAGCTAGCACCAGTGCTGATTGTAACAGCTCTGCTAGGGCAGGCCAGAACCAAGGCTTGACAACCTGAGTAATGCTGAACTGTTGGCAATTGTCCACCTTAATGCTAACACCTTCTTACATCCTTAGGCCATCACAGAGTATACACTGGTACTGCTGCAAAACTCCTTCTGAGCATTGGAGATAACTATGCCACTGTTGGAAAACAAGCGCTAAGTAGCCTGCATTAAGACTGTCAAACTGGCAATCCAGCTCCATCTGGATCCTGAATGATTTTCCATCATCATATAACAGTATAAGGTTCATTTGCCATCTGGCTCCTGAATCAACTGCTGTCATACAAGCAACACCCAGCTGGTCCAAGGTCAGGATTAATTTGTTATTTGAGGTATCTCCATTTTTAGGTGCCCAGCTTGAGTAATTTTCCTTGCTGACTGGTTATCAAAGGGGGTTGCAAACACTTGTTGTTACTGGGATACTGGGAAACTTTAGCAAACCCTCTAATGGTACTCACTGGAGTTAGTGTTGCAGCAGCAATCAGAAAAGAGCTGGAGCAAGCATTGTTATAGTAGCTAGGCCTGGGGTGTCTTAGTTCATGGGCTTGTTTGGAACTCAAACACTTCTGCCTTTTCCTTACTGGTTTTGGTTGGTGGCTTTAGGAGCAAGAAATACTAAACTGAAAAAAAAGGACCATCTTTCAATGCATTACATTTAGGTCCCAACTGTTAAAGTATTGAAAACTAATCACTGCTTTTGAAAACTTTTGCCTATTTGGTTTAATCTTTTGGCCGTCATCAATCCTTTCACAGTCTCAGTTGTTTATCCTTTTCTCTGGGCTTTGCCCTGAATATATCCGGTTCAAATGTGTAATGAAGGCAACTCATTCAATGAAAGAGTCTCCTTGCCCCAAGGAAACTGCGAGGTGGAGCAGTACTTTGCCGTAAGCACTCCATGAACAAGCACAAGTGCTAAAAGAGCCATTGGTTGTGGAGCTCTCCAGCTACTGGAACACTTCATTTCTCATTTTTCATTCATACTTCTTTTAAAGCCATTTGTAATAAAGCTACAGCCTGAAGTAGAAGAACTCACCTTAGCTGTAAAGCTTCATTGCAAGGCAGCAAATTGCACTGTATCAGAGTATCAACCTTATCTAAGATTCATGGAATGAATTATACATATTGCATTGCCTTAAAAATGAATCCTGGTGAAGTATTACTGTAATTTAAAAATCTAAGTGGATTTGTACAGTGAGATTTAAAATTTAAACCTGTTTAAATATTGAGCTGATTGGGAAAAAATATTTTTAAGAAATGGTATTCAATAGGAAAAGAATCTCCATTCAGAGAAAAGACAGCCCCAAACTAATTTTGTCATAAGAAAAAACCATAAAGAAACGTATTCACTGGGCAACTTCCATCTAGGAAAGCACATAAAATCACAGTCACCTGAATGCGTTAATGTCCCTTAGTGCGAATTTATGCTGAATTAGGAATTCAAGGGAATGCAAGGTAATTTACCCTGCAGGATGATAACTGAGAAGTTTTGGGCAATATGGATTCTGCTAACTTTATTATATTGATTTATTTTTATCAAATAAAAGCAAACAATTACTGTTGGTAGCTGATGCATGACTTTTTGTATGTATTTTTAAAAGCACAAACCATAGTGATGACCAGATCCCAGCTTCTTGGTTGCTGATGCCTGTTCTCCGGTGAACTGGTGTTTTAGCCCACATCCTCCAGCAATCATTACCTCTTGTCACAGCAAAAGGGACACTTCTGTGAGAGCAAGGTGTTCGATTCTGTCCTTGATCTGCTAATTAGTTGACCAGATCAAGGACCAAACTGGCAAGATGATCTTTCGTCTTATTAACACGGTGCTGCCAGAGTCTCATTTTACCTCTTCCTCTGTGAATGTTGCAGAGTATTACAGGTACCATTTTCCTGCTTAATAATGATTGGCCATCTTGCTGTTCACATACCAGCATTGTTTGGCTCTGATGAGGGTTGTGGTAGAATGTTTTATCTAGCAGAACAGAGAGATTTGCCCAAACACTGTATCACAAATGCACTTATATTAGTGAGGTCATCTTGACACTGATCTGAAATCAGGCATCGGTTTTAATCTCAGCATTACTCGGTATGCTTTATACACCATGTGTCCTCTAAACAAATATGCAATAAAGCAGGCTGGTGAAGTTAACCAGACAGATGGCTGAAATCCTACATGTGAGATGGATTGGTAAATGGATAGGTAAGGACAAGGATGGGTGTTTCAAAAAGGCAGAGAAAAGGGTAGTTGATTACAAGGCTAGATAGAAAATGGAAGGTATTATAAAAAGAAATATGGGATAATATAAACAGACCCCCTAATCCAGTTGACTGTAAATCCCTTTTTCTTAATTGGTTTAGAAACTGTGGGCTGTAATGTGAGACAGAGGGCTCTCAGCTGCTTTTCTTCTTTGCTGTCTGGAATCATATTAAGTGGGAAACAATAGCAGAGCTGACAGCTCCTTGTCTGTAGGGGCACTTGGAGCTAATCTGCTATTGAGACTAATACAATTATATGGGATTATAGGATTGCCACTCATACACAGATTAAGGAACTCCCAGAGGGAGTTGCATCTTGGGGTATTACAAAGGGGGAAAATATACAAGGGTCCTGATTACCCAGAAGTCAAGGGAGAAAGCTACAAAGACATATTTAGATTTGTTGTTTTCCAGACTCTTACAAAATACCACTTGCACACATACTCAAGGATCTCCACCCAGCAGTAGAAGAATAATGCAAGAGACTAATGTACATTGTTTACTCCATACAAAATGCTCCAGTGTTGTCCTGAGCAATCTGAGGTCAGAGACAAAAATGCTCATTTCAAATTTTTCTTCTGCAAGGGTACCACTTCAGTGCAGTAATTTGAAATGAAAGCACAACCTAGATAACAATTTCATATAGCAGCTAGCTGTCCTTGCTTTCTCCCTTCCTGTGCATGCACAACATATAGACACCAGCCCCTAAACAGAATGATGTAAAGTCTCTTGGGTGGGTTTTGAATACCCATAAATACCACAGTTGTGAGCCTGGTCCTTACCTTCTCTTACAGCTTTACTCCATACTCCCAGAAGAATGAGCACAGAGCTGGGTTATCACAGCCCACTATGAATGTATGTGCTGTAGGCATTGAGCTGACATTCCTGCTACCAGCTTCTGGGTACCTCAAGCCTTTAGCAAATTACAGTTAACAGCACCATAAGGTGTGTAAATGCAAATGTCTTAATTTTAAAGCTTATTAACCAACTCACCACAAGTCACATAAAAAGTCTGCATTAGTGTAGCTAATCAACTGTAGCTATCCCAAGTCTCAAGTTTCTGGGCCATGTTTCACATATAACCCTTTAAATTCATATACTTCATACATATTCTTTTTCCCTGGCCAGTTGGCAACAAAATGTAAGCATGCTGTTCCCATTACTCCCATTCCCAACTCCAGGACAAAGAGCTGCAATGCTGTTTAACGGCATTTGCTCATACGGCAATAGCAAGTAGAGATCTTCAACAAATCTTCCCACCTCCTATTCTAAGTTTGGTCCAGGCATGTAATAAGAGATATTCCTAGCTCCTGAGTTCTAGAGTAGAAGAAAAAAAACAGAAACATGGAAGTGAATTATTATTATCTCATAGCAATGACTCATGGCAAAGCTAGGAATAAAATTTGATTGACAGCAAAGCCCAGTACTCACTGGACCACACTGTTGTAATTCAGATCTGGCAATTACTAGCTGCGGTGAAGGAGAGGACTGGTTTTCTTATTCCAAAAGTTAAAAGATTTTTCCATTCTTCCAGGATGAAACTGTAAGAGAACTGATGCATTTTTTTTAATTTGGGCAAGTGCATTTTTTATACTACTAGACAATATCTCTCTAAAAACCACATTCTTTAAATCTTGACCTGGAGGACCTTTGGCCTTCAAAGAGCATTAGTGAGAGTTACACATGGCCTAAGCATCCTTGGGAGCTCACCCTTCATTTTCTTTTAGCCAAAGCATAAACCAAAGTAGCTTTCAGGTCTTGAACCTGCATCAGGCACTACCTAAGTGCCAAAACAGTTTTAAGAAGAAAGGAATGGGGTGGTTGTTTGGCCTCCAGCTTCATGCATCTCTTGCTTCTTGAGTAGAGCATGACATCTGGTCTTCCTTCGTGGTGCCTGAGGGTAGGTTTCAAGAAGTGGCATCCCATTGTCTAGCATCATCCATGAACACACAAAAGCCTGTTCCTCCATCTGAACCAAACTGAGCATTGTGTTACATATGGACCTGGAGCCTGACGTGCCGCCTGAGGGACCGACCTGAATTACTTTACTAGAAAGAACATGCTGCTTGCCAGTTTTAGCTGTCATCTGAGAAACATCCAGCTACTGCAAACCAAGGAAAGAGTAGTCAGGAGATGATTCTGAGAAGCAGTTAATTGATGAAGGAGAAAATAAGACAAATTCCATTAAGTGAATTTAACTGTAATCACGGTCCCTGCATGAATAAATCAGGGGCTCTCTACTTCCTCCAGACCTTCTCCCATGTTGACAGGAGATTTGCAACAAGATGAAAAGTTGGCCTTTCTGTAGTAATTCTATTATTTATTAGTTGGGTACCTCACTATTGACTTGACTCAGAAGGAAAACAGCTTCCCCCTGCTGGACTGCTGTGGTTGGGCCCAATTACTGCTCCATTCTCTATTTTCTATTTCCTTTCCCCCACACCCCCAAGGGCTTTTCCCTCTGATCTGCAGTTTTCTCTCTTTGCAACCACTTCCAACCACTAAAATTAACCAGTTCCTGCTGAGGCTAATACAGCATTGTGAAGCTAGAGAATTAATGCCCTAACATACTCAATACAGAGGGAATTTCAGCTCAGATACAGGTCAGGCTGCCTGCACATTCAGAAAAACCTTTTGTGTCCAAAACCTTGCCTAATTTTTTCCTTGCTACATTATGTGACTCAGTACAAAATAACACCTCTCCCTATAGATCTGGGCTTGAAAACACAATATATTCATAAAATTTCTTTTTGTTTCTTTAGCAACCAGGGAGCTATAATTTATTTTGTTTGTAGGAAAGCTCAGGTTCTGAAAGCACTCTCTCTAGCAGATAGGCCATCCAAGCTTATTCAGCAGACTAAGAGTCTGTACCCCAAAATTAGATGAAACAGAGATTAGCTTCAATCAGTTTTTATTTTTGTTTGGAATACTGAATTTTAAAAAGGTGACTGAGTGGGTGAAAACAGAGAGCATGAGTCTGCTAAACCCCTTGGACATCTAATCTAACTTAAAGTGAAGAGCTTTGTGGTGGAACTATCTGACCGGAAGCCCAGACCCTGTGCACGCAGGTTCTTGTGTGTGTGAGAGAGATACGGATCCAGCTTCCCATCTGGCTGGGCACTGAGGGTGGAGGGAGAGAGAGACACAGGTGCAGCAGGGAATGTAAAAGGCAGTTAATGTGCAGTATGGAACAAGAGTGCTACATAAAGCACTTTAAAGTGGGACAAGTGACAAAATGTCTTGGTTTTATAGGTGAAAAGCACCTTGTTAGGGTCTGAAGTGGGTTAGAGAATAGAGCTTACTGAGGAATTTTTGTGAGGGAAAGTGCAGAGTAGAAGGAGAGAACTAGGGGAGAGTGAGCAAAAAGCAGCCCTGGGAAACTGAAGTCAGAGAAAACAGACTGCCATGCAGAGAGCTGCTGATGCAGGCTCTCAAAAGAGGAGTTTCTAGAAATGAGGCTATCAGTTACAGATGTATGTGAAGTCTGGATGGGTGCCACAGACCTGTTTACTTATAACCCACAATCTGTAGTTGTGCAGTGCTTAAACAGTTACAAGCAAAGATGGGACAGCTTTGCTCCTGAAGCTCTACGGAGCGTTAGACTTAGTGCCTCTCTCCCAGGGCTGCTAAAAGGACCCATGCTGTAACCCTGTTGTCATCAACAAAATGGAGCCCAGGACAAACCTTGTGCAAGGGTCCATGGCTTTGATTTCATCCCTTCCCACAGGACATGAAATAGCAATGAGTGCTGCAGCCAGCAATGGCCTTGAAAATACGTGGGCAGATAAGTTTATCCTTAGTTAGCAATGCTGTGCTTTCAAGTGGTGTGCAGGGAGCTTGAACACATCATCCTTTACAGCACATCCATGCATCACCTGTGTCGTGGTTTAACCCCAGCCAGCAACTAAGCACCATGCAGGCACTTGCTCACTTCCCCCCTACCCAGTGGGGTGAGGGACAGAATTGGAAAAAAGCAAAACTTGTGGGTTGAGATAAAGACAGTTTAATAGGACAGAAATGAAGAAAATAACAATAATAATAATGAAAATAATAGAATGACAATAATAAAAGAACTAGAATATGCCAAACAAGCAACGCACAATGCAATTGCTCACCACTTGCCAACTGATGCCCAGTTAGTTCCTGAGCAGTGATCCGACGCCCCGACCATCTCCCCCCAGTTTATATACTGAGCATGACATCATATGGCATGGAATATTCCTTTGGCCAGTTTGGGTCAGCTATCTTGGCTGTGTCCCCTCCCAACTTCTTGTGCTCCTCCAGCCTTCTTGCTGGCTGGGCATGAGAAGCTGAAAAATCCTTGACTTAGTACAAACACTACTTAGCAACAACTAAAAACATCAGTGTGTTATCAACATTATTCTCATAGTAAATCCAAAACATAACACTATATAGAAAGAAGATTAACTCTACCCCAGCCAAAACCAGGACAACCTGCAATAAGTAAATCCACATATCCACATATTTGCCTGGGCAGACCTATGGGATCCACCACAAAGCTGGACACAGCGACATGTGTAGGACTATGTGTGGGATTCAGAAAATAAATGAGCTTGAAGTAGTACAGGGCAGATTGGATTATTATATACCTAAACAAGAGATTGCAGATGCTATACAGTATACCATGGAGGGAAGTTGACTCAATGGCCTTTCTTTCTGAGGGCTCTATTGTACAACTTCTAATTGCAATGCAAGTGAAACAGAATTACTTGTAATAACATGGAAGGAATCTGCAGCTACATTTGTTCACAGATATAACCTGGGTTTCTCAGGTGTTAAGTGCAATAAACAGCTGCCAGCAAAAATATTTGTTGCCGTTTTGATTTACATATTTATGTGGGGACTGAAAAAGTTAAAAAGATGAATTATTGTTCAGTCATTACTGAAGAAATATATCTACAATTCAAGAGTGGGCAAAAATACTACTTTGCTGCCAGATTTATATCCACAGCTTTAATCTTGGTTATATATGAGAGGAGCTGAATGTTTATGGTTATCTAACCAAGGGACTATAAAGTTTGAGAACAGATGAAGACAGAAAAATAATGTAATTCAAATGAGTATGAAGGGTCAATCGGAATTAAGAAAAGAGAAAGGAGAGGAGAGAAACTGATTTAATTTAAGCAGCATTAGGGGGCTAGATATTCAAAATGTTATTTCCCTGGTGCTTGACTAAAAACTGCCTTGTAGACATGCAAGGCTGTTTCTCATAATCACAAAAGATGTTAACATGCACATGGAATGACAATGAAAATTCACTAGGTCCAAGATTTCTACAAAGAAAATGATAATTTGGGGGTGTTTCTCACCATGGGGTGTTCAGCTTAGTACTCACAAAGGGCTCGGCAGTCTCTCTTCGACTGACTCTTCAAATGTCTCTGGTGAAAAGTTTAATGTTAGAAACCAGAGACCTCCAACATCATTAATCATGTCTTGATAACCTTGTCCTGTAACAAGAGAGGAGAACCCAGCATTTTCTATTTTTAACTCTCACAGAGTGCTTTGGGATCTTAAATGTTGAAGATATATTAAGGTATGATCCCAAAACATTTTACAAAACAATATATCTGTCAAGAAGCATCACCACAGATGAGCGCATTCTGAAATTCAGCAACTGCATAGAGGTGTTCAGCACCACAACACAGTAGTTCAGAACAGGAAGTAAAGGCTATTGTAAGCAAATAAAACTGTGGGGATGAAGTTTACGTGGCCGAAAGTAATATTCCAAATTGCAGCCTGATTAGATCATTTTCTTAGGACTCACCAAGAGCTCACTGGGATTTTTAATGACCAAAAACATTTCAGGAATGATTCAGTGCATTAATACAGGCATCCAGTGCCAGTCCACATGTCCTTGGCTATTCTATCTAGTTTCCAGCTACTGCTCCAGAAGACTATGGGGCTAGAGACCCACACCCTTCATAACAGCAGCTGAAGTGCAGACAGGATGTTCAAGAGCATTGGGGACAGTACTAGATGCCTATGTTCAGGCACCTGAATCCCAGCCCACATGCCTCACCTAAAATATACTAAAAGCATATTCATTGACCTAACACTGTGAAGAGACAAATAAGAACTATCACGTGGTAGGCTGGTACTTTGATGAAAAGGAGCAGACTAGGGAGCAGTAGACCACAGTTTTGCCACAGCCATGAGCGATGGAGTAGTTCTCTGTCGCAGAACTCTTCAAGCAATCGAAAGCGGAGACATCCCAGTGTGATAAGACCCTGTTTACCCTAGGACACATCACTTCCTTCTCATTGCTCAACAGAGGGAAAGAAAGAGGTGGAGAGGAAAATTTTCTACCACCTACCCACCCAAGAGCTGGGTCAATGAACATGTCGGGGAATACATAATCAATGTTTGCCTGAAGACCATTTTTTGTTTTAGTGAGATATAGGAATCAATGTGTTAAAAACAAAGCATGTTAATATTTTACACTTGCATGCTTTTAAGCAATATTAACAAGATTAATTCAGACCCTTTACATCATAGAATGAAAGAGTATTTAGAAACTTTGAAAGCTGCACACTGTGAACCTAACAGTCTGTAACTGCTTTGTTAAAATATAGAACTTTCCAAGGTAACATAATGGATTCATGGATAGCAAGGTCTGGAGGGATGGATCATTATGCTCATCAACTCTGACCTCCTGCATATGACACAGTCCAAGGCATTGCACCCAATGATACCACCATCAAGCCCAATAATCTGTAGCTGAACCATGCCATCTCTTTTAGAAGGAAGGACATCCAATCTTGATTTAAAGACTCTAGGCGATTAATTTACCACATCCCTTTACCATCTGTTCCAGTGGTTAATTATCTTCAGTTAAATGTGTATCCTATTTGCACTCTGATCTTTGTCAACTTTAGACTTTTATCTGCCTCTCTGTGTGGACATGATGGCTCACAATACTTTGATATTTCCTGTGCATTAGGACTGAAATGTGATGCCTAGACTGGAAATTTCAGGTTTGGAGTTTTGGTTTGGTTTTCTTGTTGAAACCTTAACACAAAGACTTTCAAGGCATTGGCACAATGCGCTATAATATTTCATTTTGGAGCAATTTCAATGATTCAGTGTTAATGGCATATAGTATTCCAGATTTTGAGGAGTAAAAATATTATGTGCGCTTCATCTGTTTGTTTAAAGTGGTTTTTCCTAATGAAGGCTGTACTGTGCTGAAGTGTGGAAGCAGGAGTTTGATCTAGTGGCAAGAATAAGGAGTGCTGAGAGTTTTAATTCTTCTGCCCTGATCCCAGTTCTGCCACTGCAATTTGATTTGTGAGCCACGGGAAATCACCTCACTCAATCATAAATAGTTATGGAGGCTGTGTTACAAAGTGCACAGCAATTTTTTGAGCTGGACTGGTTGAACCACATTAAAAAACAGTGTCTGCCTGATACTTGTACTTTTGAAAGCTTAGTAACTTCAATTAAAGTGATTTCAAAGTCCAATCTCTACCTCAAACATTTGAGTTTTAACTGTGTCATACCATTATGAAAAGTACTTTATCTACCAATATATAAATACATTTTCATGAGCAACCAGACACACACCCCTTTTGTACCTGCCATGTGCAGTTGTAGAATCTAATTTTGGTGATAGCAGTGTGTTATTTTTTAACCTCAGTTATTGTTATTGCCATGTCCCCTTTATAACCTTATTCTATATCATATTTACTTGAATAATCCCACTGTCTGTTAAACCCAGAACTCCATTCATTCTCTGGTACTGTACTTTGACTATTTTTCCTTCAAAGGCTTTCCTTTAGCTGAATAGTCTAAGTTCCTGGAGATGACCATTTCAAATTACTCTTTTCTCAGAAACACTATTAACTCTATGAAGAGCAGCTTTGAGGCCTTAGTATGAGTTTTTGACAATACAGAATTCAACGTTTTTCCTCTTTCTACAAGCAATTAAATAAGGCTCTTTCAGGTTACTGATTTCTTAGCAGTTTTGATCATCTGAATCCAGAGAGTTCCTCAAATACCTGGTATTTTCACTACCTAAATGTCTCTCTTCCTTGTGCCACTAAAGCCTTCAAATGTATCAACAGCCCGCACCTTTCTTGGTAAAGAAACCCAGTATTCCTGGTTCTGCATCACACTTGGTTCCCTTGAGCCACATAAAAGTAGTCTTAAATGTGGAGTAGAAAGCCTAGAGTTAACTAAAGCATCTTCCTTCTTTATTCCTTAACACATTTGTAGGGTGCCCTGCCACATCTACAAAGTTGTCCAGCCTCCTCTTAGCCAGGCCACTCTCACAACTGGCATATAAGCTCCCCTGCAGACATTCCCCTGGTTGCCCTTTCCTATGTGTCAAGAGAGACAGAGTTCTGTATAGGGATATAACATACATGACTGTAAATTTAGTGCTTACAACCTTGTTTGGGGTTTGCATGGCAGGGTTTTGGTAGCAGGGGAGGGGCTGCAGGGGTGGCTCCTGTCAGAAGCTACTAGAAGTTTCCCCAGCTCCAAGTCAGACCCGCTGCTGGCCAAGGCCGAGCCCACCAGCGATGGTGGTAGCACCTCTGGGAGAACATATTTAAGGGCAACCTGCAGTGGGGGAAGAGATTGGAATGTGAGAGAAACACCTCTGCAGATACTGAGGTCAGTGAAGAAGGAGGGGGAGTGTTGCTCAGAGCTTCAAGCCACCCAGGAGAAGAGCTTGTCCTACTGACCCCCAACGGGAAGTGCCCCACTAGCATCACACACCACCCAGCATCACCTGGGCAAGGGTTTTATACAGCACAATCACAGCAAAAGGGAACAGCTGGGAACTTCACTGTTCTCATGGTCACTGAGTCAAGTGTTCCCACATGCTCCCACATCTCCCCCTTCTTTATTTATAATTAACACAGCCTTACTTAATCTATCAATTAATTTTTAAACACATTGCAACATACAAGGCACACAAATTAAAATTATGATCTATTTCTATAACAGCTCAACCCGTTCTTCCTGCCTTCCTTATTAAAACAAGATTTACATTGATTAGCAAAATGTCGACCCTTTCTGCACTTGGGACACACTCCCGGACTTTTGGTGTGCTCTTGTTTTTCACCTTTATTTAGACATTCACGGCGTACATGTCCCTTCTTCATAGTAAATGGAGATTTTAACCCATTTTCTTTCACAGTTCGGCACATCTCTTTGATAATAGAAAATTGCAGACCCTCCCATCGGGGCTGGCGATTGGCTTCATAGATGACTGGAAAAGCTCGGAGGTTTTGTAAAATGTCAGTGTCCCCTTCCTTAGCAGCCTGTTGTTTAATTTTTCCCCAAATATCACAGGGATCAGGAGGATATAAATCTGGTGCAGCTTCAGAATCAATAGGTCTGGAGTTGAAAGGATCATCATCCTCATGATTACCTTTTTCTGTCCCCCCAACTGCTCCTACCAACGGCGGAGCCGAAGGTTCCAATATCGGAGCGGAAACTCCGGGAACTGCAGGACCTGGAGCTTCTACATCAGCAGATCTCTTGTTCCGGACCAGTCCCAACATGTTTCTTTAAGCATTCAAAAACAATTCTCCAAGCCCCTAATAGGGATTGAGCAACTTTGTCATCTCGAGTTGCTGCTTCCCAGTGTTTAACTCCTATCATGACCCACTGTTCAGGATCAGAGATAGTTACGAAATCAAGATCAGGCCACTTGACCTGTGTCCATTTTAGATGCTCAGTTATACGGGCTTGATATTTTGGCAGGAGCTGCTGCACCTCACTATATGTGGCTTTCTCTTCCCGGGATATTTCACTCCCCATTGTTCCCAGCTGCTCACCTGTCGTCCAGCGAGAGGCCATGCGACTGCGCAGTCTTCTGCTTCCTTTCAGCAGTTTGAGAAGTTCAACTGGGCTTGCCACCAATGCAGTCAAACCCACTGCGTCTTAAGCCCTAGGATCAAGTCCCTGTTCGGGCACCATTTGTTGCTCAGAGCTTCGAGCCACCCAGGAGAAGAGCTTGTCCTACTGACCCCGGATGGGAAGTGCCCCATTAGCATCACACACCACCCAGCATCACCTGGGCAAGGGTTTTATAAAGCACAATCACAGCAAAAGGGAACAGCTGGGAACTTCACTGTTCTCATGGTCACTGAGTCAAGTGCTCCCACAAGGGAGGAGGTGTGCTGGAAGAAGGGATGCCCCTGCAGCCTGTGGTGAGACGGCAGGCTGTCCCCCTGCAGCCCATGGAGGTGAGCGGTGGAGTAGATGCCCACCTGCAGCCCGGGGAGGAGCCCATGCCGGAGCAGGTGGGTGCCCCCAAAGATGGCCATGACTCCACGGGAAAGCCCGTGTTGAAGCAGTCTGTGCCTGAAGATCGGCCCACAGAAAGGACCCATGCTGGAGAAGTTCATGAAGGACTGTCTCCCATGGGAGGGACCCCACACCAGAGCAGGGGAAAAGTGTAGTCCTCTCCCTGAGAAGGAAGGAGTGGCAGAGACAATGTGTGACGAACTGATCCCAAGCCCCTTTCCCAGTCCCCCTGCACTGCCGGGGGAAGGAGGTAGAGAAAACCAGGAGTGGAGTGCATTTCTTTGTATTTTCTCCTCCTCATCCCACCAGGGCCAGGGTGGGGAGGAGTGAGTGAGCAGCTTCATGGTGCTTTGTTACCAGCTGGGCTTAAACCACAACAAACCTACTTTGCAGTAACTCCTTTCCTGGTGCTTGAGGTACAATATATGCTTTTGTGTGAAGTAGCAGCCCTCTGCATGCACTGGTGCACCTTTGCTGCTACAGTTCAAATTCACACTCTTGGTCACTGCCCAACAACTTCTAGGTACAGACAAGGTCATGGTGATAGAACTTGCCATGCTGTGATAATAAATGCTTTGTTCCTTTCTCCAAAGGGATCTCCAGGATGCACAAGGAAGGACCAGTGCCTGCTTCCACTGCCAGACCATGCTGCGCTATCCCTTCTGTTCATGAAACAATTAGCACTGAATTCTGGCAGGGTACCATAGCCAGCCAAACAACCAGAATTTAGGGAGTTAATTCCTTCCTAATCCTTCTCTCTTTCAACAATCATGGAATGCTCCTAGATCTCCTTCAATCAGGAGCCCTAATTAAGAGAATCCTTTCTTGAGCCTAATTAAAACCTAAGAGCCAAAGCCCAATCAGGTAGCTTTAGAGAGATGCTCCCAAGATGAGAGAAAGAATTTTTTTAATGGAAAAGGAGCTTCAAGCAACCACAAAATTATTACAGTAGTGTACATGCAAATGGAGACACTTCAAGGAAGTCCACCAAATTCCTCTTGATTTTAATTCTTCTCTCCTTTGAACTGGTATAATCTCAAGTTTTATTTTCCTGACCTCAGCTTTTCTCAAACCAGCTGGCATATTCTGGATACTAGCCATATTAGCTGAATCAAGATAAATGACTGGAGACAGTGGCCACACAGAGCTACACAGATTATCTCATGGGGAGGCGGTTTTGCTAAGTCATGAAATAAATAAGACATGCAACTGTTAAGAATTTTTCCTCCCTTCTACCTCTGTTTACTCTTGATGGATAATGTATTCCCAAGATACATTAGGCATTGTCATCCTCAGCAATATTTGTGCTTACATTGTTCAGACAATAACAAAAGGTGAAAAATGCTGTTTATCTCTCTACATAAAACACAACATGAAAAAGCACTTCCCTTGAAAGATCTGTTTACTCAACTGAGGTTGGCAACTACTAGCTCAGACACATTTGAGAGTGCTAGAAATCTACGGCTAGGGAAGCACACTGCAAATCTAACAAGGAGTGACACTGCAAAGCAGGATTATCTGCAGGAGGAGTTAATGAAAAATGAAGCACTTCTGTAGCAGAGTGGTAAGCAACAGCTCAGTCCTGAGCCGTATGGGCACACTGTCTACCCAAGTGACCCTTTTATTTTGTGCCCTGCTGTCCTGCAGCAGCAGACCTGGCCCAGGACACAGAGCAATGGTCCTCTTATCAGAAAGGAGCAGAAATAGCTTAAAAATACTGCTGTACTTGTGTCTTGCGTTGAATTGTGTGAGGTGCACAAAAGTCAGGCCAAGATATCTGGCCGTTATGCTGCACTGAGAACAAAATTTCCTTTGATCCATATTAAATTTGTGCCTTTTTATTTCATCAAGAGCTGACTTGCATTTAGGCATGGGACAGAATGGAATTCATTATCTTCTTGTCTCTTATCTTCTCCATTACTTTTCAAATTAAGTCATCCTAGTCTTTTTTTAACTTCATCTGGCATAGACTCTCCCATTCCTCCATGCTGTGTCTTTAATAATTTTGTTGGGCCTTTGTCTGGCTTGGTCTCTGCAATAGCCATTTAGAAATGAAGCAACCAGAACCGAATGCAGTAGTTTAGCTGGAGTTATAACACCAATCGATGTAATCCTATTTTAATATGTTCTATGTTATTCTTCTTTCCTCTTTCATACAATCTGACATTTTTGCTGTTGGTTTTTTTTTACCAGCTGTACACATAGAGATGATGTCTTTGTTGACATCTTTTTTTTTTCCCAGAGAGGTTGCAGCCGAGTAAAATGTAATCCCTGCATATACATACATACATACTTGCATGTAGTTTAAGTAGTTCTTTCCAAAGTGCATTGTTTTGCACTTCTCAGTGCTAAATCCTCTGACCTCATATCAGCAAATTATCCTGAAACTTGGGACTTACAGGAGGTCTCTGGTCACTTTCTCCCACTTCTGCTTTCCTTCCCTTCTCCCCCCCCTCCCACCCCCCTTTTTTGCAAAATTTGATATCGGGGAGTTCTCTGACATAGGATTCCCACTCCCTTCCTCAGTCCCAGCTCCCAGCTAGGCAGTATTAGCAGGAGGTCAAGAAAAGTGTGGCCCAATTGGAACTGTTCCAGAGCAGGGTGGTGAGAATAAGCAGAGCGCTAAAACACATGGGCTTAAGGGAAAAGCAAAGGAATTGCAGGTGTTAGCTAAACAGAAAAATAAACTGAAGAGAGTCAAGATAACAGATAAAATAGTTATAAAGGCAAAAAAAGAAGAGTAGATAGGTATGACAAGCAGTAATGGCTCAACTTGAAGCAAGGGGAAGTTAAACAAAGGAGTATCATTTTCTAACATCAGGAATGGTGGAGCAGTGGGATGGATTGAATGCATAGGTCTGGGAGTCTCTACCGTTCTTCAGTAACAGGCAAGGCAGGAAAGGTAAGTTAGGTGGAGCAGACCCTGTTCTGGTTATGAGTACTCAAGAACTCTTCCCCACCCTGTTTTCTGTGATTCTGTGCAAGACAGCTCCTTGGCATGTGCTCAGCAGCATTTCACCTTGTTCACAGCTGATGTATTATAGAGCCCAGCCTTTACCCAGTTACAGTTGCTGAAGGTATATCAGTGGCAACACAGAAGTGATAATGGAACAAATCAAAAAAATCCTGGTGTGGTTCCTGGGTGTCCCACCAAATGAGTAGAAAAAGAGCTGTGTATCACAGTGGCAGTGGTAGTTTATGGCTCCAGTAGAACATACATTGTCCCAGGGAGGGTTGTTTCTGGCTCTTGTTCACCTGCTTGGTGACACTAATGGATCTCTTCCTCTGTCCTCTGCATTGCAGGGTGAGGACTCTCTTGCTAGATGTCTCTGCAGCACTAACTATAACAAGGATTCCACCTCATGTTGGTCTGCTAAGTGTTACCATAACACAATTAACAGGCAGGAATAGAAGGTATTAACGTTGAGAATTATTCCCGACTGCATATTTCTGTCAAAAGGAACAACAGAATGTTACCTCTGGATCACAGTAGCATCTTTAAGTATAATAGTATCTAAGTATCTTCTCCACTGTGAAGTAACTCATGCTTTAGAATCAATTTATACATACATATTTATAACTACAATATAATTAAATATAGAAATATATATGTCTAGAAATATACTCATATATATGAATATAAAATATAGGTCTTCTGGGAGGAAAAATAAACTCAATGAAGAGACTGGTAATGGCTGTCATTAGGATTAATGATTTAGGCTTGGATGCCAGAGACCTACACTGAAAGCAAAGCCCTGGAAGCAGACAAATCTGGACAAAACCCTGCTTTTAACCATAATTCAAGGCTGGTTCTACCAGGAACTGATTGATATAAGGCAGATAGTTCTGTTGTAGACACTAGGAAAGCTCTTCCAAGCTTCTATCGAGACATATCAGCCACTACTATTAAACATGCAGTGCAGGATGTGATAAAACCTTGTTTCAGTGCTCATGAATGAAATTTAAAAAATGCTTTAGAAGCAAATTGTCTGTTGCCCAGCCCCAAGGCTTCTCTAATTGCTTATCCTCAGCCACCTACCCACCGTCTCCACCCCACAGGCCCACGCCACATCCTCACCTGAAAAATGAAGATCCCACTGCTGTTGTGGGAACTGCTGAGCCTGTCTGAGTGCTCTATACGTGTGCTACCGTGTATCAGCTATTCAGGAGTAACAGCCTGTGTGCAAGATCTTACCATTCAGTAATTGTAGTGCCACTTGAGTTCACATACTCTGTTCTGAAAAAAGAGTAAATTACCTCAGCTCGACCAGAGGGGAACAAGACATAGGCTGAGAACAGTCATGGTGGAGCAGCTGACCTGAAGTAATCTGATGCAAGGAAAGCACTGAGCCCAAGGAACCTGTTGTTGTTAGGTTCTGCAGATACAAAGCAAACTAGGACAGAGCTAAAGGAAGCAAAAATGCTGTTAATTAAAAACATTCATGACCAAATACATGTTTGAGCTCCAAAGCTTCCTGGGATCTATTAGTTTTCTGAGCTGTTAGAGGCATGTAAACCCTGACTACAGTCCCTCATGAAGAAATTCACCTATAGCTCCTCACAGAGAGGTGGGAAAACAGCTTTGATGGAAAAAAAGAGAACGTGCTATTTACTACGCAGAGTTTCTCTTCTAATAATTCCTGTTTTACTGCAGAATCCTAACTCAAATCCTGCTGATTCTGAGATTCTCTGAGTACTAGCTGCAATATTCCCTGATAAGCACAGGACTGTATCTCAGGAGTTAGGGGATTGTGACATCTGCATGCTCTTTCTCACAAAATTATAAACTGGGGATAAAAATGGTAACACAACACACTTAGTTTACTACCGCCTCCACCTCTTCTAAAAAACAGCCAAAAAAAAGATATCACACAGGGGATAACCCATTTAATGACATAGAAGCAATTCCTTCAGTGCTGGATTCAATTAACAATAAACACACAGAGATGGTTCCTGTATGCAAAGTCTATCAAAAGGTATGGCTGTTTCAGGGTTTTCTTGACAGACAAACCAGACTCACTGAGTATTTTTCTTAGCCCATACACTCTTTTGCCATGCTGTTCATTAGGAAGACTGCCTGATAGTTATTCACGGTGGTGTGCTGATACGCTTTTCGGTGTATGATGATATACGTGGGAGTACAACTAATCATTTGAATTGTTTGCCTGTGGAATTGTAGGTCATTCAAGTTTTTCAGTGCTTAAATCTATACAGATAGCTCTGGAGATCCCAAAAAATTGGCTGCTGTTTACATATGTACAGACAAAATCCCTTTAAAGGAAGTGAGCCTCTGAGTTGGGAACTGCCTTGCCAGACATGAGACTCCCAAGAAGACAGATCGTCTCACATATTGATACAACATCACAATGCAAATATCATATTGCAGTGTCGCGACAACACGCAACAAGTGTTTTGTGGCGCTCTCAAAATCCATTTGATGTGATCCATCCCTCCTCTCATTCCTTCTGTCTACACACAGAAAATGTGGTTTGTTTCTTCTCTCTTGCTGGATGCTTGGAAAAATAAGAGATGAACGCTTGAAAAACATGGTGCGTACCAGCTACATTAGCTGCCCTCAAGAACCACAAATAGCCCTATTATTCTTCCAGAATATTTGTATTACAGTAGTGCCTAGAGGCTCCAGCTAACAGCAGGGCTGTACAAAACCAGGCTATGTGCCAGCCACGGTATAAATGCATGTTAACACACAGCCATTCTCCAATGAGCTTGGGATCCTCGCTGCAACCTCTCGTATATACCACAGAATTAAAGATTTTTTTTTTTCCCTTCAAGTGGTCCTGTGAGACAGGGAGGTTCTAGATACCTGCAGCTCTATAACTGCAGCCAAAACCCTGGATAGTTCTGATAGGAAATTAGTGCAACAGAACTCAAGGTGCGATCTTATGAGAGGGGAAGCTGGTATTTGTTTACAAAATCTCTAAGTTGATTTTACCCACTCATACTCTTTCTCTAAATACATATTTTATATAGATGTGTATTATTTTGAAAAAGCAGGCTGTTTTGATAATTAGATCCAGGTCATATTGGAAGTGGACATGTGTTTACAATGTATGCTAAAATTATTATGTATTTCAAGCTAAGGTATTAGTAAGAAATCAGGGAGTTTGCTGCTGCAGAAAAGGTTATGTGTACAAGTGGGGATGACTTATACTAGCAAACCCACCTCTCAACCTCAGTAGTTTGAAGAATCTCTGCAGGTGATAGAGCAAGAATCAGGAATGCAAAGTGCAGCGTTGCTGAAGTGTTACAATAAAGTCTACTCACTTCGGTTGATACACCATCCTTTTATGAGGAAAAACATGTCAGCTGAACAGCAGCTTATATTACATTCCTCACAAGGTACCCTGCCAGTAGTAACAACCTCCCTACATACTACAGGGGCTAAAGGTCTTAGGATTAGAGTGAACAAGGTCAATGTTAATTAATGTTTTAACTAATCACAGGGTAAGTGCTTCCAGCCCCAGGCAGCCTACAATACTGGCTTAATCTGCCATATATATGGTCTGGAGCTGTCGTCATTGTAGTAATTTTTTAAAAGTGTAGGTGTATATATGATGCATGTAATAGTGAACCCAGTATTAAACTTCCAAGAAGTCAGGCGTGTTTTTCAGGACCAATCTTCAGTGCTGGGTACCTCCATTTAATTAGTTTATACAGACAAGCACCTAAGTACCCCAGCTTCCCAACTTTGATGGCAGTTTGGGGCCTGCTAAGTGCCTGGAAAAGTGCAGCACTACAACAGGCTGGCACTCAAAAGCGGTGACCACTGTTTTGCTATTGGGTACACAGAAAACTGCATCCACAGCTCATGGCCTTTCTCTTCCTGGACAGTGTGTGGGCCAGAGGTATAGCGACAGAATTAGTCTAAGTTCTGGGACAAGACCAACAGAGCAAAACCAAAACCAAAATCCCAAAACAAACAGTAAAAAGAGGACACAAAGAACAACAAGAAAAGTGAAACCCTTTCGCCTCCGAGCCATAAACATCTCTTTTGATCTCTGTATCTCCTATTTCTGATCTGACAAGTATTACAAATGCCAAGCCCACACCCCGCTCCCCCCCCAGTGATTAATGTTCTACGATCTTTCTGAAAGCTTAAAGAGCTCTCCCTCTGGGCCACAACATTTGATAAAGAAATGAAGCCTGGCGATTAATAATTCCCCGGGCTGAGTTTTTGTTTAATAACTATTCTGTCAGTGATAGATCTAAAGGGTGAGGGTGTGGATGTGCGTGCATGCAGAGGGAGTAATTTGATTGTGGTCAGGAGATTTGGCAGGCTGGCATTACAAAGCAGCTCTTTAGCAATGGCTGGAAAACCAGCATGACAAATCACTCCGTTTTCTGCTTCCCCATACTACCCCCTCTCAACAGAGCTATCTCATTAGGCTCGAGCCAGCCAATCCAAGCCTATGATTTGGGAAATATTTCCTTCTTGACATTCAGGAGAACAATTCCTTACCCAGGGAAAATTACATTTAAAAATAAATGGAAAAGCATCAATCAGCTAGGAAAATATATTCAGGTTTTTGAATCTCTGGAGAGAAAGTGATTTTTTTTTATTTTATTACATTTAAATAGGACCGAAGGCCATGGTTTGATTTTTTTAAAAACTAAGATAACTAAAAAGATAGCAGTGTAACATTTGCATATAAACTCTTACCTTTTCTTTATATAGAGACAGTATTTTTCATTAAAGCTAAATCTTGAATATTTACAGACCTGTAAAGATGTGCTAGCAGATACCTGTTAGTAGAGACAGATATGCTACATAGTATGAGAAATTGCAAGGCCTGTTCTCGGATGATTTATATGTGTTTTTTTAAACCAGCAAGTCAACTATGTTTCCAGGTGTGCTTTTTAAGAATTCTCAAGCCTCCTTTCAGGATTTAAAAAAAGATCAAATTAAAATAGCTTTCCTTTAAAAGCAGTTCTCTCTACTGAACAGCATCTTGTTCGCCCTTGCTTCCTTAGTTGAGAAAAATATGAGAGTCAGCCAAGGCACTAAAGAGTAATTTTTTCATGTGTAGCAGCTGCAAACTTGGCCCATGCAGGCCAGTCTTCCCAACCTAAGCACTGAGCCAAAAGAAAACAACCACATTAGCGACAGCTTTCCTGGAGCATCCAGAAATCCTAGCTGAGGGATGGATCCTGCGCCTTCCTGCACACATAACACCCTCTCTCAAGGAGCTGATATCTTACAGCTCCGGACATCTGTCCTTTCCTAACCATAGCTAGTACTACTCAGGCCCCTCCACAGCCATGCATCACCTCTCCCACTGAAGATTACCTCCCTGTCAGACAGGCTAAAATGGCTCCAGCACCTTTCACCTAGAATGACCTGGGTTGGCTTAGGCAGCTTAAATAAGTGAGTCTCTGCTAGGCCAGCTGACGTGTGACAGATGGAATCAGAAGACTCACTGGAAAGAGTCTCAGCAGCTGAGGGTGCTTACCCAGTGTCATACAGCAGCAGAATCAGGAATATAACCCAGGTATTCTGGCTTCTAGTCCAGCTTCCCTGTTGATGAAGCTCACTGCCTTTACAACGCTGATAAAAAATACATACAGCAAAACCTTCTAATGAGATTCCCCCACAAATGTATCTAAGGAGATATTTTCATATTATGAGAGAGATTATGAATTTTATCCAGGGGGTAAATAACCTAGCGAATTAAATGTGTCATTGCTAGGCCATGAAAGAAGAATTCATTACATCACTTTTTCCTAATGGGACATTATAACTGATCGTGTTTTATTTCTGCAGTCCTGCAAGCTCTACCACGTCCTATAATTCACTGCAGAGTGTTGGAATTCAGGCTTTGCCCATATCATTACATGAAGATGAAGTGCTAGTGCTGCTCTGAATTACATTTCTATTCATTTTACTCATTTTTTTAAGTATTTGCTTCCCATACATAAATTGTTACTATTATATAAAGATTCACTAAGGCACCTTGCTGACAATTTTTCCTCTCTTTTACTCTGAATTAATAACAAAATGCAAATCAGTAGCAGTGGGGTTTTTTTTCCTTCCACTTAATACAATGCTTGAATAACAAAGCATTTAAAAATTTACAATACATATTAATGGCATTTAAGCATCCTTCAGAGTAAATACACCTTTGTTTTTCATCTTTTGCTTCTATATTCACCTTTTCCTATATTATACCTGCTCTCTGCACCTCACACACTTTAAAACAAGGCCACCTCATCACATTCTTTCTTCTCTGCCCCTTCCTTTTCAGTTGGCAGCAAAAACTATCTCTCTACTTAAAGAAAAATGACCACTCATGCCCTCCACCACCCCCACAATGCAGAGTGAAAGCTCAATATATCTGGTCACCTAGATAAATCCAGGCAGCATTGTCAAGGCTGAATGTCAGGCCACAGTCACAAAGGCTGCTGCTCTATTAAATTCTTCAGCCGATAAAACACTGGTGTGGCAGCTTTAGTCCATGCCATTACAAACAACAACTGACTATTGCTTATTAAGTCAGACAAACAGCAGTTTCTAAGACTGTGCCAGATTTTTACCTTGTTTACCCAATTAAAGCTATCGGTTGTACATACAATTTCTGTTTTGTCAGTGACACTGCTCAATTACTACTTTTTATTCAATGGTGAAGTGACAGATGTCTTTTTAAAAAAAAAACTAAACAAAAAAAAACCACTTAAAAAAAATCAAAACAATTCCCTAAATTACTTACCCTAGATTCTATGTAAAAAGAATTTACAAAATAACATCTTTTCCCCCAGCAGCACTTTTAGCCTTGTAGCAGGAGGATCGTTTTGTGGACATGATGAGTCACGTGAATGAAAACTGTCATCTGCACCACGATCTTCCATCTTCTCCCTGGAACAGCCCAGCCCCACAGCACTGTTAACCATTCTTGCTTTCCCAAGAAAATATTCCTTCCTCCCCTTCTTCTCTGGGGTTCAAGCAGTTTTGTGGTATCTTTAGGAATTATCACCTCTCTCTGCTCTATTAGCAGAGATAACACACTGATCCCAGTTTGGAAACTATTGCCAACTTCAGCATCATTTTGTGGATGTATTTGGTTTGGATCCATCACCACGATGAGAGATTGTGCAGCTCTGATCATTCCTAAGCTGTCCTGGAAAAACGAGACCAGAAGTAATAGCCTTCCCTTCTTGCTTAAGGCTCACTAAAACCAGAAGCTAGACTAGCCCATCACCTGCTGAGTGCACAACACCCAAGAGATTGCCTACTTCCTGAGCCCACCGTACTCAAGAAGGAATCTGAAGAAGTTGTCACACGCTTCTCCAAAGGCAGCCCATTTTAAAACACTGTTTATTTCTAACAGGACCTGAGTATCTGTTTCAGTAACTTAGGAAGAAATATTCCAACAGAGCCCAGGAAGAACCAGTCCAGGACATGCCAGGTACCAGCTGCAGTGCTGGAGCACATTAGCAGCTCTGAGTGCCAGAAACCAGCACTGGATGGCAGGCTAGGACAGCACTTAGTAGTGACTCCCAGCCCTGGTGCATCGCTTCTCAGCTTCTCCCGAAGTTGTCTCCTTATCACCTACAAAAGGCTACAAAAGCTTTAGTTGGGTGGTAGAGCAGGAGAAGCCCATATAGCCAGCATTGGGGACTGCCTTGCTCTACTAGGCGTACCTAAGAAACCAGGCAGAGCTCTCACTCTCCCTGCAACCACCAAAGGAGGCTGCAGATATTGGCTCACTTTTCTCTGTTTAAACCTGAAGTAAAAACAACAACGTCTTTGAGAGGTAAAAGTGTGACTGGAATTTGTCCAGACAAATAATCCTGTGGGTGTAATTTTAGAATGGAACTGTCTGGTAGAAATACACATTAACAAGCATATCTTGCACTGCATCCCCGTGTGATGTAAAAACAACCTGGGAGTCAGCAGCCACCTTCTCCATGAAAGCAACCACTAATACTTTCCCCCATCACCACTTGTAAGGGCAGGACTAAGTTGCAAGGTGACCCCTGGACACAGATCAGCCCTCCTCCATCCCTAGGAAAAGAAATTAATCTGTTGGGCATATGTGGGAATGCTTTTGAGACAAAGTCAGCTGATGCAGACAGAGACATTTCTGTTCCCCACAAGCAAGCTACTGATGCTTCTGTGCACCATTGCAATCTCCTTTCTATGTGTTTGGGTGCTGTGTTACAGTCCAGTCACTTTGTCTCCTCCTGGGCCTACTGTGATTCATACCAAGTGTCCGCAGACCATTCAAACACCCAGGTCCTGTCTGAATGCATAAAATGCTAATCTCATTAGATTTCTCATTTTCAGTGTTATTGTCACAGTGCTATGCACCACTGCCACAGATTAACAGGCTTGCCAGAACGGAGCCCCACTAATGAGTTAATCCAAATAACACTCAAATCCCAAATCAGATTTAAAGCCATCCAGACAGAGGACCCGCCAAGGATGGGTGAGGGGTAGGAACGGAGAGGGTTAGCCTTGTTTTGACAGAAGTAGTTGTCGATTAAGTGAAAGTAGGGTATAAGGGAGAAACAAGCATGCATTTTTTTCCTTGGTAGTACAGGCTCAGTCAAATTCCAAGTTACCATGCATAACTAATAGCCCAAATGGGCCTGAGAAATAATCTGCAGTAACACATATATCTGTATGGACTGTCAGCTTCTGACTTGAGAGAGAGACACTTAGCTATAAAAATCAGGAGCTAGTAAAGCTTCTATTGCCATCATTTAATCTACGGTGCTTGGAAGGTCTAAGCAGCTTATAGATCTGAGCTTGATTCATTCCAGCCAGGAACCTGGAAGTGAGGGGAAGGGCTGGTTTTCATGTATTAGTTTCTTATTCTGCCAGTGACCCCACATGCTGAAGAGATGCACAGAAGCTCAAAGGAAAGGCACTGAGGGAAACACACATCTCTTATTGTTTGCATTCCAAATAGGTTCTTAAAACGTAGCTGCAGTCTGAAGGGTAGAGCTGGCAGGGATCTCCCGCCCTCTCCCCCCTTATCCTTTTAGATGAAATTGCTCTTTTGATGGGAAAATACTGAATTAGTGAAGCTGAAAAATTTTGTGGGTACATACTGGCTTTGTTAGTCCACCAGTAAGACATAGTTCCACCTTAGATTTGGGAAAATCTGGCCAGAGCCCAAAGAAGCACCTCAGAAGGGCCTGGCCAGCAGAATACTGTCCTAGAACAGGGGCAACCAAGGACACTACAAGGTCACCCACACCTCCAACAAGGGTCCAAACACTAGCTCTTCAGGCTAATATTTTAATTTCTCTTTAATATTTTCCATAAAATACACCTTCAAAGGCCTCAGCTTTGCTTCATAGAGAGCAAAACATTTTTTGCAATGTTGGTATATTTCCCTGGACAGAAATATTGTTTCCTGTCCAACAATTTACCAAAGAATGCCTAGAAAACAGCGTGGCTTGACATTGCACTTATTTCCTCCTTGTGGATTCAATCCTGTATGTTTTACTCAGGAAAGTAGTCCACTGTCCACAATAGGATTTTTTTGCCAATGGTAGGGTATAAGTCTTGCATCCTTTAATGAAAATCCAAGAGTTTAGCACTAGGACCACAGTTACAGGGAAGCGAAGCAAAGTGCATTTTATGCTGGCTTGTGCATCATCAACAAATTTCTCTGCAAAGTTTTAATTCCTTAATCTTTCATTTGGGTATTGATGGATGGAGCTAGAAAGAAGAAGGTTTGACTCTTAGATGTGGAATTCAGCTAAGCAAAGCTGCTGAGAGAATCCCATTTTGACTGGTAAACATAGCCAATTTGTTATGGAAATCTCTCTTTCTCTAGGAACTTTTATGGAACAAATGCTGTGTTAAGAAAACCTTTCTTCCCAGAAGCTATGCTTCCCAGCACATACCTTACTGCTGTACCTTTTAACTATCGTGTCAACTGTCAGAGCATGCAAGCCCACTGGTCTGAGCCAGAATCCAGAGAAGTCAATGTGAATCTGTCCGTTGATTTCACATTATCTCGATCCAGGGCTTAAACTGCATTGCACGCAGACAAAATAGCTTGCCTATGTCTCTTTCCACCTCTCACTAAGCAAACATATAAGTAGCAAGCAATGCATTCAAAGAAAGAGGGTCCCTTTTGGTTTGTCGTGTTGTAACTGTTAAATTGTCCTGCTGATAAAGCATGCCACAATATGCTGCCAATTTTTAAGCATAAGATAAATTTTCAAATTCACTCATATTTTTGACCACTAACAAATAGATCCCAGTGTAAAGGGTGTGAAATAGCCAGCAGTCCCAAACTTTCCAAATGCAGCTAAGCTGCCAGGAACATGCATTTGTGTGCACAGATCCCACCCCTTCCAGAGACAACTGCCCACAACAATCTTCCTGCTCCATGCTAACAAGGTACTAATAACAATAGTAATCACAGTTTGCCTGCTCAGCTCACCCCAGGAGCATGGCAGCAAATTGATGATCATTTCTCATTGTGAATTATGACACAGGCACATCACCTCACCCCTGGAATAAAGCAGCACCTGCCAATCCTGTTAAAACAGCAAGGGGAAAAATGAAAGCCCTGCTGTAGCCAATCTGATTCCCTGCTGACTCTAATTACCCAGACGGGAATTTTACAATTGCTTCCTCCACCAACTCCTGCTCTGCAGTCTGCAGACTTTGGCTAGTTCTTTCTTTTGTGTGCCTACTGCCACTGAGTAGATTGGGTTCCTAATGAGTCTTGACACTAATGGTACAAGGAGACAGCGCAATTACATATCCCACTCCCATTCAGAGCAAACCTGGCAGGAAATGACCTGAGACCTCACACCCTTCTACCCCAAAGAATCCAGTTATAATGCCTCAGGAGCAGGGCCAGCTGGTGCACGCTCCCCCCTCCAGCAGCCCTCACTTCACTTCCCCTTTCCATTGTGCAGGTGGCTGGAAACAGTTCTTTATGGCCTAATCCATGACTGGTGGGTTGAGGCTAATACAGAAGCCAGAGAAGCTTAAGCACATGTGGAAGTGAAGCCCATCAAGAAAGAAAAAAAAGAAAAAAAAAACATTATTTCACACATGTGCTGGAGCATTCTAACACACAGTTGTTGTCTATTAGGTGTTTAACAATGTGTGTAACTCAGACTGCTTCTAAGTTGGGAGGGGAGAGACATGTGCTTCTGTGATTTCTATGTTGATTGTAGTCCAGGTGTAAAAGAGACTAGAGCTACCTATTGAACTGTGAGCTAATTACAAGAAGAAACAGATGTTGTCTGCTAATGAGGATGCAGATCCATGAGAATCAACTTAGCTGGTGAAGAATAAACATGTCTTCCACTCCTTGAGTGAGCAGAAGTCTACAAAAGATGTCTTATGTCTATGACCCATGTTGCCACATCATCTGAACAACTCACAAATGATAGTATGCTTGCCTCTGTCAAAAGCCCTGCAAAAGAAGAAAGCGCTAGCCCCAATATATAGGTGGGAAGATGGGGCAGAGGACCAAGGATACATACAGAGTCTTATCAAAGCATAAAATAGGCCAAAAATCAGCTTATTCGCACTCCAGTGCTTTAAATACAAATCTATTGTTTGCCTCACGCTAGTAGCTCTGAACCCAGCATTTCATGTATCATTTAATCTCTTTCATTACTTTACTACCCTATGATAGAATAATCTCCTACTTCTATTAACCTCACTGCTCCTTCTGTTCCCCCGCAGGGGCCTGTAAGTCTTCTGCCTCACAGCTGTTTATCATGATGTATGGGTTGTTTCTCTTATAAGGCCCTCAAAGAGTTCATCTCACCTTTGAGGTTCTTCCTCCTCACCTTCACCCCCAGGTAACAAGGAAGTGCTGCAGTTCTCAGCTGCTCACCAACTTCTGCTTGTTACCTTCCCCACACATACCCTGACAGTTTCTCTGCACACCACGTACTTTCTCTCCTGGACAGCATTATCCGTGGTACTCTAAGGCTGCCATCAGCATGAGTGAGCTCTCTAATTGCAATGCTTATGGATTATTACAGTTTAACACCAGGGGAAAAGACTGGAGAACTTATCTCCAGTGTAAGTCCACTGGCAGAAGTTACAGCATGGATCATTTCAAGGATCATTTCAACCTTTTCAATCCTCTTCTCCAATATTTGGTCTAAAATGTATGTAATTTTAAGAAAACAACAACTAATTTTAATCCCACTAACTGCTCTTTTCCTTATTGACAGAGATGCTTTGAACCACATCCTGCAAAGTTTTGAGGGACAAGAAATAATGCAGAGAAAGCATCACAATTATGCAGGTGTTGCTATTCTAAAACACACTGCACAAAGCATTCCATACTTGCAGAACACAAAAAAAGGAGCAGTAATTTCAAGTGGCTCAGGGAATTCCTAATGGAGTTCATTCTTTTTATTTTCCTCTCCAGTTTTAAAGTATTATTTACTGTAGTATTCAATTAACAACAAGGGTTTACTATAGCAACCACAGCAGTGAGATGTACTATTCATACATAGTCTCTGAAATACAAGCTTTTAAGCACCTTCTTAGCAACACTTGTTGATAAACCTATGGCATAGAAGAGTGCTATGTGGTTTATAAGGAGCGACTTGCACATTAAATTAAGTCTGAAGAAACTGTATTGCTTAAGGTCTTCCCCTTCCTCCATGACTTTAACCTCCTAGAATTAGCACACTTGTTACCAGAGAACAACACTAATAGAAGTACAAAGACATCATCTTTAGACAAGGACTACAAAGGAGGATCTGTCATACGGCAGCTTTTCTCTCTGCCACTATGTGGCAGCAAAAGTTGCTGGCGATTCACTGCATCAGTATCTTCATAGGCATTCCAACTGTGACCTTGCCATCACTCATTCTGGGGACCCTCTCTCATTCAGCATCTGCCAGCTGTCAGCGTGGGACTCCAGGGAAAATTATAGAAGATTTCTGGAAAATTACAAGGGGCAGCAGAAGGGAGGATTTGATTTGTTTCTATTTTCTCTGTATAAGGGAGTTCAGGTGCCTGCAGTTTGCCAGCTTCCTGACTTTCTTTTGCCTGGGTGTCTCTCTCCATTCTTCTGTAGTCTTCCACTTCACTGCTTTAGTTTTCCTCATGTCTCTCCATTTCACACACTTCCTCTTCCCATGATGTCATGTGTCTGCTCAAGTCCATTCCACAAGAATGGGAGAGCAACAAAGAATCCTCTCCCCTTCTGATGCAGAGACTGGGTATTATTTAAACATATCAACGAGTAAGTATCGATCATTACCTACCTTGACAAATTTTCCTTCCTCAAGCTGCACTCCCTTTACAAAGGCACCTTCCAGACCCAGCAAAGCTGCAAATGGATGTGCACTGGGAAAACCCACAATTAACTGTGGTTAACCACAAGCAGATAAGACCATTTTAAACATGTCTGTCTAGACTAGATGCTAAGTGGTGTTTGAAGTATACTCACTTTAGATGCTACGAGTAATTCTGTTTTCACATTCCCACCTGCTTCCCCTACTGGTTGAGAACATCATAACAAATATATTCATGGTTCCTGTGGATTTGATATTCAGGATTCTCACTCTTTCATCGACTGAGGTACCATTGAATTCAAGCTGGCAGCATTCCACACTGCAGGACAGAAGTGCTGATCACTGCATCCTGATTTCTTATCTCATTATGGCCTATATTTTTAAATTATGTACTTGGTTGCACTTTCTACTTCCTTCCTAAAATCCAGCTGCTAGCATGGTCAGGTAACCACTTCACTCCACTACAGGGTAGCTATACTGGGGCAGTAGCTGAAGCAGGTATTTTGTGTGTATTGTTTGTAAAATATGTTGGAGTAAAAGCTATATGCACATACAGTATTACTGTTTTTTCCAGAAAGCTATCTGCAAACATGTTCAAAACTACATTCTACCATGAATTTAGGGAAGAGTGTTAGACTGACATAAAGGGCAAACACTCCTTTAGATAGGAGCTCCTGGTTTGTATTGTTAGCTAGGCTATGCCAGTAGAAAGCACCTGAGCACTTGTAAGTAAGGACCTGGTTGGCTGGAATTGGGTGCTGCTGATTACAGGTGTTATTTCAAGAAAACTTAAGAGAAACACAGATGCACACCCTAGGCTCTGCAGAAAGAAACAACCCTGAGCACTCACACAATTACACCTGGAGAAATAGAACCACTATGGAGTATCAGACTGCTCATTAACTTCCACTGCCAAGGTTAACACCTATATTTTAGCCCTCACATACACACTGTGAAACTCCCTTTGATTGTCCGCTTCTCTCCTCCTGCTGTAGGACCCAAATCAAGCCCTGATTAGTCTGCTTTCAATCTTCTTTAAAAAGCCATGGACAATTTTAAGTGAAATGATGTTGCACGAATTGTTTCAATTAAAAGAACCCTATTTTCTCCTTGACTAGAATCATACCCCAGGTAGCAACAACGCTGACAAGAAAATCAACAGGTGGCCTGTTTGCCAATTACCTGAGCATCACATCTGCTTTATTCAGCACATTTTCAGTAGGAGTTGGTTACATTCACTCAGGCTTTTATAGCCCGATTTATTAATGACTCTCTTAATCCAAAAGCTAGAAATTTCCCTGAATCACTTCAAAAAGATGTTAAGACAAGTTATACTCTTTGGCAGGCTAATGCCAAACAAGAAGTGTAGCCAGGGTCTCATTCATTAAAAATCATGCTATTCAGCTCCAGCACATCCATTGGTTTGCTATTCTGGAAGGCATAATTTTATGCTGATACTTTCCCAAGTCCCACATTGCTACATATTTTGAATATTTTGTCCCAATATGGTTTGATTATTGCTAAGTGGGAAACCGCTGCCAACAAATTTCATGTAGGCTGGGTTTAATCTCAGAAAAGGGTGGAGGATGAATATTACTAAAGGCCTTCTACCACACCATCCTTCAGCTCAGACTATTTGGCAAGCCACAGGCAGGCTTGGTACCCATGCTAAGCTCCTTGTTGCTCATATCTCTAAGAAAGCTCTCCAGCATAAATTCAAAGCTCTGCTTCCTTAGCTGGGAGCCAGCAGGAGCTGTCCATTCCTTGTGGACTGTGAAAGAAAATCCCCTAGGCCTAGAGCCCCAAAGAGACTTAATGCACTGATTGAGCACCTGAAGTCCGTCTGTCTTACTGTCCCCAGGCTCTTGATACTCCATTTTTTGGCACCACCACTAGCACCTCAGAGCACTCCTGTGCATTACTGCAGGACCACGTCCACCAAAAATGTAACTGTAAGTTGCGTTCCTTTTATATGGGAGAAAAATAAAATGTTTCCTCAGTGTTCAAAGCACTGACACAGATTGTGGAGGCTCTGGATTCAGCTCCTTTCCTAGTTTGAGTGCTGTCAGTCTCTTAGCTCTCTCGTGGAACAGACTTAACCATCAGGCTAATTCCAGGAAAAGACTTTTGCTGAAACTATAGGATTGCTGTGAGAGATGAGGAATGTGATCAAAGGGATGGGTAGGTCCCTTGAGAGATGGCAGATATGGGTTCTAGTTCTTTCACCAAAGACTTTACATTAAGACTTCCTATTAAGAAGTTGTTGGAAAAAGTACAGCTGAAAGACTCGACAAGAGCTGAATCCAGGTCTTCCACTTACTTGCCAGGTAAACCCCCTGCTCCTGAGTGCTTTCTCTGGCAGCTCCCAGAGAGCAAGCTGAAACCTCTTGGTAACACACACCTTCACTGTTAGAACTCACTCTGTATTTGAGATATGGGTCCATATCTCCTTGGGAAGCCCAGTTGTTGGTGGGCAATACGATCAGTCTAGGTGAGAAGTGGTTTGGAAGTAGGGTATTCTGAAAAAGAAAAGCTTATGCCCCAACTTTCAGGAAAGAGCAGTTGTTTGTGAAGCCTAAGTGGGCAGATGTCTTATTTGACAGTGCTGAATGTGGTATCCCAGTTCTAGAAAGGGGGACAACTTTAAACATACCTCTATCTTCAGCTTGCTGGCTTTTGTGAATTGTTCTCTGAGACACCCATTTCTCCCTGGATACTGCAGAGAGAATCTAGGTACCTCAGTCAGGTTTGTGATATTACAAGCTGTAAATGCTTATGTCTTTGTGTCCTAGGTGTTATAGGAGTTGATATGATTTTATGCTATTACATTCTTCAGGAACAATTCTTTCACCCACACTCTGATGGCTTCTACCCCACATGCTCAGTTTTGGAAGGCAGCTCCTCAGGAAGAGATGCTGCCAGCCAAACTACCAGTGCTCAACGTAACTGTGCTTTCATCAGGGAAAAAAAGAAAAATCCAGATTCATAATAATAGTCTAAAGCTGACTAAGCTGAGAGACTATGATGCATGCTTTGTCACAAATCCTCTAGATTATCAGCAAAGATGAGTGAAGTTACCTCTCCTCTGCCTTGCTGATGACTAAGCCAGAATAGCTCTGCAGGGCTGCAAGCAGAGGAGAGGAGACACTTTTGCTGTGATGAGATCAGCTCTAAGATCACCAGCAGGAAGAGGAATTGGAGCAACCACTTGACACAAATTTAGTGGGACAGTCAGTGGTTTTCAAGGGCTAGCAAATAGTGGTTTTTCAGCTCAGCAGCTGAACCAGAAAAAAAGCATAAATATTTTATTTGGATTGAACCAAAGCCTTTGTTTTTAAACCCATCATCCTTCCTTTGTGTTGAGCAAGTGCCCCATCTGAGCCAAAATGGGATATTTTGTTTTCAAGGACTTGTAAGAAAAGCAAAAGAAATGAAGGGTTAGATTCACGGAGGTGGTAGAAGAGGCTGTCTCCAGTGTAACAGTCCCTCAGCAACGGTTGGTGAATTTACCTCTGATTCAGGAAGTCATCACTCAGAAACTAATTAATAATGGGAGCAACAATTAAAACCCAGCTCCCACTGAGTGTTTTATACGTTAGGTTAGGAAGTTGTGGTCTCTCTGAACCCACAAACATACACAATCCCTTGAGGAGGATCTGGAGGCATCCCACCTCTAAACACCCTTTTGCCTGTTAGCCAAGGCACATTTCTGTGTGAGGGGACATAGAAGGAAGGCAGCAAATCCTCAGGCTGAGAAGTAATTGATCTGGATTCTGTCATGTACTAGAGGTTTTCACCATCTACCCCTCTCTCATCCTGTTCTGCTGAAGTTACGCGATAAATTAGACTGACATCTGCCAGTAATGAGGTAGCTACAGCAAATCCTGCCCTAGGGTGAGGGATGGCCTTCCCAGCATCCCTTCCAGCTCCCTCTTTCTGTGATCCTGATTGATGAAGAATTCTTGGGTGAAACAAACCCACTATTTACTATTTGCTTGTGTAGCATAACAAGTTACCTAAGGATGAAAGAAACAGGATAATGGCTACCTGGGTAAATTACAGAAATGAGTTTTCCCTGGACACTCTCTAACCATGCTGAATGTCCTGCCACTATACAGCAAATTATCTGGGGCCAAAATTGAAGAAGCAAACAAAGGAACTACTGGATTAAAGGAAATGGCTAAAGGAATATAAAGTTACTTTCTCGAGGAAGTTGAATTTTAAATGTCTACTGGACTGTGGCAGGGTTTATTAGAAACTCCCTGGCTTTGAGAATTATTTTCGTTTATTGAAATATTCAGCAGAGTCAAAGTGTCAATTTTCCCTGTTTACCCAGAGGTTATTTCTGCCTATCTCCAATGGCAGTCCTCTCCCAAGCATTCACTCTCAGGACAGAGGCTCGTTCCAGTAATTCTGATGCTTTCTCCTGCCACAGTGACAGTCTGTGGTGTAGCTTTGCCTCCCGTTAGACTTCCTGAGGAAAGCCAACACTAATGCCAGGTTTGGAGACAATACTGTCCCTCCATGGACTGTAATATGAGGCTGCAAAGCAAACTTTACTTTCAAACAGCCACAACAAAATAACAAATCCGCCCCTTCATTTTCTACACTCTATTTTCCTAATTAGGTGGGTGGGAGAACAAATGTCCACATGCAGAAAGTAGGTGGGCATAGGCTGGATAAATCCCATGCTCCCAATTCTTGGCATGGAACAGCACAGCCATTATCCCTTCTAAATGTCAGGGAACTAGCTCCAACTCTACAAAGTGCCAGACACCTGCTCCCACTACTCCCAGCTTTGCCTTCTGCTGTTGCATCTCTCACTCACAGGCCTTGGTGTAATTCCACTCTGCACAAATTGAGCTGTAAGTGCCAGGAAAGTGGGATTCTGAAAGCATTCCATAGAAAGGCACAGACCAGGGCAGCAACAGACCCACAAGGAGGGACCCAGCTGCCACTTCCATGAAGAGGAACCTCTCAGTACTGAGACTGCATATTGAAAATAAAAGCCAGCAGAGGGTTAAAGCAAGATGCTTTCTTGCAGGCAGATGAAGTGAAATGGATTTAGGGATTTTTTTTCACAACAAAAAGAGGCAGAAGAGCCACAAAAGGCTATTGAAAGAAGAGAGTGAGCTCTCCTATCTGATACATGTCGACACAGAAGCAGTGGCAACAGAACAAGGCTGTCACATTGAAAAAGCAGCTCTTCCAGCCACAGGCTGGGCTGCAGGGCAAATCCTGTGCAGTGAAGTCCTCAAATACAGGGGAATCTACCTGACTTAGTGCAAGGAGGCAGCAAGATGGGGAGAGCCTGCCTCAGGAGGTCATCACTCCCTGCCTATGATCAGGGCTCCCTACATGCTCCTATCTAACAGTTTAAGATGGGCAGAGCCATTGGATCCATCAGCAACCATGATGTGTAATATAAGACAGAGCTGCAAGGAAGTGGGGTAGAGGGTAAAGAAGAGGCAAGAGTGCTTCTCACTTTCTTTCTCTGACCTCACCCAGGGACTCACACTGCTTGTCTGGGGCAAGTGACACCTAATGGACCATTCAGCAGCAACCCTAACATCCTTCCCATCTGCACTGTGTAGCAAAGCAGCCCAATGGCCAAAAGAGGAGCCTGCTGCAGATCATTGCAGCGTTCCAACATGGTCCAGCAAACCTATCACCATTCTTTGCAAGGTGGAAGCATTTAATGCCCCAGGCAGCTGTTGGCCCACGCCCTTGTTGCAGAGGCACTGACAGCCCTGCCACAAGGGACAGTGTGGTTCCCCACTCCCTGATCTGCACAGAATGTGCCATGGTGCTCACACCACTTTTGTCAGCTGAGCTGAGCAAAACCACCTAGTTTAGTCTGGAACCGGCTGGAGAGCATGCACGAAAGCATGCTGCTCTTCCGGCACATTTGGGGGAAGGCAATGCCAACAGGCAAAGGGTAGTAGCTTTTCCACTGGAGGCTTGGAAGCAGAAAGAGACATACCTTGCCACACTGGAGGCACAGGGAACATAGGTGGGAGGAAGAAGGAACATGTGCCACAGCCCAAGGTGGTCACTCCTGTAGACAATTGCCAACAACCCCAGCTGGATTAGACCACTATTTACAATATACATTTCTGTGACTGAAGGTTTATCAGTTCCAAATTCCTTGGCAAATAAGAACACAGTGTGCCGTTCATGATGTACTCTTGCTTGTTACACAAATTATTGATATGAGCAGGGTTATTTATCCACTGACTGCTCCACAGCACATCACAACCCTTGTAGCAGAACAAGTTCACCACTCTGCTTAGCTCATGCCTGTTTGCGCAAACCTGCAGACTGCTAGCCACAGCACTGCAAATCAAGCAAGCCATTCAGCAGCAAACTACAGAGACAGGTAAGAAAGTGAGCCAGTAGCTTGCTTTCTAGTTCATCACATGGCTTCACCATTTTCACGGAAATAGCAGAGCTGTTCAGTTTTCATGGCAGTAGCAATACAGTCACCACGACTTTCAGGCACTTCAAATTACATGTTTCATGAAGGCCCTGTGCATTATTAACACATTATTTAATGCATAGTCCCAGGAACAGTGGTGCCACCTGAGGACAAAACATGTCTTGCACTTGAGAAATTGTGTATCACCCTTTCTGCCACACCGTGCTGCTCTGGAGGTTGCCCACTAAAGACACCAAATAACATGCCAAGCAAAAGACAACTCTTCTTGTGACTACTGAGTGGTTTCTCTGGCTCTCCCAATACAAACCATTTGTCAGCCTAATGCTTCAACGAATGACAGACCAGTTCTCCCCATGAGTGGCCCTCAGAAAAGGTCCTAATTACACAATGCTAACGCAGAGGAGGAAATGTATTGATTGGCATAGAACAGACTACTTTCCACCTCATTTCCAAACTCATATGACTCCCCCATATGTCAGCTCGAGTAGCAGTGTTAACTATTCCTTTTTCTGTGGAATTGGTGAGAATCAGCTTGAAAGCTTTTATGTAGGAATTTAGTCTTTCCCTCTGAGAATCATAAACATTAATCAAACCATACACTGCAAGATAATAATTTTTAATTGATATTGCATAGCACCTAGCAATTCCCAACCAAGTTATAGTAGTTTGAACAATGTTGAAATACGGCAAAGATATTGTCCTTCAGGAGACAGGAGACAAACAGATGGAGAGGAAGCATGAGAAACTGTGAAATTACATAGATTTCAGTCACATCCAGAGTCTTATTTATTAAAGAACAAGTCACTTTATAGTGGAGGGTTTCTGTTACTGTAGGAGTTTTTAAAGTAAAATCATTATTGGAAACTGCAAGATATGTGTCAAGCACATATTTTTCTTACTGAATTTCATATTTTCTAACCTCATATAGTGCTTCAAAATATATTGCTATGGGCAGGTATCCTTCTGAAGGAAAACCCCTGAAAATCACTATTGCGAAGATTAACATCTAGCATATAAAATAACGTAAGACAACAAGTAGCTGCATATGGAAAGGAGGAGAAATACTTGCCTAACCAGATGTCAGTAGGTCAAATTTTGATCCCAGATAACCACTCTGAAATAAATCCATTTACATGAGCACTAACCTGATGTCAGTGGGTTAAATGAGCTCAGAATCTGTCAGCCAAACACACAGCACACTTGAAATCTTGTTACTTGGCTGATACGAGTCTTATTGTTGGGAGCCATGTGGATTTCCACTTCTGGAGCATTAACTTCTTTTCAGCCAGCAAAATCCACAGGATCTGTTTGTCTTGGAATCAGAAAGTGCCAGCTGTCTACTTCACCCAGTATGAATAAATGCAGATTTACTGTTTCAAAAAGACTTATAAAGAATAGTGGTTGTCTGAAGCCAGAAACAACCTTTTTAATCTCCACAGGCAAACTCCAGACATATTTTCCTTTTAAGCTACCTGTAGCCTAAAACCTGAAGACTGCATATGAAGATCCCTAAAGATCAACCTTCAGAGAGAAAGAGAGAAAGTCAGATTCTATTTAGGGCTATTGAAAAAGTTCCCAGGTTATGTTTGCATTATGTGCTGTCTTGGAGAAGTTCCCAATTTCAGCTTATACAGGAAGCATTAGCATGGCCAATTGTGCTATAAACATCAGAAATAACACACAGTCCTTCCTGAGTTTGTCGCACAACATCTAGCTTGAGAGAAGAAAAGAAGAGGGAAGTCAAGGCAATGGAGAAGGCAGAGGAAGAGTCAATGAGTCCTAAGGGGAAGGAAAGGGGATGACAGCCTTCAATTTCAGGGAGGAAGTACGATGGAGATGAGGGCATCTAAGTTCCATTAATGTTATCTATTTCTCTTCCCACCTGTGCAAACCAGTCCATGAAATTCAGCAAGCTAGTAGGTCTGTCTCACTCCCAGTGCAAGCACAAAAGCAACACCTGCTATTGCTATTGCAACAGAAAAAACAAATATCTGACAGGAAGGAAGGGAGAAAGAAGTATAATCTAGATGGCTTTCTCCTCAGTGAAATGCAACCCAATGCTAAAAATCTCATCTTGCAGTCATTGTCCCTGACGCAGAGGGCCAGCAAAACAACCACAGATCCTGACCCTGTTCACATCATGGCAGGTTAAGAACAAAAGGATGTTTGGACTTAATTACCCCTCTTTGAAAACAACCTCAGATTTGGATACAAAGGCAGAAAAGCTCTAAACTTTTTTGCTCAAAATAATTTAAAAGCTTCCCATGCAAAATTTCAGTTCAAAAGACCCACTCATTCAAGGTGGCACAAATATCACAAAATACTGTGACTGGGATAGAAATCTCAAGAATATCTCAGACCACTGCAGACCTGAACCACAGAGCCATCACCAGATCTTACACATGAAATACAGGATCTACTTCTGAATCCTATCCGGCACTTTTCTCACTGTCCTGGTTTCAGCTGGGATAGAGTTAACTGTCTTCCTAGTAGCTGGTACAGTGCTATGTTTTGAGTTCAGTATGTGAAGAATGTTGATAACACTGATGTTTTCAGTTGTTGCTCAGTAGTGTTTAGTCTAAAGTCAAGGATTTTTCAGCTTCTCATGCCCAGCCAGCCAGAAAGCTGGAGGGGCACAAGAAGTTGGCACAGGACACAGCCAGGGCAGCTGACCCAAAGTGGCCAACGGGGTATTCCATACCATGTGACGTCCCATCCAGTATAGGAACAGGGAAGTGGGGGCAGGGAATCGCTGCTCGGGGGGACTGGCTGGGTGTCGGTCGGTGGGTGGTGAGCAATTGCACTGCGCATCATTTGTACATTCCAATCCTTTCATTATTGCTGTTGTCATTTTATTAGTGTTATCATTATCATTATTAGTTTCTTCTTTTCTGTTCTATTAAACCGTTCTTATCTCAACCCACGGGTTTTGCTTCTTTTCCCGATTTTCTCCCCCATCCCACTGGGGGGGGGGGGGGGAGAGTGAGTGAGCGGCTGCGTGGTGTTTAGTTGCTGGCTGGGGTTAAACCACGACACTCACCCACGGTTTTACCTGTCTTTAGTGATTGACTAAAGCAGTACTGTGGCTTCTCTCCTCACTCTAGGACCCTTCAGGTCCTTTGGTTCTCCAGACTGCTGTATCCAGCAATCAACAGTTGCATTGGAGAAAAGGCAGATGGTCTCCTGCACTCAAGTACATGCCCCAGCAGCTGCCTAGCATGACAGCCCATGACAATTTGACGCAATACCTGGGAGTATGCACCAGCATGTCAGATGCTCCTTCTCATTATATGTCCCACAACTGTTGTCGCACACTGCAAGAAGCCTAAAAACATTCACCTGGTTGGTCTGAACCCCAAGAATAGCTGAAAACACAGGTCCACATTTAAACCAGCCCAAATACCTTGACCTAGCTATAAAGGTGTACCATCCAGACATCATTGTAGGAACAGTACTCAGAGGGACTCAGACTAACATTACTTCACAGATCTCTCCCCTACACCTTAGAAACACACTGTCAGTGTTTAGAAATGTTTTTTTTTTCACCCTTTTACTTTAAACTAATTTCACTGCTGCAAAGGCAGCCTCTCTTCATTAGCAGGGTTTTCACAGAAATAGCTTTGCTCCAGCTTATGTATTTTAATAATTTACTCAACCAGCATGTACTTGCTCATTTTCCTTTCAACTAGCAGTGCAACCATGCGAGTGCAATTCAGTGGATGAAGCAGCTATGAAAAATTGTTTAACTGTGACCTTAAGCAGCCTAGTTATGGCAGAAACCCTCTCCCATTAATCAGTTGCACTTTGTCTATAGTATTGACTTTGTACTCTTTATGGTGCCTTTCATTGCAGAAAAGCTGGTGGATAGCTCAAGAATGTCAAAATTACATTCAGATTTCAGAGCACCAAAAAAATAAACAGGAGGAGAAAAAAATCTTGACAAAATTCTTATGCAGCTTCCAGATGTCGCAACATGTACTTTCGGAAATGTGGTGTGGCATTTGCCTGTGTTATTTGAGAAAGTGTGTAATCACCCAGTTGTTGGGCTTATCATACAAGAAGTTGCCAGCAAATAACTGTTATCTCTCAGCTGTGAGATTTCTGTCCCTGGCTGACATCGCTGATTAAAGAGTTCCTGTGGTGAGCAAGTGTGGAACAGCAACTATTTTAGCTGGTGGTATATTGTTCCCGATTCATATTATTCAAAAAAAAGGATGGTGCTTACACAAAGGACAAACAGCATCATAGCTGGAAAGGCAGAAGCAACCATGAGTCTATAGAAAAACAAGTTACAATTCAGCACCAATGCAAGATTGTTGACGAGATGTTATGCTGAGACTGGCAGGCCGCATTTAGTTTGATAGGTATGATATTCTTACTTATGCAGCTGCCTGCCAGAAGCTATAGAGATCATCCTGATTAGAAAAAGGCAGTTCCAGAAGCTCTTCTGTCCTGAATAATGCTGCACTTGTGAATCCTAGCAATTCCTGCAAGTCCTGGTCAGAGCGATACATGCAGCAGAGTACATGTCTCTTACCTACTCACCAGCACTCTGGGGGTAGCCAAGATCCACAAGAGCATGGGATGCCTGGATTTCTGCAGAAACATTGAGCAGTTTGACAGCAATCCCGCTGGAGGCAAAGACTGTCTTTGGAATCAGTGTCTGTGCAGCACCCAGTGCTGTTGTCTTAATGGTAAATGGTTTAATAGAAAAAGACAAATCCAAAGTCAACAACAAACACAGCTGGGGCTCATAATCTGAACAGCCATATCTGACCTTTCGTTAGCTGTCAGGGAAGAAGAATATCTTCTTCTTTACAGGCAAACCCCAGAAATAACATATGGAAATTGAACACGGGAGACAGAGCACATGAATTGAAGGGTTAATGCATTCTTTTCTGAAAAAGGGTGTTACTGCCTCCATAATTGATACCAAAGCAGCTTCGGGCACAGTGCATCCCAATGAGAGAGCATGTGGCCTAATTTGGCACTTCTTCCACCAGCAGGACGCTCTTCTGCAGGCTATTCACAATCCAACTGAGGTTGGCATCCTTGCCTGGTTGAAGCTGACATACTGTACCACATTATGAGTGGGAACAGGACCATCCTAACAGATTAGCATAAACACGGGCTTGCCAGAATACCAGTATGTGGATAATACTTAAGTGTTAAAGGGGGAATCTCTGTCCAAAAATGATGAAATGACAGTCTGTCTTCAGCTTGCCCAGCTACAGTTAGGAAATCTGTCACAGGGTACCACAGCTGAGCTCGGCACACCCCAAAGCCATTTCTGAAGCCCATGTCAAAGAGGAATCAGGTTCTCTAGAGGACACAGGTATGAGTGGGACCCCAGAAGAAAACTGTGAGAGCCTCAGTAGACTGGTTATTTTTCTGGACTGGAGTGCCTTGTTTGGCAGGGAAGCCCAATTAAGAATTTCTTCTTCTGTTTTTCCAGGGTAATTTATATACCTGTGGGCTTCATGGTAAATTTTGTAGTGAGGAAAAAAGTTAGGGTCAGACTGTGATGAAGTCTATGCAGATACACAAAATGGGAGGTAAGGCAGGAGAAGTCTCTCCCCATTTCTTACTGTCTTGTGAGGTTAAAGCAATACTCTGCGTTGGGTCTGAGTGCATCAGCCCCCATTTGCTCCTTGGAGAAGTACTCTGGCCAAGTCAGCTGGCGTGCTGCTGTGTCTCAGCAAGCAATTAAGGCTGGGTACCTTCAAAGCTTGCAGAACACAAACTGAATTTTTGCAAGATACTTGTTGCACATGACCAGGAGCTACGGTGTGTAAGGCAAGGAAGAGTCATATTTGCAGGATCAGCATCAGCACAGCTCACTTGGCATCAGCCTTTACCTCTCAAAATTAGCGTTTTTCCCACCTGTAGTTGGAACAGGGACCTACCGTTTAAGCTGCACAGGTGATCTATGCAAAAAGTATACTTCAGCACCCTTCACAAGCAATTAATGTTACCTCTGAATACTCTTTTCAGAAGGTTTTCATAATAAAAGAGGGAAAAAACAACTGTATTTGCACAAACCGTGGCTAAAGTGTTTCACACTTTTCAAAGGTGTGTGTTGAAACACAGAAATATTTTTAACCCCAGATAAGATCTTGAGGAAATCTTTACTGGGCCTCAGAGAAAATGTAAATCAAAACTGCCAAAACTGTGTCAGTAGATTTCATTACAGTTTACTTATTTAAGCTGAGAATGAAAACAAGCAGAGTTCTGGGCAAGTTTGTACTCCTGCATCTCCTTTTAGATCTGTCTGTTTACATTTTACAGTGTTTTAGGAGTGACACAAAGGTGGCAAGTTGCTGAATTCTAAATGTCCTTCAGTAGCTGGAACATTGCATTCCCATGCCTTCTGATGAGTCACATTACTTATTTGTCACATATGTTGTTAACACAAGGAAATGTATTCAATGAAGAAATTAATCCAGGCAGCCAGCCATGGACAGATGAATGAAAGTGACCAAAAGCAGGATGGAGCAGAAAGCAAGGAAGGGAGAAAGGACTGTTAAATCTGTGCAGTCTCCAAATCCTTTTAATATCAAACAAAGTCTTTAGAGTGAAATCAGCACTTCCCAATGCAGAAACCACTCTCTTCCTGCTCCTGAGCAGGAACCTGGCTTGGAACTGTACTCCTTTCTTGAGGTTTGACCTCTCTGATCTGTGCTTTCTCCCTTGACCTGAGGACAGAGGAGGAGCAGCAGCTAGCATTTGGGTAGGCTGCTTAGCAGAGATGTGAAGAGTCTATGGATCCTTCATCAGGGCCCACTGGGGACCCATTTTGGAAGAAATAAGAAAGCTGAAAGCATTGCCAGCATCATGCTGAGCTGTCGTTCCCTGGAGTCCAGTCTTCAGCCAGACTGTGAAATCAGAGGGCTTGGAATTGAGACAAGGATAAACCTAAATACAAAATAAGGTTTCTGCTATATCACCTCATTTCACCATTGTCTCCCTAGGGCATGTGGACTCCACAACAGGTCATTGCCAGGTTCATTATTCTAACACATTTTTTCCTCAGCATTTTTCGAAGGGAAAAGTAACATTCTGCTATGATAACCAGGGCTAATTTTTGGCTACTCGAACATTATATCCAAGCCTCTCATGCCTGACAGCTAAGATACAAGGCTATTGCCATTGTGATGGATTAGCACCATGGCAGCTTCTTCCATCCCAGGTTAGTCTCAGTGATTGCCCCAGCCATTGAGAGCCAAATCCTGGCCATGGTTTCAGGAACTTAAATGCCACATGACAGTGTAAACTGGCCCTTTACACAAGTAATCTAGCCAAGAACCAGTTGAATTACCAGGCAACATAGAAAGTAAAGGAACCCAGATCTTTGTTCCAGCACCTAACTGGCTGTGAAGTCAGATGAAATTTGGAGTGAGCCATCTCATTCAAGCTTTTCTCACCATTTTTGCTCTTTTGCCATAAAGGAAGCAGTAGCAACTTTGGCACTTTTCTAGCAAAGAAAGGCTTTAGGAGCCCCGAATACTTTCTCTTGAAATAGATGGGTCCATGCAAACTCTTTTGCATGACTCCCACTGCCCACTGCCTGGCCAGGGGCTCATTCCTTCCAAGAGATGGCTTCAGGCCACTCATCCTCCTGTGATCTTTCATATTCTGAGTTATTCCTAACTCAGAGATGGAAGTCTTTCCCACACCAAAGCATCAAGAAGGTCTTGAGCACTGCCTTGGTGCTGTACCCTGCTTGCAGGCATGGCTGAGTGGCTGACTGCCCTGGCAACAGGGATAGGTTCTGTGTCTTTTGCTGGAAGGGAATGGTGCTTCATCCCTCAGGATGCAACTCCTGGCTGTGCAGGCTTGTTGGGCTCCAGCAGCTACAGCTGTTACACATGGCACGGAGAGGTGCGTTTTGTGGTAGCCATGCTAGTGAAGGGTTTTATTTTTATTTTGTTTTTCTTTAAGTAAGGGCAATTTAATATTTCATTATTTGAGATATGTTGCTTTCAAATCTATCCTCTGTGAAACAGATCACTGCAGCCTAGAGACCAGCCAGGACTCAAGGGAATTACAGTCCTAGACTAATAAATTTTGGTCTGACCTAGAGCAAACATAAATCCTAAATAACCCCTCTTACTTCACTCAGGTTACCCTAAGCTCACCATGGTGTTTCAGACTCTGAACATTGTCCACACCCTCTTTTCCTGAAAGGACAGAAAATTTGTGTCTAATGAAGCATTCCTGCTAACCCGTATCCTTCCTATTAATTCAAAATACAACAAAAAAGATAAGCTCTTGTACTCTGGAGAAGATGACCAATCTTAATACATTCTGTTGTCTCCCCAAGCCTTTCAGCTTGACAGAAAAAGTCCTTCTCATCTTTCCTTTGCTGGCCTAATCTCAGTAGCGCTCTCAGAAAACTGATGAAATCAAAGTGTAACCTGGGATCTCCAGCAGAACTGGAGCATGTCCATTTAAAGGCCTCCTACTTCCCAATAAAATAATGATTCAGTGTCACACAAAAGAGTTCTGTTGTCCCCCAGCACCCACCAAGCATGGTAGAAATTGCTGCTACCCAGCAAGAATTGACCAGTTTACAGCATTAACCAGTTAACCTTCACAGCACTCCAGTCAGGTCAGGAGGTTGAGCCAGGTAGGGGAAACTGGATGCACAGTTTGAAGTAATTTACAGCGTAGGCTGGATTTGTGCGGAAACATAGGCACACAGCACACAATTATGTTCAACTGATTCTGAAAATCTGGTCCTAAAAGTTAAAATCAGGTTTGAACCGCAGGTAAAACTAAGACTTGGTATATTTTGTCCCCAGTCCTGCAGGACAGGCAGAACTAACTTTCAGTTCGTAAGGCTTTCAAAGGCAGTTCTCCACAGTAAACCCACACCAACCTCCTACATTCACACAAAGAGCCCAGACTGCTCCTCCGTTGCTCACATGCGCTCATTTGTGATTCACACAAACCACTCCATGGCTTGCATTGTCATCACGGCGCACCTGAGACTCAAAATCAAAACTTTGTCTCCTGCATTCCCATATATGCCGTGATTGCTTGCCCACCAGGGGAGTCCTGATATTCTCATCTACCTTCATGAAGGATCATTTGTCACTTCAAGCCCTCTAGCCACCTGGAACATGGAAATTCCATTTACATAAATTCAGGGCCCAGGTTGTCTCTCTACTCTCGCTGGCTGTCACAGCAGCCTAATTCATGGGTGGTCACGTCAGCCCTTCACCCTCTCATGGTGCCTTAGAGTTACAAGTAGCAAACACAAAGTGAAGAAGAGCAAACACATTCTTCAGTCTGACGCAGAATGGCAGGCTGAGTATGCAGAAGAAACCTAAGGGATTTTATACAATCAGAGAGGTTTTAGAGAGACAGTAAGCTACTCTGAAAATAACTTAGCACACAAATTAATAGCTAGTTCTTCCTCTTTTTAATACAGACTTTCACAAAAGTCCCCCTTACCCAGGAGTCAAGCTCTGGAAAACCATTGGTACCTTAGGGCGCTTCCTAGCCCTCTTCTACTACAGAATGGATTACTTAAGGATTTCAGCCTTGGATTAAACTCCTTGGGAAGCTTCAGATGTTGCCTTTCCACACCAAACAGCATCCAAATCAGTTGTTGGCATAAACAACAGTCAAGCTGCCTTCTCTTCTCGCCAGAAGAACTGAGTGCAACGGGACTTAGTGACCACAATGTTTTTCACCATAGCTTCCAGCTCCAGACTTCACACCAACAAGCCACCCATTTTTTGTGGGTTCCAGCTCTGGAATGATCTGAAAGAGACTCAATCTCAAGCTCAGGAAGGTGAGGGCATGGGTCCAGCTCCACTCTGGGACATGGCAGACAATTCTCAGAAATCTGCAGGAATTCTGTTTGCCTAAACCTGAGGTGAATTTGACCCTTATCAAATTTTAATGCAACTGGCATAACTCTTACATTACAGCTGCCTTCTCTTCATTTAGCTCATAGTTCAAAAACTAATATTCCCCATCTATCAGCATTTCACAATGAGTTATTTGTTTAGCAGCAAAGTGATTAAAATATACAACATGGTGAAAATCACATTCTCATCCTCTGCACTGCTGTATAATTCATGCTGAAGAACAAATGAGATTACAGCTCTGGGACTGTCTCTAGAATGAGTTACATTTGTCCTGTTTCCCATTCTTGTTATAATCTTTGTCAAGACAGTAGAATGATATGTCCCATTTGCTGTCCCCTTCACAATATTTGTCACACTACTGCAATAATAGAGTTGCTGAATGCCCATATACACATCATGAATTATTTGTTGATGTAAGGAAAGTTTTCTTGCATTCTCTTTGAGTAATCCGTCCTTCCCTTTAAATCCAGAAGCAGGTACTGATCAACATTATTCCTTTTTATTGCTTTTAGGATGAGATTTGCTACTCTCAGCCTTTTGTTTAGAAGCCGTAGGGGAAGGGGTGAGCAGCAGAGTGGCAGACACAGTGTATCACTTTGCTAATGGCAAAGAGGGATCCAGGTGTTAGCAAAGATCAAACCAACTAATATAATATCACCAGCCCTAAAGGGCAAATAATTGCAACAGATAAATCACTGTTCAATAAACACACTATTAGAACAGCCATCTACCCCTAAGCAAACAGCTTTGAGAAAACTTATCTTCTTATGCAAGCATTTGTGCAGGATTGATAGTCATCAACTAACAGCATTTATTTAAGCTAACTTCAAAAATGGATATGCTCTGGTTGCTGCTGAGTAAATGCAAATAGGAAAAGCAAAGGGGAAAAAAAAGAATGCATGAAAAGTGGTAGCAATGCTTCAAAATTAACAGGAAAAGGAGGGAACAAACATTACCCTGTTTTGCTTGCACTACTAGGAATGCTTCACATGGCAGACTACTGAAAGGGGGGTTGAGTGATTAACCTGAGCAAGCAATCCCCTGTTATTTTAGAGGATCAGCGACTTACCTGCCCCTCCTTGGTTGGAAACTGTACGAGAGCAGGCTCACTCCTGTGGTCTTCAACGTATCTTGAGTCTGACTGGGCTGGAAATTAGGTGGGTTTGAACACTGGGCCATGGTTGGGAAGCGCAGCTCCAGCCTCAGACTCCTGAAGGAACTGCTCCCCTCTGGGAAGGGACCCACCGGAGCTCCGAGCCAAGGTACCCCGCGGCTGGAGTTAAAACTGCTCCATAGCCTCTCCTGCCCCCTGGAGCCCCGGGGTGACTAAATGCAAACTTCTGAAAAAAGGAAGTGGAGGCTGTGGGTAAGGGGAATGTCATCAGAACCAGGAAATACAGAGTTAAGGGGGATCCCAGTCCTGCAACCCCAGAGCTGCTCGGGCAGCTTAGCAGCGAGCAGATGACTGGTAAGTAGGTACATATCATGAGCACTCACGGCTTGCTTTGCTGCGTCTGTCAGCAGTAATCTGCATTTGCTGTGTGAGCTGCAGCTGTATAGGGAGATGGTTTTGCTCCACTTTGGTACACTCAAAGCAGCTGTGTTCTGGCAGTACCGCTGCTAGTGCCAGCCACACTGGAGACGACCCAGAGGAGTGTACCAGAGAAAGAAGGAAGGAAAAGAAGGAAAGAAGGAAAAGAAGGCCAGCTGAATCAGACTGACAGCAGAAGAAAAGCCCTGCTTTGGGCTTTCTGCCTGGGGCATCAAGACAGGAACCAGACAGTCTTTGTGATATAAGCTATGTCACAGGGATATAAGAACAACCTTTGTGGTCCAGCCCAAAGGTCCATCCAGTGCAGTTCGCTGTCAGACCTAGCCTTGGCAGGGCTGGTAGCAGGGACCCAGATCATACTGGAGCTAGCACGGGCACAGACCATGCAGCAAAGCAACCACACAGAAGGAGCACAAGAACATGCTACCCCCTCAACAGCAGGGAAGAATGAAGTGGCCAGCCTAGCATGCCACTTGGGGAGGAGGGATAACGTACCAGCAGAAAGCCTGGTCAAAAGTACCAGCAAGCCTACTGAGAGGAGACAATCTCTCTACGAGCACCAATTTGATAAACCTGCTTATGAAAAGGGTGAAGGAAGGGAATTTACTGTTGATAAGTCCTGATTAGCAAAAGCAGTTGTTCTTCCCAAGTCAAAGAGTGATGGGGCTCACTGTAATATGTATTTCTGTAAACAAGCAATTGATATCACATGACAGCTAGAAATTAGCAATGGAGACTTCCCGCTCCCCAGAGAGAGATAGAGGTGGCCAACAGCACAGTGGCCAGGGCAGCCACAGACGCAGAATGGGTCACGGACCTGTTTTGACCCACACACGCAGCAACTCAAGTGCTTCTGCTCTGACATAAATGACCCAGAGGCTCTTTTAACTCTGTCCTAAACTGGATGTCATGAGCCAGCTGTACACTCATTGCATCTTTCTTTAGGAGGTTTGCAAGCTTAAGAATCCTAAATGACAAAGAAATCAAAATAAGACGACTGTCATTCATGCCACTCACACAAAAAATGAACTTTTCCTACCACACAAACAGAAGCAGCAATATGGCAGTCAGTTTTCTATTTAGAAATGAAACAGTAGCAAGAACGCTGTCAGTTTTTTTCAGAGATTATACATTCTTCATGGATACTTTTTGTATTGCTGTTTGAAATATGCATTTCCAAATGTGAAATTTAGGCGTGAACATTGTGTACCAGTTTAAAACCCCAACAAAAACCATAAAACTGTGACAGTGAACAGATTCCTGGAGAGAACAGGAACAGGAAGAGCATAAGAACACTCCTTCATCCCCCTAATACCACCCTCCCAGCATCAAGCTATTTTCAGCTCAAGAGATGTCCTCCCAATCCCAACATTTTCCTTCCCTTAACTCTAAGTTTTCAGTCAGCCTGTTCAGGTGAGAGCAAGATTATAGTCAGCTGTCAATGATTTTCAGCAATGATCCAGAAAGATTTCTTATTTTAGACTAAGATAGGATACTTCACACTAGTTAAACTTGACATCAACTAAAAAAAAACCAAAACCACAGGTCAAGCTTACCAGAGGCAAAACACTACCTCAGTTTTTGCACACATGTCTATCAGTCAACCAACAAAGTAGAAGGAAACCAATGACCATAGATTCCCCTACAAAAGCCAGTTTTGTATTTGCTGCTGTTTACAAAAGGTGTGTAGGCTGAAGTCACTTTAATACACCTTGAGAGCAAGACAATTTTATATACATAAAATTATTCAGATCTTTATTCTTGGTTATATGTTGCATTCACCTTAATAATTTATTGCCCCTTGTTAACTACAGCAGCTGTGTTTATGCAAAACCAGAAGAAAGTATGAATTCCCAAGAACTATCATGGGGTTTCAGAATGTACTGCAGAAGGAAAGCAAGCAGTTGCATAATTATTCCAGCATGACATGTTCATGCATAAAATTAGGCCTTCTCTCCAAGCACTGTCTGTCAATAAGCCCTGTAAGTCTAAGGAGAGCTGTTCATAACACATTCAATTTTACCTATCAGTATGATGTCCAATTACTTGGGAAACGGTGAAAGAGTTTATGCCACATCTAAACATGACAGACATAACCTTTAAGAACTGGCAAATGCCAAGATGTTGCTAGCAGTAGGCATTCTGAACATGTTTGTGTTTTTCTTTGTACAACATTTTCCTCCCTTTTTTTTTATATAAATGCAAATCGTTAAGTATTTTAAAACCCTGCATTATCACATCTCCCAAGGAGCAAGTCTGGAAAGTGAAAGGAAGTTTTACACTACCTAACCTTCCCTAAAGCATTTAACATAATGTAGGTTTTGTTACTTCCACAGGTACTAAAGTAGCATTTCCCTGACCCCTGGTTTCAGCACACAAGTATCAAGTTGTAAGTTCAGCACCAGCTCCAATCACTGAGCCCTGCACAAAAGGAAAAAAAAGTAAAATAATTTTGTTGTATTTTCCTAAGTAAAACACCTCAAAAGCCTCTGCTCCATCTCCAAATGGTAAAGCTGATCTGTACCTCCCAAGTCTTTTGAAATAGGTCAGCATGTCTTCCTTCTTAATACCTCCCAGCAGGGAGCACAACAGCAGATCTAGTTTGTCTTAATTATCTCTCTTTATCTCCATAGGAGGAAGAGATTACTGCCAGTGTGTTGCTGGCTAGAACAGAAGAAGCCAAAGAGCACAAGTCATCTCCATTTCTCCACAACTACTCCCACAGCTCAGGTAACTGCAATGGGAAAACCTGATGGAGGAAGTGGAGGCCAGGAGAATGACATTTCTGTTGTTTTGGGTTGCACATTGTAACTGGAAGTGGACAGTCAGAGTCACAGTGCATGTAGAAGAGAGAAAAAGTTTCTTTGCGTAAAGGAGGATGTGTTTTATCCTTGCTTACTACACAGTTGTTTAACAAAGAGAAAGCTGGCTGCAGTCACTGAGACAGCATGCTCTAGAAAAGACAAAACTTCAAGAAACAGCCTCTGTATTAACCAGAAAAGAGACATAGTGAGTACTAGGGATACTTACAATGCTGAGTGCCCTTAAGACAAAAAGAGACTGTCAGAGTTTCCATTTTATAGGACAGTGTGTATATGGCAGTTCTCTATGCATTAGTGAAGTTACCTTTTTTCAGTTACTGACTCCCTGTGCAACACTGTACTGCTGCTTCTCTTTCGGCTAGCTTAAGGAGCAGGCATCTTGGGTGTTATGTTCCTGGGAAGGTGTTGTGGCCTTTGATTTGAAGCCTATGGCCTATTGGAAATTGCAGTTTTGTTGGTTTGTGGCAATTTTGGTTGCATCTTTAATAGTGCCACTGCTGACTGTTTAACTAATGTGCCCTTGCTTTTGGTTCTTTGTTACTAGAGGAGTCCCATTCTATTTTCAGCAGGGCATCATAAGCTGCCTTAGGAGTCTGATACACTGCCCAGAGAAGTTGGTGGGGACTAGAACAAGATTCTCCTGTGTTTCCTAGGCCTCATTAGTGAAGCAAAAATAGGATTATAACATAAGTCTGAGTTATCATTTTCTCATGTGCTTTGTTCACCTGTGGTGACCTTTCCAAGACTGCCTTTCTCTTAACTCTTTAAGGCCCTGCGGTACAATCTTTTTGCATTGTTTACATCCTGATCGGAACTAATAACTGAGCAGTAATTTCCAGAAATGTTAATGGAAATATTTAGCATATAAGGCTCAGCAGAAGCACCTTGCAGAAGTAAAATAGACAATTATAAGTCTGCCAGTTCATACCAAAAACTCAGCTCTGACTGACCTTATATCTGCTCCACATGCTGAATAAACATAAACACCACAAACTCACTGCCTTACTGGCCTAACCTAGATTATTATTATGACTCTTCCTCTGTTGATTATCATGTATGAGAAATTAAAACTCAGTTCAATCGCCTTTTGCTGCCTGTTCCAGATGATGGATAGCTACTGATGGTGAATAATTTTTCCTTGACTTTAAGAGTTGGATTATGGTGCACAGCTCAGTCCATCAGATCAGCTTTGGGGATTGTGGCAATCTGCAAGTCTCTGTTATATAGTGGGTTATGGATAGGGCTTTTTGCCCTCACTCTAACTCTTATATAAAGGCACAAACAGCAGACTGAGTCATCACTAAAAGGGAAGCTCTGGGCCTAGGATTCCTCAGTTTAAAGAGAAAATGTAAGTTGACCATAAAGCTAAATAAATGTTGATGTTGATGAATAGCCTCTCCTTTATCCTCATGCAGTGAAAGGTGGATTTACAGGACTGAAGTCAGCAGGAAATCCTTCCAAGCAGCTTTGAAAATTTTAGCCAAGAAGCCTTTTCTGGCAGGTTTTTGGCAGCATGTGCATACCCTTCTGGTTTCCTTTTTGATGAGGATCATGCTATCCACATAATGAAGGATTAAAAAGCAAGATACCAGCAATAATAATATATTAATTTCAAAAGCTGGCAAGTTTTCTTCCTCCAAATCAGGAAGCACCCTTGAGCCAGCTGGACAGACTTGAGTACTGGTTACCAATGCTGTTTTCTGAGACAGAAGTAATTTGATAACCTCTTTCAAAGCATAAATCTTTATCTCTTTGAAACATGATCTGTATCTTTTGGCTATCTATAAAAAACCATAGCCCAGTAAGACCCAAATTCTGACAGGGGCCTTCAGGACAATACAGCTGATAAATCCAAGTAATGATGAAGATGATGACTGCTTTAATAAGTTGTAAAACTCCTACTGTTGGCATGTAGCCAACAAGTGAAATCGTTGCCTGTTTCACTGTTCTGGGAATCCCACAGCAGTCTGACAAATCTAAATCTTATTCCAAAGCCTGTGTTTGAAGTTCCAGCCATACAGGCCTCCAGGACTAGTGGCCCAGTGTCTGAGCATGGCTTTTATGTCAGAAAGCATGGGGAGGTTTCATAGTAGCAACAGGAATGAGAGCTTCTGGCTAGAAAAACATCCATATCCAAAATACTTACCCACCTGCCATTTACCAGTGAGAGCCCAAACAAATTACTGACTTGCTGAGCTTTTCTCCTGTGAAAAATGTAAAACCATGGTGGAAAAGAGTGATTCAAGCACACACGGCACATTTGTTGTGAAAAAATGGAATAGGGGTAGCATATGTACTTGTCCATTCAGTGAACCTCATCTGATGTTGTGATCTGTGCTTGGTGAATGGTAGAAAAGGAAAGACTCCACTTTGTAGTATACTTGTGCAACTCTTCATTCTGTAAAAAGACAAAACATGCCTCACTTGTGTTTGTGATTCATGCTCAAGACTGTTAGACAGCTGTTTACTTTTGCCATATTTATTTTTGTTGCTGATAGTCCTTTGCTATTATAGATATTCCAACAAGGTTATTTTAATTTTTACTATACTCAGAGCTGGAGAAATCCACCTAGACACAACCATCAAGAACCATTTTCTTAGTCTACTCCTCTGTAAGTGGGAGGTGGGGTAAAAAACACAAAACCAGGAGAAAAAACTATCCATGTTGTGCAGTTCTTCCTCTTCTCTCCCACCCAAGGCCCATTTTCTTCCACAACTGGCTCAATGGCATTTCCAAACAGCTGAATGTTTTCATTCTTTCTAGGTAGATTTTTCTAAGCAATCAGAATTCTGCTGCAGCATTACATTAAAAAAAAAAAAAAAATAGAATGAGCATTTTAACTACAAGCAGTCTTTGCTCTTTCACTGCAGCATGGCTCCCGTCCAAAGCCAATTATGTAAAACAACAGCACCTCAGCACCATTAACAACAGCCATCTAAACGGAAGAATTGCACCTACTCAAAGCTAAAAACATTTTCAGGAAATTTAATTATTTTCTTACTTTCTCGCCTCAAGCGTGCTTTTTACCTTACTTCACTCTAAAATGCCTTGGGTGTTATTCATCTAGAACATATGGAGCACTATATAAATCCAAGTTGTTGCTGATTTTACTTAAAAGTCAGATTTTATTTTCTGTTTTTACTTCTGCCTGTTTACACTCCTTGAAACATCTTTTGCATTGCCCCAGATGTCGCTTCTCACAGTGCTTCATCTTTTGTACATGTTAATCTTGCTTCCTCAGTACTTGTGATTTTTTGCTTCATATAGTGATGGAGAGAAATGCAATGCAAAAAACTAGTTGTCAAAGAAAATGGCAAAATGATTTAAGTTCATGCCTTTAAATTCAGTATAAATTAAGTTTAATGGTCAAAATCCTTTCATCGATTTATGAAACTGTGTAGATCATGATTTCTAAAGCAAGAAGTAACACTGAGACAGCTCTATCTAATAGAGAGATTTCTCTTTATTTTACAGCCTACTGTCTTAACTTTAACATACTGTGAAAATAATTCGTAGCCTTTTGTTCTTATATTGGGCTTTCAATGATCTTAGTCAAGAATTCCAAGTATGCTGATAACAGCTGCTGGCAAAGTATGTTCCCTGTGCTGCAGTGGGCTATAAGATGGAATAATCGAAGCATGATTTACTCTCGAATATGGCACCAGTGGGCTCTCTAGAATATCCATCAGAGTTACATCCTGGAGGCACAATGAGTCGTTAAATATTGGCCAAAGTTGTGGTGGTCTTCTAGCATGTTTTTCATTTAACAACTGGGATGCCCAGCAGGCTGTACTCATTTCCAGAAAGAGTTCTTCACAAGAAAGTAATCTTAATTAAGATGTATAATGTTTCACATATAAACAGCACATATCTTTGCATAAATATTGATGCTGGTTCATGTGTGCACTCATTATACTTCCTAAATGAAAAATTGTTAAAATGAAAGGGCTGCGTGATTTCATCACTCTCAACCAAGATCACACAGTGTTTTGTGTCTTCCCATCTCTTGGTTTGTAGTGTGAAAACGCTACATACAAGGGTAAGAGGAAATAATGATTTTCTGCCTTATATGTCTCTGGGTACTCATTGAATTTGAACACTCTGGGTGCTGACTTCACCTGGCTCCAAATTCTCTCGGGTAGTTGGCACCCCAGAAACCATGTATTAAAGTGCTTGTTCATGGTCTAACATGGCAAAGCTTATTACTTTACTGGGTTTGAGACAGTGACTACAAATTAGTCCCTTTCAGTTAATTTTTTACTCTTCTATGTACAGTTTCCACTAACATGAACTGAGAACTGTGAATGAAAGCAATCATTTGGAAGAAATCTCTTTGACTTACGTACGTGATCAGACAGACCCTAAGATATAAGAGGCACTGAAGTGAAGGAGAAATGGGGAGACAAGAGTAGGAAGAAGAGAGTGGAGGGCACGCGGGAATATACATAGGATTAGGGCAACTATAAGCAGAAGAATAGAACTTGGCCCTGCAGCAGAGATGGTTTTTTGGAAAGCAAACAATTAATATAGTATAGTGCCAGCCATCAGCCCGAATTCCTCTTGGCATCATGGAAGTAAATAAATTAGTGGACATATATACATTTTGAAAGAAGGAAATATGAACTACATTCTAAACCATGTGTGTTTCTATTAACTGAGCTTGCAGTATGTAAAGCTGGATGGGAAGAGACAAAAAATCTGGGACTTCAGGTCTCAGTCCTCTTTGGAAGCTTCCAGTCATTTAACCACCATCCACATTGACCTCGTATTTCTGCAGCTTGTCTTGGTACTTGGACTTGCTCCTGCTGCTGAAAGCAATGGCAAGACTGCCATTATGCTCAAAAGCACTAGAATTGTAAATAGTCTCTCTGGAATCATTCAGCATGGATATCAATAGAGCTGTGCTGATGCCTGCTTACAGCAAAGTCCAAATTTTTCACATCAGGATGAGGATTATAGCAAAGACCTATGGAAAAGAACAGAGACACGGCCCCTGACATTCAGTAGCACTGTGCTAGCAGGACCACAAACAGTTCATTGTTAGTCAACAACAAAAAAGAGGTGCCATGTGGCTCTGTTGTGGGGAACTTCAAAAAGCTCGGTAAGGTCCTGCATCAATATATTATTATGCTCAGCAGTACCAATTGCTGCAGGTAATATGTTGTTTGCTTGCTGTCCCTGTTTGAAGATGTGCTGTGTGCAATGATGTTAAGGCACTGGAGAGCTCCATCGAGGAAAAGAGCAGTTCCTTGGCTTAAAAAATCCTAAGAGGCCTTAAGAAAGGCTTATTGGTTCTGCACAAACATAAAGCATTAAATTACAACCCAAGCTTTTTACCGGGCTCACTCAAGTACAGCGAATACCAGCTGGAGGGTCAGGAGGGATTTGCTTTCCAAACAGCTAGGAGAGGCATTTATTTCACTAAATTAAACAAATATCATCCTGTTTATGAGAGTAGAAGTCAGCTGGACATCATGAGCTGTGGCTTGTACTGTGGGCGGTTCAGGACTTGGCATCCAAGGAGGAACTGAAGGGAGTAGAGCAAAGCTACAGAAAAATGCAAGAGATGTGTACTCACAGTCTGGCCAGAAGTGTGCAGGTGTCATTCCTGATACAGTTTGGACTCCCTTCAGCCCCAGTGGTATCTAAATACCCAGAGAGGCAGCTTTTCTTCCTAGTAATATACTGGCTTAGTCCTGATTATTGGGGGCCACCCAATGCCTGACCAAAGGGGTAGAAACTGTCCCAATAGGAAAAAGGAACTGGGCCCAGTTCATTCCCTGTGTGTATCAATGCAGAGAGAACTCATATCATCCTAAGAGCACTCATACCATGCTTTCTGTAACCCTGCAGCGCTATGTATATGACTAACCCCTACCACTCTTCTTACTTATTCCTTACTATCCAGATGATGACTGCAGGTGATCTTGAATCTCTCTGCTATGCAACTTCACAGGGCCCCAGTTATCCATAATGCAAGAAAAGGGAACCCCATCACACTGAATGATAAGGAGGATTTCCAACAACAACTTCCATCAACTACTTATTCTTAATGTGGCCTGAGTTTGGGCATTTTGTTGGCAGCCACTCATGCACCTAATATTCTGTCAACCTGCAGAGAGGCTGTGACCCCCTTCAATCCAGGAGGCAATAGGGCATTCCGTCCCAAAGAAGGAGTGGGAAGGTTCCCCTTGATTTGTCATCTCCAACTGATTTCAGGGGGCTGGATTTTCACTCCCTCCCCAATTATTTTGCCCTGTATTCTTACATTCCCTGCTTTCCAGTACTAACACATGCATTTTGTGGAATTTAAGGCTGCCTTTCATTATTTTTTTAAGTATATCTGTCCTTCCTGATAATGCAGACAGCCTTGAAAATACAAATCAGAACACACATACCACCAGGAACAAAATAAACTTTCTGATTAAAGAATTGCTGCTCTAGGCTTATGTTCTTCAGTGAATTGAGACCTTAAAGAAACCTTACCTGAGGTTTGCAGGAAATCTCTAGTCAGGCCAGCATCTTAGTACTGCTTTTGAATCCCAGCCTGGTGTTTTTTTCCGAGGACTGTCATTTTGCTGGTAGCATTAATGTCAGTGTGGTTGCAAGAGAGAAACAGGAGTGAACTGGCCAATGCTAATGCCAGTACACACACATGCAGACTTACTTCAAAAAAGAAAAGAAATTGAACTTACCTAACAATAACTGAGAAAATCTGATCTCTTATTTGTTCCAATGGTGAGAGGCATTTCTTTTGTCTCAATCTACTTCTCAGCAGGAGTCCCACACTGATGAAGTATCATCAAATTGTCAGCTCCTACTGAGAGAGACACCCGCACTGCTCGCTGATTGGAGAGATGGAAACAGTGACAGGTGTTTCTAAAAACTGTTGAGTTTTAAAATTAAAGGAGAAAAATATTTTTTGCCCTTGTGGAAGATATTTCCAAATTAGAAGAACTCCTGAAGTAAGGCCATGAAAATTATGTTGGGAGAGACTGAAAAAGACAAATGAGACTAGTTAGTTTAGCAAGGAACTAGGTGACAAAAGTTTAAGAAAGTCAACCTTAGTGGTGCAAAGGACTTCATTCAAGGTCAGCTGAAGCTGACAATTCTGTGGCAGAGTAAGGCGAGGCTTTTGTTGGGGTTCATCTCACAATGGCCATTCAATCAAAGGAGTTGGTGGGATTCTGAAAACGGGTTAATTATTCTTATGAATAATGAGGGTATCTGCACTTACACTGATTAGGATGAAAATGCAAAATTTTTGCAGGACTGGTAGCACCACTTATTATTAAAACTGGACAGCTCTCCTCATGGCAAAACCATATTTCGTTTGCTTTTTTAACCATTTCAGAGAGACCAATGGAAATTCTCATAGAAATTGTTCAGCAGCGATCTCCTCAGCTAAATGGGGATAATGCCAAGCTCTCCTTTTACACAGATGAAAACAAGTGTGTTAATTTATGTGAGGTCCACAGCTGCTAAAGTCAGGAATGTGACAAGAATGTCCATGGTAAGATGAGTAATCCTACCTTCAGCATGAAGTGAATAGTGTTCAGTAAATAAGCCTGGGACCACACAAACAGAGAGGAGAAAGGAAAATACTGAACAGTTTCTTGCGCAGTGGATCTTGTCTGTCTCCTGCATTGTGGGACACAGGCCCTCTGGGGAGAAATAATATATGCTCATGCAATTAGATAATGCATGCACACAGGAGGGTTAATTAAGGTCACATGGTTCTGACATCTCCTATCTGTGTGTTTGAGTTTGCAGTCTTAGCATTGTGGTGTTTTTCAAGGGGTTGTTTTTAACTTCTGTGTTTGTCTAACAGAATATAATCAGTATTTGTGTTCTAACACTAACCAACCATTCACTTCCTCCTCTTGCCTAACTACATTGAAGCCCCCTCTTCCCACCAATGCAGGACCCTTCTCAGAGCTTAGATCTTGATCAGCTCCCTTCAGCACCAGCTTATAGGAAAATGAACAATAATTAAGTATTTTCTGTTTCTTTCTGCCACTCTCCTGAAAAACAGTACTAAAGCTGAGCAGCCACAGAAGAACTCAAAATCGAGTTTTACCTTTTATGTGGGAATACACTCAAAACAGGACTGGTGTGAGAATGCAGCTGAGTGGGGAGGGGTTGGTTTGTGTGGGCATGGAGAGTGTTCATGGTGGGCTACTGTCCAGTTCTTTTGTGTAGAACACAATTGAAAGGTCCCATATACATTGGATAGATAAATGCTAACTGAACAAAGATGTCTAATCCCTTCTGTGCTCAAAATAATTCACGTTGTCTGTCATGTAAGGACCAGATGCTTCCTCTGAACCCCTTGGGTAAAGGAGCTTTTCACAGGCTATGAAGAACACCAGTCTGGCAACTCCTCAGATCGTCTGGTAGGTTGCTGCCTCTGCTGCAGCTGAGGGGCTTTTGCAATAGCCAGGGACTTTGTACTCCACCTGTCACTATTAGGCAGATAAAGCCGTTTAATTGTGTATCTGCCGGGCACTCTCCTGTTGTTTCTCTGTTTTTATCCTCATTAACCCTCTTCTGAACACACCTGACCCCTTTATCATGGAGCTGAATACTCCCACTATGTTTAAGCCTCCCAAGACAGCTTTTGGTAGTAAATTTAAGCCACACATTTTCCTGTCTCTCTGTAGGAATTTTTCTCCCACCATTCTTCTCATCTCATGTGCAAACCCTCTTGGGAAAGTCCTGCAGAAGTTAAGAGGGATGAAACCCATAAGAGTCTATAGAAGTGCAACAGTACTGTATTCTGGAAATGAAATAGAGTGCTGTCTTCTGCAACCTTTTCAAGCCATCCTACCAGATTATATTATTTGACAAAGATGTTAATTGTATTCTATTCTATAGGATGTTCGAAATGTAAGGAAAGGTTATCATTTTCTCTTAAATTCTGCAGGGCTTTACCACAGAAAACGACATCACAGACTGTATAATGCAGTCACCACATGAAGTATGCCCATGTCTCTTCTGTTAAGTATCTTTTTTATTTTTTATATGAATTATTTATTACTCATTAATACTGGGGGAAGTGAATTGTGCTCCTGAACATGATCAAGAGAATGACAGAGGCAACGTAGCAATAATTACAGGAGTGTCTGAGTTCTCTAAATGCCTGTAAAAATGATTTAGTTCATTGTAGGGGAAAAAAAAAGATGTTTAATGTCTGGTTCTGTAGGAAGCTCAAACACCCTGGCGATTAACGCTATATAAATACCATAATACAGTATGTAAACCTCATTTTGTATACTGATAATGAGAGTAATACACAAACAGCACAGTAGTCTCTAACATATTGACATATACTCTTAGAATTTGTCTAAGAATTTGGTGGGATGAAAATAATGAAATAATCATAGCATCTGTATGTGAGGAGCTGAGCACAGAGTAGCACAGCTGCCCACCTGCTCCTCAGTAAATCCACTGTGAAATGAGGAAGAGATCTCAAGGCACCAGATTCTTGCTCCTGAGCTCCAGGGTGTGCTCCCCCTGCAGAATATTTGAGCATCAGCCTGTAGGTAGGACCTTACAATTTACTTTGCTTTTATGGTTCTCAAAGAGTTTTAATCTGTCTTGGGTACTGCTAAAATACTTAGACCTAACAGATTTTCATGCATCAGGGATACAATGCACTCAGCACACCCATCATAATTACATCTTGACCTTTTCTGGCAGGTAACCCCAGCAGGCTAGCGTCAATGAATTTAGTAGTAGACTGTCTCCTTTTAAGATAACCCAGTGTCTTCATTTCCCTTCTGAAAGTGGTTTTACATTTTTTTGGCCCTATCTTTATATGGCTGTTAGTGTAATCAGTTGCTAAAATAAGTCATTCTTACAAATGCAAGAGCAACACAACAGAGCAGTAGAAAATAGGTGCATCTTGGGGAGCTGTCACTGAAAAGACAATGTGGCTGATCATCTGAGTGACACAAACAGACAAAAGGGTTATGGGGGATATTTTCCATAGACAAAGGGCAAATGTGTTTGCACTCTGAATAGCTCTTTGTTTAGATTAAAGGAAGCAGAGACAGAGGGTGAAGGGGAGTTTGAACCAAGCAATCGCGATTGACTTCCTTTGGGGCTTATAGAGGAGTCTTCCCACTCTGCCCATGTCATGATTAGCTCTCCATTACAATGCACCAACAGATATCAGTAGAGAGTTATTGGTGCTACTGGCAGCAATGGGAAGTGGAAAAATGAAGAGAGCTGTGTGTCTAAGTGCATGTATGTGCACAGATGATTTGCACTGTGACAGTGACTGCAATGGACTTAGCTCAGAAGGAGCACTCCCTAAAGAGTGGCTGCAGGATCACTTTAAGCTTTAATGGCACAGTATATAAAAAAACGCAAACCGCTGGCACACATTCACATATCTAGCCTGTACCATTAAAGGCACGAACAGCCAGTGTCAGCAGCAGAAACGGGACAAGGGCAAACTGGAAGATTTTGTCAGTGATGCTTAAACCTTCCAAGCAGCCACAGAGGAAAAAAGACCTGTGCTATTTCCCCCTACAGCCCTGCACTCTTGTCTGCACAGGCACCATCAGATCTTGAAATAGGTTTAAAATGTCTCATGTGCAGAGTAAGTGAAGAAATTGCTGGTGCATCTTCAATGGGAGACCAATTCCTATTGTATACAATACTGTATAGGTTTACCACTGAGGGCAGAGGAAATTAATGCCTCAACTCACCATTAACAAGAGGTTCTGACTTTTTTAGCTAAAAACAAAGCCAAGGTGACTCACATACTTCCTTCCAGGGTTTCTTTAGTGATCCAGCATTGTTTAGCTCTGAAAGCAAAAGTATAGTCACACCATTTTCTTTGGCTCTATGTAAATAAAACATTTCTGTTGAGAAACTTGAAATATGAAGTCAAGTTCTAATAGGATCTTGGCACATACTTAAATTTAATCATGTAAGGAACTATTTCCCTTAGCAGGGGTGGAAATAAAAGAAATTTCTGTCTCCCTTTTGCCTCCACCCCTGAACTGAGGGGGAGGACAAAGTACAGAAAATTTCCCATAAAAGCCATTTTTCTTTAATCCAAGTTTTTTTCTGACCAGTGGCACTTACAAATATTTCTTTCAGGACTTTATCTCTATCCAAACTGCAAACCTTAGTGAGGGTCAATTTTTTCCAGCACTCAAAACCAGATAATAAGACCTTCCTAAAAATCATGAGGTCACTGTTAAAAATGCAGATGTTTAAGAGTAATGCACACTTAAGGTTCTTTTTTGGGGGGGTTATAATTTTTCAGTTCTGTTGGATGACAGGTTTTCAGGCTTTCCTACCCCATCAAAAGGAACAGACAACATTTTTTTAAGAGAAAGCTAAGATTCCCACAGACTTGGAGCTTGGAGCTTAAAGAAAACAATCATCAAATATGGCAAGAAACCATGAGCCGGAGATGTTGAAACACTATTATTATTATTATTATCTGCTCTCATCCTGTCTTTCCCAACAGGCTTCACACCAAACAGAGAACAGAGAAAATGCTCTCACCCAAGACAGGATGAATAAGCTGGTTACATTTTAAGAAGTGCCAGGCACCCGCAGCTCTGTTATCAGTGGGAAATGCAGGTGCTCTGAGAATAAGATCCAGTTGTCAGTTTTTTCCTGCTGTTGACTTGCTTTCTTGTTCTCTCTTCAGGCAGGTCACAGTCCCATTGCTTTTCTGTGTAACAATAATGGAGACTTGAGGCTGTTCTCTGCCAACTTCATTTGTGGGCTTAGACAGGGTCATTCAGCTTCTTGGGCAAGACATAAACTGTGCGCTCTGTGCTTATGGTCTGAAAGACAGGGGTCTGCCTTAAACACCTCTTTACTTACTTTTCCCAGTTTATTTCCCACAGAAGCCAGGGTGTGGGAGGATGTGTATACCTATGTGTCGTGGTTTAACCCCAGCCAGCAACTAAGCACCACGCAGCTGCTCACTCACTTCCCCCCCACCCAGTGGGATGGGGGAGAAAATCGGGGAAAAAAGACGCAAAACCCACGGGTTGAGATAAGAACGGTTTAATAGAACAGAAAAGGAGAAACTAATAATGATAATGATAACACTAATAAAATGACAACAGTAATAATGAAAGGATTGGAATGTACAAATGATGCGCAGTGCAATTGCTTACCACCCGCCGATCGACACCCAGCCAGTCCCCCGAGCGGCGATTCCCCGCCCCCACTTCCCAGTTCCTATACTAGATGGGATGTCACATGGTATGGAATACCCCGTTGGCCACTTTGGGTCAGGTGCCCTGGCTGTGTCCTGTGCCAACTTCTTGTGCCCCTCCAGCTTTCTGGCTGGCTGGGCATGAGAAGCTGAAAAATCCTTGACTTTAGTCTAAACACTACTGAGCAACAACTGAAAACATCAGTGTTATCAACATTCTTCACATACTGAACTCAAAACATAGCACCATACCAGCTATTAGGAAGACAGTTAACTCTATCCCAGCTGAAACTAGGACAGTATCCACCCCTTATTCTATACCATTGATGTCATGCTCAGTTCCCATACCTTTACTTACATCCTGGTCAATCATCATCACCTTTTCCATCCCTTTGAGACATATGAACAATGATATATATATATATATATATATATATGTATACACACACAGAGATATCATTCCTTTAGTTTATGGGTTATGTTCATAAAATGTTCATTGATTTCATTTAGTTTCCGACTCTGGGCTCCATCTGTCATACCAGTCTTTCTGGGCAGGAGGGATGGTGCAAAGTCCTCTCAGTCGGTAGGGCAGAATTGGGCTTCAGTGCAGTGTGACAAGCAGGTGACATTTGACGTAGCAGGAGGATGGTGTGCACCGTTGGATTGTTGCATGCTGGAGCCAGTTCTAGTTCCATCACTACTGCACTTTGCTCAGTTTTATCACAGTTCTTTCTTGCCTGATCTAAGTGATTCTTACTATAGTACTATGGATATAGCATATAACAATTATAGTAATGATAACATACAGTAGCAGGGTTATATAGCAACTAATATCATACAGTTTAATTCTGGCTATTCTCACCTAAAATTAAATCCCCGTGAGGCACACATCGGACTTCCCCATCTTTTCCCATCACCCACCAAGTGCACCCAGCCCCCTGAGCAAAAGCAATCCCACGAATGGGTTTACCTTTGCCTGAGGCAGGAGTAACCCAGACTGTCTTCCCTAACATATTTTTTATGTGCACTACAGGGACTTTATCCCCTTCTACAGTACGTAAAAATTCTGACTGGGCAGGGCCACCCCGATTGGCAGATCCTCTGGTGTTGACTAACCAGGTGGCTTTTGCTAAATGCGTATCCCAATGTTTGAAAGTTCCACCCCCCATTGCTCTCAATGTAGTCTTTAACAGTCCATTCTATCGCTCAATTTTCCTAGAGGCTGGTGCATGACAGGGGATATGATACACCCACTCAATGCCATGCTCTTTGGCCCAGGTGTCTATGAGGTTGTTTCGGAAATGAGTCCCGTTGTCTGACTCAATTCTTCCTGGGGTGCCATGTCACCACAAGACTTGCTTTTCAAGGCCCAGGATAGTGTTCCAGGCGGTGGCATGGGGTACAGAATATGTTTCCAGCCATCCAGTGGTTGCTTCCACCATTGTGAGCACATAGCGCTTGCCTTGGCGAGTCTGTGGGAGTGTGATATAGTCAATCTGCCAGGCTTCCCCATATTTATATTTCAGCCATCGCCCTCCATACCACAGGGGCTTTAACCGCTTGGCTTGCTTAATTGCAGCACATGTTTCACATTCATGGATAACCTGTGCAATAGTGTCCATGGTCAAGTCCACCCCTCGGTCACGAGCCCATCTATATGTTGCATCTCTTCCCTGATGGCCTGAAGCATCATGGGCCCACCAAGCCCTAAATAGCTCACCCCTATGTTGCCAGTCCAGGTCCACCTGAGCCACTTCAATCTTGGCAGCCTGATCTACCTGTTGGTTGTTTTGATGTTCTTCAGTGGCCCAACTCTTGGGTACGTGAGCATCTACATGACGTACTTTTACAATCAGATTCTCTAGCCGGGACGCAATATCTTGCCACAGTGCGGCAGCCCAAATGGGTTTACCTCTCCGCTGCCAAGATTGAAGTGGCTCAGGTGGACCTGGACTGGCATGGAGCTGGGGTTTGCCTGGGTGAACATCTGTACTGAGGAGTAGAGGATTACTTTCAGTTTTCTGTGATGATGTTTCTTACTGAAAACAGCAGTACATGTTATGCGGTTTGGGTTCAGAGTGGTGGAGTGCCAGACTGTGCAGTTAATTGCCCAAGCAGGTGTCTGAAGTGTACCCCACAAAACGCTTTTTGGTCACTGAGAGCAGGACTGTGCCATGGTGTGACTGAAGCTGTCTCTCTTCTCTGGCTGTGGCAAAGCCAATGGTACTAGTTCTCTGACAGACTTTCCTAAAAGCTTTCCTTTGCTGCCAAATGCTAAGCAAGGATTCCTGCTAGTGTGTGATGGAAGAAAAGTGACTTTGAGCCATCTGATAGAAGGCAATGGTACCAACCTCCACAAATGTACCTCTGATGGTGTACAAAAAGAGGCTTGAAGAAAGCTAAAATGGAAAGAGCATAGAGTAAGCAATAGCAATCCCAGTTATCACTGACAGAGGTGCATGTATTTCCATGCTAGGAAGGGGGATGGAGAGACCACACCTTGTCCTTTGCTAAACCTGCCCTGTTAATATATCCTCAGTAGTTTCACAACTTGCAAACACCTGTGAACTAGCAATAGCTGAAAAGAAACATGGATTTCTCTACCTTCTGGTCTTGCATTGATTGCAATTAAGGAGCAGGAACTGAAGGTAAGGCTTGTATGAGTGCATATACCTCCCAGTCCAGATGAGTTCTTGCTATTTGATTTTTTTTTCCCCTGTCACTTCGCTCTGCTTGTTAAAGGTGCCAATTGTATAATTTTGCGCTACGATGTGAGAACACTATTCACACCCATGGTAACGATGTTCTATTTCATTGGGCTGTACGGCTTTTAATTTCAAGTTAATACAGTATAGAGGCTTTATGTCCAACGTTCTAAATGCCACAGCATGTTGATGAAAAGAAATTACATTGATGAAACAGTTAGGCAGTGATTAATATGATCCATAACTCAGAGTGATGTCACAGCCCCAGCTTTCTATCCTACATAAAATGATGTCCAATTACTTGCTATTGATCAGATATTGCATTGCACCAAATGGGATGCCAGCATCAATTCATTTCATCATATTGAATTTCAGCCAATATCAATGGATATTTGGCACGTGTTTTACTGAAACATTTGTCTGCCATCACAGAGCTGATGAACAGGTTGGCAAGTTTTGTTTGTGAAAGGGGTGGGGAGGGGATAGGGAAGAAAAAGAAAAGAAATGTGCTAATTCTGCTTGTGAATTTGTCCTCATACCTGGCACTGACAGGACAGGAATGGCTCTGTGCATGTGCACATTCGTTTCACACAAGTGGCTGCATGCCCCTTTCAGACATGTTAACATTCTGTACTGCTCACTGCTTATTTTTTATTGATAATCAAGTGAATAATTAAAGCCCAACAGCTACATAAAACCCACATAAATCATCCTCAATATGTGAGTAATGCACCTCTGCTCAGGCATCGCTCCCATTACAAATGACGGCCTAGAAATCCATGATTCATACCAGTGTGTATCACTTCCTCACTCTGCATTTGTCTGTAGGAGACGTGGCTGCCAACCAAAGCTCAGGGAAATGGGATGGAGGTACATAGGGTGGTCTTAAGACGTCTCTTTCAGCCCACTTTCCTGTGAAATGCTCGTCTTGGTTTTAAGTCTCTTCTTGGCTGTTAATGTGCTATTTTCCTAGCCAACATACCATTATGTCTGAGCTTCCCTTCCACTTATTCTAATTTTTTTGTTGTTGTTTCTGCTGTTATTGGTTCACTTATAATATTTGTTCCATTCTCATTTGAAAGAAAACCCTCAGATAGGAGTGCCCATCCCTGTTAACCTCTCTGGCTAAGATCACCAGTCGTGTGACTGCCACATGGAGTACTGCTAGGCCAAATGTAACAACATCTGCCATGCATTCAACAACTTCCTTTTGGATTCCTCGCACTCTATTTTCACTTCCATCTCTGAGCAGGAGTGAGATATATGTTCTGCTGTCTCTCGGATGCCAAAGTGCTGGGAATGTGCCATCCTTCCACTGTGAACTGGGCGAGTTTTGGAGACAGCCAAATTAAGCCAAGCACTAGAATAAAAGTGGAGATTAGCTGTCCACAGCTTATTTCTGTTGACCCTCAAGGCACCCTTTGCCATAGAACTTCTTTCCATATCCTTGAAAAATACAGTAGCTGCAAAATTACCAATTATGGAGCTGTAGCTCTGCAAATGTTTGCATATCTGCTCAATTTTATGTGCTTGAACAGTCCCTGGGACCGCTTGAGGGTGTAAAATTAAGAATACACAGAAGTTTTTATAGGCTCCAGCTTTTTACCTTACAGAGCAGATGGCATCTCTGTAAGCTTTGTGGAACATTATATTTAGAAACAATTCCATTTGTTATTCTAATTTTTCGTTTACTGAGCACCGACAGCATAGTTAGTATGTTGCAGGTGTTGAGAAATGGCCCTCTTTTCCAAGAAGCTTGTGACTTCAGTGGAGGGTGACTACAGGGACCTGAACAGGACAGCCTACCTGAGCTTCTTCCTTGAGAATCCAGTTGGCTTTACCTGATGGCATCATTTTCTTTTCAAGATACTCTGCTCAATTCCACAGTAAACTACGGTAATGCCTGTAGCAAGATTAGAATGTATCCTAGTGCACAAGCATTCCTTGTGCTTTAAAAGTCTTAGGACAGATCAGCTTGATCATGTTACTAAAACTGGAGATCAGGTATAAAGAGAAAAAATGGCTGAGATAACAAAAAAAATAGATTAAATAAATAAAAGAAAATTTGAATTTTTCATTCCATGAGTACTTCCATTTTTGTTAATCAGTTCTAGTGTATAGCAAGTTAATTGCTAAGAGTAGAATAATAATCACATCTGTCCACTCAGTATTGAACTTCTAAAAACCAAAAGAGTTTCCAACCTTACCCTTTTTTAGAATATTTTTTCCAAATGCAGTTTTAAGTCTATGTGCAAATTATAACTCAGCATGTGTCTGGAGAGAGAAATATTCTTCTGCAATAATTCAGTGGATAAAGGATTTAAGGGGCAATTACCCTGGCAATGCTTGTTGTACTGTGGACAGTATTTTCCACCTGGTGAATCAGTCTGATCCTTGCACTTGGGTTGCATCACTCAGAGACAGTTTTTTCAGGGGAGTAGTCCTCATCATTTCCCCAGAATCAGACCCCTTTGCAGTGTTTCAGAAAACTGAGCTATCCCAAATCAGGAGACACTTCTAATTTTGCAGGTTTATATACTTATTTAATGGAAAGTATCCCCTCTCTTTTGAATCAAATACCCAATACAGGATTCAGTTCCCCAGTTACTCATAACGTGATCAATTTCATTACGATACTTGAATATTCAGCTCTCTGCATTGGACTGCTAAGAATCTAAACAGCTCAAAATGCTTTCTACCACTTTCTCTTTTAAAGAGTTTGTAAATGTGATGTGAGATGGTCAGCTTTAGTCAAAAAGAAGAGGAAAGTCTGAGTTTCTTAGCAATAATTCTGTTTGGCTTATTATTGCTTTTAAATTTTTGTTTTATGCTAGGAAGGTGGGGGGTTTTAATCTCTGTTGGCAATAAACAGGTGAAAGAATGAAGGGAAATAAATACAGCTACTGATTACTCCTATCAGACTTTCAAAAATGAAATGTAAAACCTGTAAAAGTCAATTATGCTGATGAAAATCCTCCTGCAAACCTCTGAAACAAACTTCAAACAAACTCACATCAATATTGTCACTCTTTTCCACCTGTAGGTTCAGTTTCATATGTCATTGTTTAAATGAGCAAATGTACAAGACACACACTGGAAACTACCCAGGTGCTACATATTTCAATGTTGAAGCTTCAGCTTCATCTTTGCTTGGTTAAAGTGATGTTCACTTCTCACCCATGAGAAGCCATTGTAGGTGATTGTCTAACACACTGTGCAGCGTATGGCCAGGGCTGGTCCCAGAGCTTGCGCCTACTTATGGGGGAGGATTGGAGCTCAAGGAAAACTTAACATAATATTGCCAACAGAGGTCCTGAAAAAGAACAAATCAGCTCCCCTTCCAGAATTGTAAATGGCTTTGAAGCTAGAAATTAACATTTAAAATCATAATTCTGGCATTCTGTTAGAGAATCACAGCATTGCAGAAGGGCTGATGTTGAGAAGCATCTCTGGAGATCACCCAGTCCCACTCTTTGCTGAAGGCAGGGTCAGCTGGAGCAGACTGCTCCAGGCAGTATCCAGTCAGGTTCTTGAGTATCTCTAAGGATACTCCACAGCCTTTCTGGGCAGCCTTTGCCAGTGCCTAGTCACCCTCACAGAAAAAAAGTTTTTTTCTTACGTTTAAATTAAATTTCCTGTATTTCAGTTTGCACCCACTACCTCTTGTCCTGCCACTGGGCACCACTGGGAAGAGTCAGGATCTATATTCCTTACCCCCTGCCACCCTCAGGAGTTTATACACACTGTTAAGGTCCTCCTGAGCCTTCTGCTAACTAATCCCAGCTCTCTCAGCCACTCCTCATATGTCACATGCTCTGATTTCTCTGCCATCTTTTTGTCCCTTTGCTGGACTCACTCCAGTATGTTCATGTGTCTCTGTACTGGGGAGCCTAGAACTGGGCACAGCTGTGGTCTCACCAGTGCTGAGGAGAGGTGAAGGGTCACCTCCCTCAACCTGCTGGAGATCCTCTTCCTAATGTAAATCAGCCTGTGATTTTCAAACTAGATCTGTTTGTTTCTTGTTTTCAAGCTTTCTTCCATAACTATGAATGATAAATGGGGTAAAAAAGCAAGCAAACAAGCAAGGGAAAAAAAAGCCCACAGCAGAAAGAGCAAGCTGAGAATGTCAGACAAGCCCTTGGATCCCAAGGCCAGGGCTCTAAGAAGAAATGTCACACTGCCACAAGACTTGTAATAACTTAAAGAGCTGGCACTGCAGACATTATCATTCAGCCACCCTAGCTTTATTGCACCATTTCTTCTTTGGGGAAGCATCAGGCATTCGAGGCACAGCTGGCACCAGCTATGCTGGTTCCTGGTTTCTCTCTGCACTCCAAACTTTCCCCTAGCCTACAGGAAGTCCAGAGTAATTTCTTTGTCTCCTTGGGTATTTGAGCCTGTGGCACTTGCTCTAGGCTGGCATAAAGAAATCTGAGAGAAGAGTTTGGCCTTAAGCTGTAGGTGAAAACCTGTATGTGTGAGTGTCATGGAGAAATTGAAGGGAGGATGGCTGTTGCAATGTCTTGATCACTTAAGATAGGGAACTAATTGAATAAGGAAGTGGTGTGGAAGAGCAGAGGAGGGAGAACTGAGGAAACAAAATGATTTAGCCAACATATGATCCATTGCGGCAAGAAACTTCACAATTTCAAAAGGCTTTCCTATATTTATAAAAATGCAATAATAGGCTTAAGCAAAGAAAGGCATGAGGGTAGGCATCGTGTGATGTCTGTGATAAGAGAAATGTGTAATTGAGCTGGAGCGGAGGTGAAGGCTCTCCCTGCACATACAGTGATATTACATTCTTTTCCACTTGGATACCCTCTCCAAGCACACTAATCCATGGATCTGGAGAAGGATAATCTATTGACATCCAATTTTCTGGTTGGGTTTTTTTTTTTTGTTCACCGAGAGTTGAGGGTGTTAACTCTTTCCTGGCTAAATGGACCTCAAAGATTAGTTCGTTCACAAACAATAAGCAAGCCTGTGCTTCCACCTGTCTTCCTGATGACATGAATAGGTTCCCCAAGCTAGGGAAGACATTAAAGATGTTAGAGGTTAGATCACCACTGCAATTAACATGTAGTTAAAGGAACAAGCACAGGTTCTCAAAATTAGCTGAAGCAAAGAGAGAGGAGTAAGCTAAAATGTTTTGACTGTGATCCATGCTCAGATCTGTTCCCTGGAGGTCAAATACAGAATTCTGGGCAAAGCCCAATTCTAACATAGTTATTCCTCGCTCTTACAAGATGAATGCATTTCTTTTTCCAACCACAAATGCCTTGAAGCTAGGATAAAAAAGGCCATTGTGCTTTGCTAGTGCTCCGCTCCTCCTGGTGCTGACAAAGCCCTATTGTTCTCCCCAGGAGGAGGAGGAGGAGGAAGGCTAGGGATCAGGGTGTGGCCAGCACAGCCTCACAGGGAGCTTTGAGGTTGTTTGCATCCAGTCACTTCTTTGCAAGCCACAATGAAAATTTTGCAGCTGCTATTGTGGTGGAGAGAGTTTGGATGGTAGCTGGTGTATTAGTACACTCTGCATCCTTACAATGGGTACTGCAAAACAGTTTTGTCATTTTAAAATGGCTTGGTGTATTTAGTGGAGGGATATGCGTGGTGGTGTTGCCTGTGCAAGCAGGGGTTTGGGTCAGTGATGGTTCTTTCAGTCCCTGCCCAGTGCTTGGCAGATCTTCCTTCTCAAGTAAGCCCACCATGGACATACTACTGCACTGCTTTCTAGAAAGGACATGCAGATGCAGCCTGAGGGGAAGGGTGGGCTCTCCCTCTCCTGCAAAGTCAGTTACATGCAAATGACATATTCTTGGCACTCAGAAAAAGCAGCCCAAGAAGCATTCCTGCCTCTGGTTAGGCCTGAGGAAGGACTGCTCAAGGTCAGTGTGGAAGTCTGTTGAGTGCTGTGCATGGCAACAGTTTGCATATCTCCCTCAGAAACCTCAGGCCTCTGTGTCGGAGATGAGTATGTATGTACAAGGTTTCTCCCACAGTGTATCTCTGCAGGAAGAAAGGCATGTTTAAAGGGAGGAGAATAGGAAAAGCAAAGAGAGTGATGAGATAAGCGAAGATGTGGTGGAGGCTTTTGTTACAAGTACAGAGGGACCTATTTTGGCACTGGCTGGTCTGCTGACCTCCAGGTTCTAGACATCCTCAGCCACACTGGTCTGCAGTTTGATGCAGCTGCAGGCATGATGGACGTGACCACCCCCACTGGGGAAGGGGGCTGCTTGTGGAGAGGACTTCTCTTTTGACCTCTATCTCTGGCATTGCTGGGTTAATTTTGTGTAGAGGGATGGTCTCCAAGAACCTAATTACTCATTAAAATCTCATGTAGCAAGTTTCTCCCCAAGGGAAAGTAGCATTTTTATAACTCTCTCTTCCCCTACAAACACATGCACACACCTCCTGTTTTGTTAATGCCTGGCTGGGTGTTCCCCTTGTAGGTTGACCCCAGTCACCACATAAAAGGGAAGGTCAGATGGGAATTAATGAGTCCCGCTTCCTCCAGCTGAAACCAGGCAGAGCAATTCCAGTAACGGTTTGCAAAATGGTCATTATTTTAATCTGTAGGACAAGGACATTGTCTCGCATTGCCAAAGGGCCTCTATCCCACCCTGTTGGGGTTGTACTTTTCTCTTCCATTTCAGAGTGGCCCCAGTCCCAGTATGGACAGCCATAACAGGACAAACTGCACCTCAGTTTCCTACACACCCGCCTCCTGGCTTCCTGTGCAGAGATTGGGCCAGGTCTTCTCTGTTCCTAGTTGGTTCATAGTGTCTCCCCCATGTCTCAGGAGACCTGTCCTCCCTCCAGACATAGCAGGGCCAAATGCATGTTTTTTCTCCAGCTCTTGGATCACAACTTTATCACGGATCACCCTTTGGCCCTGGAGATTCTCCCCATTTCATTTCACACCACTTCATGCTTGAGGTCCCCCGCTCAGAGAAACGGTCATCTTACTCCTGAAGATCTGCTGCCTTAGAGGCCAACCAATTCGCTCAGAGTGCAGATAAAAGTCATAAAACATGCAAGCATTGATGCTCCACCTAGTATTTGGAGTCATCAAGAGTCAAAAGAAGAGGAAACGGGGGAAAGGGGCAAGTCATGTTTGTGGAAGTCTTTTTCTTTGCAATAAAGAGTGACCCCAGCCCTGTGCTGCTAGCCAGGGAGTGAAAGGGCAGGCTGAAATTTCAATGCTAAGTCCATCCCATGACTTGATGCTGTGCTAGCTCTTGCTGGGGGAGTGGCTTGCAACTCTTGCCAGCCTCGAGCTCCTAGTTCTGCTCATTTTAAATTAAATGCCTCATTTCCCAGCATGCTTACATGATGGCTTTGTGTCCCGCACAGCTTACTGCTCATTTCCCATCTCCAGCCCTGCACAGGAGACACATACACAGCAGTTTGCTTCATGTAAAATCCTAGCTAGATAAATTACTGTCAGATCAGGCAGATGGACACGAGAAAGCATTTGCTGCTCTTTGCTTCCTCCTGTCTGTCTGTGTGCTACCTCACTTGGCTTAGGAGGGCAGAGGCAGCTGCTGATTAAAAGAATGAGACAGATTTTCTTTATTATTCCATCAGGGCAGGAGACAGAGAAGCACTTGACACAAGAGAGCATCCCTTGAGGTGGCTGAGGCCTGGCTGGGCTGTCACTGTTGTGCTTTCCATGAGGATGCCTATTGCTTTGCTGAGGCAGTGTCCCCAGTGAGCAGGGAAGCACAGAGCAGAGCAGTAATAGGGCTGGTGGCTGTTGTAGCAGTTGATGAAGTAATAGGCTTAGCTTGCTCTTTCCTTTCTCATCATTTCCATACTCATTTGTTAAGGTGGATGGCAACATGTCAATTTGCGTCCAGTTGCTATGGGGTTTCTTGTATTCCAAGCATGGCCATGTCCAGCAGCATCTGGAAAGGCACGGTGGCTGCAGTTGGGATTCTTTATCTTTACGTGACAGAGTTTTCAGGAAAAGGAGCTGGGATCAGGAACCTGACATCAGATATGTCCGTTGCAAAAATCAGTATTGAAATCAAAGGAGTTATGCCAGATTTGCACTGCTTATCTGAGATCAAAATATGGACATTCGTTCTAAATAAAAAATATCAGACTCTCTTTCTGGTAAGACAGCCAGCTGGTCAAAATTACGTAAGCACATTGCAATCAAAACATATCTCAATAGTTGTGATTTTTTTCCCTGTGGCCATGACTGCATGTCACCTCTAAGGGGCAGTGTGTGTGTGTGCATTACATGGCAGGGATCAGACGGGCGGAGATAACACACTGCTGAGATCATGACGCAGTGGCAACTTGTTTTTCTGGCCGAGAAACAAGACATAATATATAAAGTTGCTTTAAGGATAAGAAAAACAAACATGCTGCATAAATAATGTAAAGCAAGAAGAAAGTCCAGGATTGTTTAAAGTATTTTATGAGGAATTTACTGCTGTTAATTGAAGGGGAGAGATTGATCACCGAGGAATCTAGCTCATTACTTAACAAAACCTGGATAAATGGTGTGTCATTTCTCTGTTCTGCTTGGCATTCTCCTTCTGAAGCCTTTCTGTTTATGGGAGAAAAAAAAAAGTATTTCAAACCAGATACAAAGTGATGCCCCAGGTCCCCTCTCCAATTCCCATATAAATACATTACAGAAGAGAAACAGGCAGGATATAATTCTCTCTCCTTCCTTTTCTTTTCCTGCTCCCCGACATTTTGAAATGCCTGTTGAACCTCAGCACATATAAACAAGGGGGGCCAGAAATGAAGGAAGAGAGGAATCCACTGTGCTGTGCCCCATATTCCTTTCTCTCGGGGCTTCCCCATGGTTGCATGCGGCAGAGAATTAGGATGCTGAGTGCTCCAAGCGGCAGGTTGCAATGCTGCTGTCAGCTCCTTTGCCGAGGAGCCCTGCCAGCTATCGATCGGGCAGTGGGAGTCACCTCAATGCAACTGCGCTCAGGGCCTGATTCTCACCAGCAGGACAGTTTTGATAACAAGGATGCCTACGTGAGGTGCTTTAAAAGGTCTTTGCTGTTAATATGGTAGGGAGAAAAGCAGGGGGAGGTGAAAAGCCAGCACATTATGCTCATTTTTTTCCCTTTTTTTCTACCTTGATTCTGGGTGTAGTCTCCAGCCTTTGAATAGATTCTGTAATGAGCTGGCTCTAAACAGAAATACTACCAGAATTAAAATAAGACAAGAGTAACTTGGACATGCACAGGGATACTGATTATATCCAACCCACTGCAGCCACCCTCTGCTGCCTGTGTAATATTCATTTTCCAATTATCAGCACCAGGCAAGTGAAATTAAAGGGCACTGGGTAGGTATTAGAGTCTAACCTTGCTTTTTTCATGCTGAAGCTGAGGGAGTTGGCCAGCTGAGAACTGCTGAATCCAGTCTCAGCAGACACAGAAACAAGTGAGAGGGTTCCATCACTGTTGTGGTTTAACCCCAGGCAGCAACTAAGCACCATGCAGCTGCTCACTCAGTCCCCCCCACTGGGTGGGATGGGGAGATAATAAAAAAAAAAGTAAAACTCGTGGGTTTAGATAAAGACAGTTTAATGGGACAGAAAGGAAGAAAATAATAATAATGATAATGATAATGATGATGATGATGATGATAATAATATGACAATAATAAAAATAAAATAATTAGAATATACAAAACAAGTGATGCACAATGCAATTGCTCACCACTTGCCGACCAATGCCCAGTTAGTTCCCGAGCAGTGATCTGACCCCCCCCGGCCAACTGCCCCCAGTTTATATACTGGGCATGACACCATATAGTATGAAATAGTCCTTTGGCCAGTTTGGGTCAGCTTTCCTGGCTGTGTCACCTCTCTCCCCACTCCTTGTGCCCCTCCAGCTTTCTTGCTGGCTGGGCATAAGAAGCTGAAAAATCCTTGACTTAATATAAACACTACTTAGCAACAACTAAAAACATCAATGTGTTATCAACATTATTCTCATACTAAATCCAAAACATAACACTGTACCAGCTACTAGAAAGAAAATTAGCCCTATCCCAGCTGCAACCAGGACAATCAGCCAGCAAACCACCCCCAAGCCACTCAAACAACACTGCGGTGGCACTGGGCAGGGCCTGGGCTGGACCAAGCTGGATGGATACAGAAGAAGCAGGGCTCTCCAGGAGCACAGTGATATGCTTAGTCTCCCTCCCCTCAGCTGCAGCAGAGATATCAGTCCTAGAGTCACACAGGACCACACGCGTCCTTGGGTGAGCATTACGTGACCTGACCTCATAGCAGCAAGATAATTTTCAAATAAACCTTGATTTACTAGCTGTGGTTTTTAAAAAAAAAAAAAATCCCCCAAACTCAAATTATGTCTTTTTGGTCTTTTTTTCTAATGAAGCATTTTGATATTCAGTTGACAGCACAACATTTTTATTTTTGAACTTCCATTTTATTTTGAACTTGTTTACACAATGTACAGATCAGCAAAACTGCTTGAATCCAAATTTTCATTCAACAAAAAGCAAAATTTCTTTCACTCTTCAGTTCACCAATGGTTCATATCTAATGTCAGCCTGAAAATATTTTCACCCCATTTTTTCCCCTGGAACTGGTAACACATCAAAGTTTAACTATAGTTTCAGTGAACCCTTCCCTTCTGCACCTCCTAGTCACTGAAGCACAGCTAACATTTTGCAGGGTTCAGGTTTTATAAGATCCTCAAGACAGATCCTCTCTCTGGACATCTCCTAGCACCAGGAGTTCCCAGCACTAGGCAGGGCACCACATAACAACGAGAACTGTGATTTCTTTTTAAATGGCATCGGATCATTCTTCTTTAGATTTGTAGGTGCTGTGCAATATAGTTCATTGACAACTGCTTGTTAAAACATTTGAAAGACGACTGCCTATTTGTGTGGATAATAATGTCTGAAGTTTAGCTATGGGCAAATTTTTGAGGTTCTAGCTTTCTTGTCTTTTCTTTTTTGAATTTCTACAGGGCTTTAATGAAAATCAGGCCTAATTAAGTGTGGGATTTTTTTGTCAGTGCCTCAGTTATTGCAAAGAAAATTCAAGGGTTGTAAGGGAGAACAGCCTATTAAGAAGAAATCAAAGTCTTTGGGTACTTTTTCTAAAATATGCACCTGTCTCATTCTGCAAAACATTCCTACAAACCTAAGGAAAATCCCTGGGTCTGAGCTGCAGCACATGGGTGTTATTGCAGCCACACTAACTGCAACAGAAAGAATTACTTTGGCTGACCTTCTTCCCTGGGCCTCGAATGGTTTCTGAAAGACCCAGAGTGGAAACCACCCCTCAGAAGTCACAAGACTTCACCTGCTGGATCTCCTTAAATGTTATGAGGTAGGGGAGCGGGTCATTGGGTGGGAAGGGGCAACATGTTCCCCTGCCTTGTCCTGACTTCTCCTACCTGCCATAGGTGTCCCCTGGCATGGATGAGTGCCCAGCAGTGGGGTGGCCTCTACTTGGTGGACTGCTTTGTCTGTGCTGAGGAGCGGTCCTCCATTCACCCCAGGATACTCCAATGGCCAGTTAATTTTCGTGCCTGTCCCTCTCCACTGACTTGTACAGACACTCCAAAACCAGCAGCCCTGGAAGTCAGGCACACCATGAATCTCTCTCAGATTTTTTGAGCATAGATGCTGCATTAGGCAGTTAAGTTTGTCTTCAGCCTCACAGTTGGCTGTTTGAATCCAGCCCCAGCTGCCTTGTGATAGAAACACAACACTGACATTTTATTGGGTTTTTTAGAAACAGGTTTAGTCAAATGGTTACAAATAATTTGAACTTTGGATAGCAAAATCCCTTTTTTTCTCTGGGCCCAGTGCTGGAGAAAACAGGTGATTCATGAATGACATTATGCTCTTCATTTGCTGAGTGCTGCAAAGATTAGATTAAGCTGCTTGTGTACAGTATGTGTGGCTGAGCCAAAGCACTGCCATGGAAAATCCGATCCCTTCTGCTGCAGCAACGAGTGCACAACTCCTCACTTTGGTAGCCTTAATGGTGCCGAGGGTCAGGCCAGTCACCAGTGGTCAGCTATGGGTCAGTGTTCATGCCTCTGTATGTGCACGTCTGTGTGTGTCCCTTGGGTCCATTTATCTCACGTCTAGCAGGATGGCCCTTCTATGTCCTCGTACATTCGCAGTGACACAGAGCTGTGATATTCCCTTTCTCCACCTCCTCTCAGTGTTGAAATTGAGAGAATTTTAACAGAGTGGTTTCCAGCAGAGAACAGGAATCAAGAGCAAGGGACTGAACCCTCACATGTATTCATGACCACGCACACTTTTATGGACCCAATAGTACTGTCAAGCATTTCATGGGGCTTTCTATCAAGGACACTATATAACAATAAGTTGTATTGTACTGCACTTTCAGTGAATATATGAGGTAATTGGTGTGCAGTTCCCTAGACTAATACTGGAAGACAGGCACCTGTAGACAGAGAAAATGAAGTTTAAAAATCTCTTTGCTGACTGCATTCCCCCAGCTGGGAGAGCAAAGCACAGCCAGTAGCAGCCCTAGGTCAGTTGTTCTTAACCCTCTCCAAGCCTAGGTCACATCCCTCTGCTGCCTCCCTGTCTTACTAGGATGGAGCTGAGGACTGGTTTCATTTAGCAGTGGAGGGAGGGGTGTATGCTTACACCCTATGCCCCTTTCTAAGTCCCAGAAGAAAAGGCTTGCTCCCCTCCAGAGTGCTGAGCTGAGATGGAAGCCCCAGGGCACTAGACGTTTACCATGTAGAAGGCCAGGTGAGTGAAGAGAAATCCCTGCCGCTGGCGTCATGGTCCAAGCTGCTGTGAAGGACTGGCTGCTCCCAAGCAGGATGCCCCGCCCCGGTAGCTCTCAAGGGCTGTGTAACACATGCTGTCATGGCAGTCATGGAGCACTTGGGGAACAGAAAGAGCCAAGCCTGCAGCTCTCCTCTGAGCAGCTTCCCCAGGCCACCATGTGTAACACAGGAGATGTGGGCTGCAGGCAGAATGCCCCCCCTGCTTTCTTTGTAGCTGCGTTCAAACAAGATGTTCATTGTAAGAGCCATAAATGATATCTCTTCCTATTCAAGGCCTGATCCGTTGACTGCCACAGTCATCTGGACTGTCTAGGTTTGCTCTTCTGGGCATGGTGTAAGTCCTTGAAACCAGCCCTTGGTGCAGTGCATGGCCAGGAACTCACCTGCTGCTGAAGCACTGGATATGAGCTACGGCTAGGAGGAATGCAGTATATTTTCTTTCTTGTTCTTTCTCACTCTGTGAGCCATCACAGGGCCATTTCGCTGAGATGCTGAGTCCCAAATGTCAGGAATGTTATTAGGTTGAGTCATCCTTTCATATAGATTTCTTTATTATTATTTCTAACATTCACCCACTTAACCATGAACAATAATATTTATGGGGAGCATGTCCATCCATACATAAATATTGCTGGTGATATGCCCAGGGACAACCACTTGCTAGGCAGCAGGACTTGAAAGACGTAGGCAGTGTATTAAAGCCCACCCATAGTGTTTTATCTCCTGACTTAATCTCTACAGGAGGAGGCCATGCTGGCAGTTCTGCCACGCTCACAGTGGCTGAAAAGCAGCTTACATTGTTACTAGCACTGTGTAACGTGGTAAAATTGCACTCAAGGCAATCTGTCACCCATTGCTGCCAGGGCTAGTTATGGATTCAGATCACCTACCAGTGCATGGGAATGTGAACTTGCACGTCTCTGGAGACTGGAGCTTTATTTCCACCCCACTGTGTATGCAAGCCAGTCAGAGAGTGTCATCCTCTGACCAAGTGGCAGAGCAGGTGCAAAGCACAAAGAAAAGTGACTCGGAAAAGGAGAGGACACCTGTGACTCACAGAGATTTGTCCCTCATAATACAACAATGAAAAAAGCAGCAGCAGGATTTTCAAAGAAACATGCTGAGAAAAAATGAAAAGGTTCTGTGGACATTACCCATCAGATGTAGCACTTCATGGTAGAGCAAGAAGAGATATCAGACCGTAAACTCTCTGAAGGCAAGGGTAGCCTTCGTAGTCTGTGTTTGTGTAGCACCTTGCAAAATAGCGAGCCAGTCTATGACCTGTCTTCCTGGGAGCTATTCTAAAGCAAATGCTACTAATAGCTTAGGTAAAATAGTAAGCAGAAGCAAGTATGTTTGTCAGTCTGTCTCTCTATAACAAGGTTGTATAGTTACTCACTAGCAATATAGCAACTATGTTGTAATAAGACAAAATATATACACCATATTTGGCATCAAACCTTTTTTTTTAAGATAGCTGCAGTATTACAGCCTAAACCTCACTGTACACCCTATTTACTATTGTACTCTTCCATGTTACTGTTTAACCGTGTCTGAAGACAAATGTTTTATATTAATTCTAATTTCCCTTAAATTGTCTTATTTCATGCTGTCGAGCAAATTAATCCACTGAATCAAGGGCAATTGTTTCTGTTGGGCAGCTCGTCTTGCTCATTATTCATTTCTGAAGGAGTGAAAATCCTTTATGTAACTTCATGCTTCTCTTGCTTGCAGTACTCCCTGTAAATACAAGGAGTTGTTTTTCTTCAGACATATGCAATTGGGTTGGGAGCTCGCTGGAAATTGCCAGGGTAGCAAAGGAAGAGACAGATCAGTTTAATCCAAATCCAGAAGGAATCTAAAGTCTGTTTTGCGGGGAAGTTTGCTCTAGGATTGCTTTGGGCCTGGGGAAGCTAGCACCTAAGCTTCTAGCGCATGTTCAGGAGCTGCACTCTGTCTGCCTTGAACTTTGTGAACCTTTTCTCAACAGAATATAACCGAATTCAAAATCTGTTGCTGGCAGAATGTCCTGAGTAGAGTTGCGATGTTCGGTGAGGACTGGCTGGTGCCCTGGGAATCTGGAAGCCCAGTTACAGCAGAATTGAATCTTTTTAACCTTGATATTCTGGCAAAGAATAATCTGGAACACCTGGTTGCAAAATATTCACATGGATTATTATTAGGTATTACAATATGTAATATAGTATGCACTTTCTAGATACCTTTTGGGGTCCCAGTGTAAGTCACATTCTCAGTGTACCCACTGGCTTCCCCCAGCACACATGTTCAAGAGGCAGGCCTAGCACTGCCTCAGGCGTTGGGGTTGCAGCGTGGATTCAGCCCTGCAGAGGGAATGGATTACAGGCAGAGGGGCCAGAAGCTTGGCTAGTCCTTATCCCACATACCCACTAATGCACAGCAGATGATGGCAGGGGGAAGAAGGGATTTTGTGCCACCATCCAACTGATTTGAAAAGTGCTCAGAGGCTGTGGGTTGCCTGTGGATGCTGCAGCCGCACAGACATCTATGCATGTCACTTCTGATGACATTGGCTTTGTCTGATGTGGAGGCTCTTAGTGTGGTGGCTGATAGAAGGTCCCCTCCTGAGAGGGGAGTGGGTGACAGATGGAATTAAGCCCCATTGCTTCTCGTAGAGGTAGAAAAACTTTTGAAGAGCTAACCTAATTTCTTAGCTTTTTATTTGTTTTAGCAAGACAGGGTTGCATTTTCATCCTTGTACACTGATCTTGCTCATTCAAAATTGTTCATTCAACAGGAAAGTAAACAGCTCTTTGAGCTATACTTGTCTCTCCCACTTCTGTGGCAAGAGAGACCTGTAAAAGAAGATGACAAATAACGTGTCAAACATGGTCTGGAGAGGATTCAGCTGAGCAATTTCTGGCTTCCCCTGCCTGTCCTCCAGCTGTTGTGCCCCTAGTAACTTCAATGGCTGTACACAAGTTTGGCCTGGCTGCAGTTTCATTCAGTTGGATCTATGCTTCCAAATATTTGTCTGATGTAACAGTCTCTGGCCAGGCCAGGGCTTCAAGCCTTTCCCTACATGGACTGGGAAAAATTTATAGTAACTATTTCTGCACTCTGCTATGAACAGACACTTAATACCTGTAAGTAAAAGATTTCAGTCAGGGCGCTGGGTCAGCAAACTGCTTCTGTGGGTACCGGTGTCATGTGTGTCAGGTTCATATGTACCTCATCATATACTCCCGTGGCTTGGGTTCCCCGGGAAGGGAGACCTTACACTCTAACAGCATTAATCAAATTTTTATTTGATGACTACCAGAGCTCCTCCATGAATCTGCCCTGAAAATGCCTTTATGAATGAAAATTACATTCACGCAAAGCTGAAAGCTATCTGCTTTCAACAGAAATTTCCTGTTATTTGTCAAAAAGAAGTATATGAGTGAGTCCCAACTGTCTTGATTCTAAAATTGTGATGTGATGCCCCACACCAAACCTGTTGTTCTCTAGCTTACCCTGGGCTGGGATCGTGCTTGTAACAGCAGCAGAGCCATGTCCCCACAGCAGGATCAGCAAGAAAGGTGGTGGCAGAACACTGTGAGACTTGGGATATAGCCATGGTGCCAAAGGGACAGAGAAGAAGGGAGTGGGAGATATTTAAACAACAAATGCCAAAGAGGTATTTTAGAACACAAATACTCAGGGACTGATTTTTTGCCAAAAACTTGAAACTGCGCTGAAAAAGATAAAGGGGAAGGTTCTTAAAAGCTTCTACAGGAAAAAGATTAATTCCAGTCATCTCTAATGGCTATATTAAATGATGAATATGTTCTGTTAACCTAATTTCTGTTTAGAAAATGGATTGCACATTCTGATCAGTTGCTTTGCTATGTACACCTCAAACACAAATATTAAAAATCATCGGCATTTTCTAAACTCCTAGGGATTCTCTAATAATAAGCACTCTGGGTGTGTGGTAGAAGCTATGTGACTTCAGCTGGAGCTCTGAGTAAATCTGGTGATCTGTGATTTTCCAAAGCTGTTTACTCATTGGTGTTAACCAGTAATATTTGGTGACTCTTCCCCTGTCATTTCACACAAGAAATCTCCTCCCCATAAATCCAGCGACTAAAGATTTGAGGTCAGTTTTTAAGAGTGGCACAAGAGATGTGGCTTTTCCATAAACTCCACAATAATAATAAATAATGCTTGGTGCATAAATTTGTAAAACTCCAGTTAACATCCTCCTCTCAGCTATTTAGTGAATGTCATCAGTTATAATATTCTACTCTTAATATAAGCAGGTAACACCATTCATGTCAGCTGAAGATCATACATGCAGGGAAAGCAAAATATCAGAACCAACATTAGCTGGGAGCAGAGATGTTGCCAAAAATTTAGAAATGTCCATTTCAGTGAGGGAGCTAAGCAGGACGGTTACAGCAAATTGTGTCATGAATGGCAATCAAACATTTAAAGGGAAGACAAGGTAGCTTTTTGTTTGGCTGTTTGGGGTTTTTTTAAGATGTAAAGTAAAATCTGTTTCTCTCTACCTGGCAGCTGTGAGGGAGAAAGATTTTTTTTAAACTCATGTTGATTAAATTAAAAGCTTAATTTCTGGAGAAGCTTTTGATATGAAACCACTTGCACTTGGAGAATTTTGCATTTCATAAGAACAAAACAATCCTTTCTGCAATTTGTTTATGGATTGATTACAGTACATCAAAAAAGGCAAATAGATTGATTCATAGCTGTTTGCATGCTTGTGCTTACAAGCCTCATACTGCACGTACATTTGCTGTTAGTATGATTTATAATCATATGTTGATAATATTAACTGTATGCAAGAAGCTTTGCAACACAGGGACCTGACTCAAACAGTTTAGAGAATAGCCAGCCACTGATTAAAGAGTGGATGCAGTACACTGGGATGTGCTGTGGCTGACTAGGGCAGTTTTCTATGTGTTTCCCTTAAATGGTAATTTCTGGGATTTCTTTTTTAATGGGGATTCTTCAATCCTAAATTTGCTTGCACTGCTCTGGAGGCAGGCTCAGTGCTTTGGGAAATCTTTTGCTTCAAAGTTGTGGTTTAGAAAGCTAAAGATTTAAGAGCAGAGAAGGCGGCAGGGTTGAAAGCTTGGAGGCAAATGCAAAAGAAGTTACAATTGAGGTGGAAGAAGGTGGCACTGCTGGTAAACTTTGCAGATTAAATAAACACCTCTGGCATGATAAGTGATGCTAATAAGGACAGAGCATTCCTACGGCAAGATCTGGATTGCTTGGTAAGCTGGATTCTTTTAGAAAGCTGGTGTATACATACAGCCGCTGGAAAGGTCACATATACACAAACCAAGAATGCAGGTTATATTTTCAGTTTCGGACTGAGAACTAGAAAGCAGAAATTCTGGAAAGGATTTAGTAGGGCTATTTTGGATGAACAAATGAATGTGAATTCCCAGTGTGAAGCTGGTGCTACAGGGGCTTATGCAATCCTTGGGCAAGTAAACAAAGGGATTTAGTAGGGCTTGAGGAAGAATGATGTCACTTCTTGATATGGGATTGCTGAGGGATCTGCTGAATTCTGTGTCCAGTGCTCATGCTCAGACATCCAGAAAGGATGCAGAAAACTGGAAAAGCAGTACAAAAACAACTGAAAGAATGATTCCTAGCCCTGGAAATTCTGCCTTGCAATGAGAGACTTAAAAAGCTCTTACGAGTCTTTTCTAGCTTATCCAAAAAAAGGTTAAGAAGTAATTTGACTGGGATATATAAGCATCAATATCATGAGAAAATTTCTGATGCTAATCCTCCATCTGGGAAAGAAACTGTAGCAGAAAGGAAGACATACAGACCAGGTACCAGGAAAAATAGATTACCTTACACTAGCTGCTCTGCAGGAGCTGTTTGTCCCCTCTCTGCAAGTGTGTGTTTACCCCTCTTACCCTGGGAGACAGGCTCCCCTAATAAATCATCTCACCATTATTGTAGTTTGCAGTAGGTAAGAGCATGAATAAGGGTGATTACCACAGGGAAGCTGACCTGTTGTAATTTTTTCCCTTGAGGTGAACTATTCAAATGTTAAAGTCCATAGAGAGGTCCAAGGGCTATCAGCTGAGTCTAGCCACATTTGGATGAAAGATATGATGCATTTATTTTTAACAGGGAGGGTTAAATCTTTAGGTCAAGCTATCTAGGGATGTATAGGGTTGTCCATTAGTTGCAGTCTTTTAATCAAGACTAGGTGCCTTTGTAAAAGACACACTAATCATTCAAACAGAAGTTATAGGTTCAACACTGAAATTCCTGCATGAAATTCTGTGGTCTGTTAGGCTAAATGGTCATAATGAACCTTTCCTGGCCTTTCACTCTATTAATCTGTGAAAAAATGAGCAGAGAATTGAGAAGTAACCAGGAGCTACATAGTTCAGATTGTGGATAGCAAGGACAAGGAGATTAAATTTGGTGGAAAAGGTAAAAGGAAGTTAGAGGAGCCTGCCAGCGAAATGGGCAGAGAGCTGGGCTTGGCTGCAGTAACTTGGGGCACACTGGAAGCACTGGCGAGACAATCTGGGACATTCAAAGAGAACAGGAGTAAGCAAGGGAGGTGCAACTGATGCAAATGGCAGAGACTGTGCAATGGAGAGGCAGGCAGCTCTTGAAAGAGAAAAATACACCCGCAGTGGAGGAAATGTCACTGCCAATTTAGGGGGTTAGAATGGGAAACAATTTGCCAGTTCTGACAGAGGAGGGAGGAGAGAGTGATTTGGGCAGAAAGGTGAGACAGCCTGGGGGGAGAGGGTGCAGAGACAGAAAGCCTGGACGCTGCAGAGGAGAAGTGAGACAGACAGTAGAGAAGGGTTTGAAAGATACTTGCTTTGGAGAGATACAGAAGTCAGCCGAGCATGCGCCTTCATTCATATAGCACACTCTTGACTTTGATAGCAGGATTACCTGATGTCATTACACCCATGCTACTGAGGAAGAAACTAGGGCCCTCGCATGATATAAAAGCAGTGCATTCAATTTTAACCACTCCATGACCAAAAATAAATTGTACAGTCATCCTATTCCAGAATAACAGATTCATGGCTGAATAGTTAGAACTCAGCAAGTTAGGTAATTTTGCACTGAATATAAATGAGAGTTGTAAGATAAATGACATTTAGTGACATTAATTAACTGATTAAATTAAACCTGATATTTTAATCAGAATTTGTTTATGCAAAGCTCTGGATAAAAAAATGAAGTTTAACCTAGTTACTTTTAAAATTCCAGTTACCATAACAACTTCTTGTGATATCAATTAAAGGTGGTCTTTTCTTTACATTATTTTTAGAACTTGAGTTACCATAACAACAGAAAGCTGCTTCATTTGCAAAGAGTTAAAATCTGTTGTTGTTCTTTGAGAAACAATCAAAATACAAGTGGGATGCCAGGAATTAATACCCCAGAATGGTTGCACAAACAGCATTTTTCAAACACCTCACTTGTGGCATGAGAGACTGATGGATCTTCTTCAGTGTGACAGGCTCAAGATGTTCCTTGGTTGCTCAAATCAGAAAGAGATTATTTATCAATTGGAGAAAAGTGGGGCTGTCAGGCACCAGAGGTATTATGAGCTGTCAGATCTGCAAGGAAAAACAATGCAATAGCAAATAAATTCACCTGGCCCTCAAGTGCTTCCGGAGGATGGGCAGGAGAGTGTGTCTCAGAGCTGAAGCAGCGACCCCATGCCTTCTCCCCAGAGATCCCTGGTGGGAAAAGAAAAATGCTGACAGATCATTTCAAGGGCTTTCTCTCGACTGTGCTAGGCCCCCTTGGAGGTCAGTGCTAGCATCCTTCTATTCCACCTCTGGCTGTTCTTCTCCTGCGAGGGGTTTTCCCTTGTGCAAGGACAATACCTGCTGAAAGAGAGCAGCCTTGGTATGAACTGCCTACAGAAAGGACTGGATGAAGTTAGTCTCTTGGCCCAGCCCCACAAGAACCTCCATGAGACAAAAGCGTGGGTAAGATTACAGGATAGGTGTGCCACAGTGGCCAAGATGCGTAAAAGGCACCACAAATATGCACACACATGTTTTTGTGCATGTTCATGACAAAATTAGCTAAGGGCTTACACTCATATCACTGTGGTCCCAGGCCTAATTTTAACATAACTACTGCTCTAACTTACCTCCAAAGGGGAGGTAACTAACAGCTGTTGGGGGCATGCCCTCTGCACGGTCTGTACAGATGGAGCTTTCCTCTTTATGCAGAGTGGATCTTAGGGACCCCATTTACTTGTGTGTAGAGCAAGGGGTGGCCATTAGACACTTAAAGGCCCTTGAACCTACAAGGAAAATGCCTTGAAGCAGACAGCAGCCCATGAAGCATTGGAGTAAGATGCTTTTTGCAGCCAGGATCCCCCCTATGGTCTAGACCTAGTCTAGAAAATATAAGTAAGGTGGTCATCAGCTTCTGTACTTGCTGCCCTGCTGGGCATTGCTATTCATTAGAGAACACTGCAATACAAATGCAGTCCCTCTTACTTCAGCTGCAGCTTCCAGTAGATCATCTGTTTGATCAGAGATACTTTAGTCTGTTATCAAACTGGAGGAGAAAGCAGGATGTCTGAAAGCACAAACTACTTCCCCCCTACTTGCACAATTCCCCCCACTTGCACACTTCCCCCCCACTTGCACATTGACTGCAGAAGAAAAGGAGATTCATACTGGATTTCTGTTGTTGCCTTTTGACCACAGGATGAAAGGCAGTCGTAGCCATCTTACATTGTTCTGCAGTGACCTTTTGTCCAGGCAAAGATGTGCAGAGGACAGCCTGAAAGTAGGAGAGGCAACCCTGCATTCCTGGTTTGATTGTGGTCCTCTTCCTTAATGAGTTTTTAAGAGGAAGAGGAGGAGGAGGGTGCATGGGAATTTGCATGTGCTCTTGTGTCTGAGGCTTATTTAATTAAAAGACAATAAAAATGTCAGCTGCTGCAGCTTGCAATTTGGATCCCCTTCCACCCCCATTTCCCTTCCTTCTTCTTCCTTCTTTCAAAGCAAATAGATAAGTCACGTGGAGGAAGGGGGTTGAAGGGACAGGACTGCTGCAAAATGCCAGCTCATACTGATTTATGCTGGGCTAAATATGAGGGGGCTCAAGGCAGAATCGTTCTCTCAACAGCAGCTCCAAAGTCACATTGTGTTTGTCTCTTGCAGTGGTTCACTAGATGTGACTTTGGGGCAACTTCCTTCCCAGGAGGGATGGCTTGAAAACACAGTGTCGTCTAGTGGCAGCCGCCTTGGGGCCAAGCCCAACTGCTCCTCATGACTGCTCTGACACAGTCCATCTCCTTGGATCTGCTGGTGGGTGTCTTCTGTGAATGCTCCTTGCCCATTTAGGCCAAAACAGGCTGTTTTGGTGAAGGCTTTAACATGTGTTACACTGGGAACAGCTCATTGTCCCAATGTAGACTAAGGTGTGCTCACACAGAAAGCTCATCTGGCTGAGCTTTGTGCACTGGTTGTTGTCAATGGGGAGAGGGCCATGAAGAGCTGGGACTGTGGTGGACCCAACCTGTTGCAGAGGGATGAGGCAGCATGAACTTGCCCAGACAGATTGCCTCCAACCTTCGGCAGGAATCTGAGTTTATAGAAGGGCAGGGGAAAGCTTTATATCCACCTCCCATTCCTCAAGATCATCTTGTGTTAGCCCCGCTGCCCAGCTGGGCCACACTGAACCTGTGACTCTACATGCAATTTTATTGAAGAGAAACTGAAGAAAAGTATCATCTCAGGCTTCTTTTACCAGCTGGTTATCCTTCACTCAGCAAGGCTGTGTTCTGGGTAGCTTGTGCTGTGGGGCAGAAGGTGCTGTGAGAAAGGCTAAGGGTAGGATGTAAATGCCAGAAGTGACTAGCTCATGTCCCTGCACTCACCCAACATACTTGGTGTCCCAAAGAGGTGCCTATGATCCAGAGGCCCCCCTTTTTGTCTGAATACACTGTTCCTATTTGAATGGCAGCCATCCTGCCAGGGGCAAGGCAAGGTTTTCATATGCTGAATCTGGTGCACTCTTTTCCTTGGGCTAAGTGTCCTGGTTCAGAGCTACCTGGCTGGGGAGCCCAGATGCGAGCAGGGGTACCCTCCGAGGGACTGAGCATGCAGTCTCTGCTGAACCCTTCCCCAGCCTCTGTGCAGTGCCAGATACTCAGAGATCCTGACTCCCTGAAGCTGAAGTCAGTGGCAAATGATTGCGGTAAATGTGGCAGTGGTAAATGATTGTGCTGTACACAGAATAGCTGACTTGTCATGGCGGTGATAGCAATAGTGCTCATAATTTTAATTTGTATGAATCTGTTCTGTATAGGGTCTTGCAATGTGCTAATCTGCAGTTGCTGATTACCTTTCCTTTTGCATCCTGTCATCAGCTCCTAGGAAAGCTAGCTGTATGGAGAGTGGATTGTTTTACTACTGCAAAAAGGAAAAGCATAAGAAGATGGAAATAAATGTATTGACAAGTGAGACGAATAAATGTTCCTCTTGCCTGCACTATATAGAGGTGTTTGACATACCAAATTATGACATAACTGTAGGAGTAATGGTTGCAGCTGTTGCCTTTGTAAAATGATCTGCAATACCACATGCTAATAAGTAAGACAACATGTCTAAGTCATTTTATATGGTGCCAGAAGACTAATCCCATGCCATGCATGCACAGTGCCAAAAGTGGTCATATCACAGCAGTAGGATCAGTCCTGGAATAATCACATCCTTAGGAAAAAATTCGCTGTGTAATACAATGAAATCCCACTTAAACAAGTCAACCTTGTGAATCTTTTAGAGCAGCATCCCCAGAGTACTGCTACTGTAGCATGCTTCTAGCACAAAGTGGAACGCTCATGTGTAAAAATGAAGACAGGAGCAGAATATTTACTCATATGAAAATAGGCTTCTTTTGGGAATCCTAATGGGGAGAGAGACAGAAGAGCTGTAGTTGCCGTAAGGAGGATATCAAAACCTGAAAACACTTGTATGCAAGCAACCTGTCAGCCCAGTTCTGCGCCCCTAATCCATACAGAACTCCCCTTGTCTTCTGCAGGAATCTTCTTTGAGCTAAGATGGAGGATCATCCCCCTAATCTAAAGAAGTTCAAGCCCTCGCTGCATTTCCCTATTCATACATTCATCCTGAATAGGAACAGGATATCAGAAAGTCCTGAGGCAGCTTTGCAAATCTCATCCTTTAGACCTACAAAATCTGGATTATTTTTTCCCCTGTGTATTTTGTATTAGCGCTAAACACCAACTTTGAAAAAAATGCTTTTGACAACTTGCTTCTAAGTACGACCACACATATAAATCTGAGAAATACATGAAACCTGCCTATTTATTGGATAATGAGACCAGCCTAGCTAATTCAGCTGTGCAACACAGACAGATGTGATTTCCCTAATACCTGGGGCTTAATAATTGCAGTATGTTAGGGCACATCTAAGCTTCCAAATCACAACAGGTTTTTGTATATCCATGCAGAGTGTTGTCCAAGTGTATCTGTTCCTTGCTTTTCTTCCACAGAATGATATTTATTACATCTATTTGCTGTCACAAAGCATAGGAGGAAATTTATAAATAAGCATGTTGGTCAGACAGCCTCAGGGTCTCTTAAACAGCTGCTGAGCTTTCCACTTCCAAGGAAACTGGAGGATTTGAATAGGCTGCAGCCAGACTGTTCATGGGACTCCTCTACTTTCCTCGGCAGGGGGAAAACGTGACCTTGAATAGTTTCTTAGGCACAGACAAGCATGCATCCCCCAATACTTGGAAACTCATCCTCTACTGCTGGCTGCTGCCAGCCTGTTGCTTACCAGTTGGTTGTTTGTTGATCAGTCTTGGAGCAGTAGCAATGGAAGAGGGTACTGCCATCAGAAGACTGCTGTACTCTTCTCCCATTCCTCTCCAGTTTCAGCCTGGGCAATGAACAGTGTGCTGTTGTGGAGGATACACAGCTAGGGACTTTCAAAATATCCTGGGATCAGCACTTGGACTGATGGACCTATCCTTTGCTTCCCTTTCATCTGGTGCTCTTAAGTCCTGGTTGATCACCATATAAACCATACAGATCTGGACAGATCTCTGAGGCAGGAACCTTCGTAGGTCTGGACATTTTTCTGCCTTGAGAAGTACAGCCTCTCTATCCATGGTCTGTCTGCAGGGATTTCATAGCAAATTCATCCCAATTCAGTGAACAGTTAAAGGATGAACACAATTTCTCTCCTTTCCCCCCAGTACATTTACAGATCGCAAGAACCTGCCAGCCTGTCCTAGTAGGGGTGCACAGGGTATGAAGACAGGTGAGGCAGTTTTCCAAGGAAAGCAGCGTGGAAGGCAAATGCATTCCCACAGAGCTTCTACACATGCTGTTTCCAGACAGGGTTTGGTAACATGTTATAAAGTAACAGGTGATTTAGGACAAAAGGTTTAGAAATGTCCCCTATGTAGGCAGAGATGACATATTTGCCCAGTGAGTTGCACAAATTCTTTTTTCTCCAAGAAGCTCCTGAATCATCTATACAGCTGTGTATAGAGTATGGTGGATATTTCAGGCCTCTTGGTAGTCCTGCTGTAGAGATGACACTGCTATTCCAGAAATTCCCCTAAACAGATGGCTTCTGCAGACCAGAAGTCCTATAAATGCATTGGAAGTATGTTAATCAGTTTGCATGCAGTAAATAGAATTTATTCAGGATGGAACATTTTGTGGCTTAGTCACTGAAAACAGCTTGAAATTATTTATTGGAGAAGATTTTTGTTTGGGGGCCAGGACAATGGCTGAGAAAGATCGGATCATTTTCAAAAGTGAATAAATCTACCCATACAGACTTTCTTTCTTCCTATCCCTCTTTCCCTCATTACTCATTTTTCTGTCACTTTGTCTGTTGTCTTGATTTACCATAGCTTTTCCCAAAGCAAATTTTCTAAGAGAATGTCAGCTAATTAATTATTGTTTCAACATCATTTTTATTCCAGACCTTTGACCTCTTGGCAGCTCTGCAAAGCATTCTGATGCATTTCACATTTGCTTAGTAAATATTTCTTCAAACAATAAATTGAGAAGCAAGGGAAAGAATGCATCATCTTCAAAAAAAAAAAGACAGTAGAGGGGAGGTAGATAAGAAAAAACACACGCCAAAATCACTAATCAGAGACTAAACACAGATCGATGCATTAGGTCCCATGAAAAAATGGAGTGGCAGGCTCTGTACCTAGTACAGGGTAGAAAGGAACATATCAAGTAATATTACTCTACTATTTTTTATAATTCACTTTATTTTATTGGCTTTTATTCCTTGATTCCCCATGTGAGTGTACATGCTCTCTCTGGAGCAGCATCATTTATCTTTACCCTGGTGAGGAGGGGATCATTCCTTGCTGAGGCTGATTTGCCAGTGCAGCACTGCAGATTAGTGGTAATTGCCGCTCACCAACTGATGCATCTGGCACTTTCATTTGGAGGCCTGATCGGCATCCCTCTGCCTGCTCACCTCTCTGCCTGCCTTCAAGCCCTGGCCAGAGAGGGCAAACTCCCAGCACAGAGCTCGCTTCTCACAGGACGTGGGGGCAATCAGCTCTCTGCAGTCATGGCAACATCAGTGCCAGGAAAGAGGGGAAAATCCAGCCACAGGCCTCCTCAAAGTCTCAGGACTATGTTCTGGTGTCTAAACATCACTTTATGTCCTTGACCCAGTTTGATGAGATAGTGAGACACCTCTCGGAAGCCTCCAGTGGTCTGAGTAAGGCACTGTTGATAGGGAGTAGGAGGCATCAAGTCCAGACGCTGATATCTGTCTGAATGCGGCCCTGAAGGCAAAGTCCCACTGTCTTTGTGAACCTGAACGTACTGCCTTGGCTGCATTTTACCCAGATTAAGGGCTTGATGCCACTCCAGCTCTCCTCCAGCTGCTTGCCCCATACCCATCCTCACACCCACCAAGCAGGTGTCTGGCCTTGTTCTGTCAGACTGTCCCAGATTAGTGTGATCGTTTCTTCAGAGAGAATTTTTAGCCAGATTAATTAATTTGACTAGATTAATTAATTTTACTTGATCTGATTTCAGAAGTTCCTCAGAAATCTGCTGAGGTTGGGAGTATCTACCTTGCCTTATTGCCATAGGTCCTGGGTCCCTGTGCCCTTGAAGTGGATCCAGCACTCCTCTGGCAAGCTGCAGACGCCTTTTGCTTTCATTTTTTGGCCGAAAACTGTGGGGAGGGGGGAAAGCATGAGAAGACAAAAGCAAGGTTTCACAAGCTGTGGTCACAGTGGCCAGGCGGTATGCAGAGAACAGTCTCTCAGCCAAAGCACAGGGCCCTGAGCCAAGCTTTCTGGATCCTTTTTGTCAGTTCTCCTACACACTTCCTGGAGGATTTTGAAGGAATCGTTTAAGCTAAATTGGGCATTTGCATCCAAAAGAGCAACTAAAGTAGCTTGATTTTCAGAGGTGCTGAAAGCTTACAGCTTCTGTTCAAAAAAGAAAGGTTGTGAGTTTTTTTACAGGGCAGGAAGTGCATGCCCTTAGAGCCCCAGTTTCCTCATACGGTATTCATCTTTCTTTGCCTTTGCTTTCCACATCTGTAGACTAAGGAGAGCAACAGCTAACTCAGAGGGCTCGGAGAGAGTTAATTCAGTAATGTTTGCAAAGTGATCTGAGATCTCAGATGGAAGGCACTATATAAATGCAAAGTATTATTTTATGAAGATCAGTTAGCAGCACTTCATCATTTCAAATGGTACCAATTATACACAATGTACATTGATATATACACTCTATTTTCATAAAGTGCTGCTGCATTTGATTCAAACTTATTTGCAGTCTGATAACTACACAGATATTAATAATGCCAGGAAGAAGAGAGTTTTGCATAGTCTATCATTTGTAAAATTATTTTCCAAGCATTATTTTATATGCAATGAATGCCAGATTCACCAGCCTGTGCACTGGCCTGTGCGCAGGGCCCTTGTACTGTTCTGGTGACACAAAGCAGCCATAAACTCTTGTATCTGTTTTGTATCACCAAAGTAGGGGTGTAACAGCCAAAATGTGTTTGCCAGTGAAGCTGGCTCCAGACAGGTTCAGTCTGTGAATGGTGATTGGTGAGATCTTCTCATGTCCTTTTAAACAGACTAATTTTTCTGTAAAGAAGTAACTAAAGCTTTCTGTAAATATAAAGCCTCAACAGATACTTTAAATTAAGACAATGCATATAATCTCCTGTCCATTTTCAGTATACAATACCATAATTTACTCAGGTCCAATAAAAATATTTAGGGATGCCCCCCCCGCACAAAAAATAAACACTGCTCCTGTAGCTTTGCCATCCTTTCTTTTTCAGATGGTGCATATGGCATCACTGATAAAAGCTACCAAATCATACAGCTAAACTCAGGAGCAGCATGCAGTTTTGTATGTCCAACATTAATTTCTCTGACAAAAGACTGGAAGGCAAACCATGAGTTTTCTTCCATCCTCTCACCTCTGTCTCTGTGAGTTGCATCTATATTCCCCCATTGTATTCTCGGCCTTTGCAATTGTTTTGGAAGACTTATGATATCTGGTGCTCTTTCTTTTTGTCTCTTGGTTGGCACACTGCAGAGAAAAAAACCCTCAGGCATCATGGCTGTTGAACAGCTTGAGAACTTGAGTTAATGTGTCCCGGTGGCTTCTGAATGGACATAGGTAGACCTCATTAATCTGCATTTAACCATGTAGGCACACCTGGTGTGGTCTCTGCTGTGCTCACAGCCTTTAAAACATAGCTAAACAGCATCTGAGGACAGAGGCAAGCCAACCCTGCAAGTCATCTGTCAGAGTTTTCCTATGGTCAAGAGCCACTAGACCTACTCCCTGTCCTTAAAGAGCAGGGAGATGCTCAGGATGGGGTCCAAGGAAGGGGACAAGTTCTACTACTCCTTCATGTACTTCTCGATTCTTTGCTGGCCCAGCAATGGCTGCTGGTCAGCTTCTTCCTAGTCCAGGGGTTCAGGTGACCCAGTGCATCGTGGCCTCGCTGCAGGTGGGAGCTGCCCCTGAACCCCCTGCAAACTACATTTAGCTGTAGAACATCCACGCAGCCCCTCTGCCTGCTGGGTGCTGACAGCACTATGCACCAGGGCGGTGGATGGCAGCTGCGGCTGCGTTCGAGGAGGGAGGTGAGGTGCCTGGAGAGGGTCCCGGTGTCCTGTGAAGTCACACACAGGTTTTGCAACTAGGCACCATACCTTGCTAGTGCAGGAGGCAGTGAGAAGATGATGTTCACAAGTCTCTGCTGGAAGTCTTTGACTCTGTCTTCTTAAAGACACAGACAGCAAGCACAGAGGGCATTGGTACCCTGCTGATTTGAATTTGCAGTTCACTTGAGCTCAGTTTCAAAAAAGCCTTTCATTTGAGTACATAACATATCAACTTCCCCACTACCTCACATGCAATTTAAGAAAAACCATTCACAGCTCTGTAACCTCTCACAGTGATTCAGACGATCCCAGGCTTCAGAAAATATCTGGGAATATACAAAGAAATTATATTTTCAAATGAGTGTGTTTTCATCAGGTTTTCTCTGCATCTCAGAGCTGTGCTGTTTGTGAGCCTGATCTATTTGAGGACAGCTGCATAATTTAAGTTATTGATGGAAGTATCTGTAGGATAAAGATTTTTGGTTTTCCCATTTTTTTCTCAGCCATATTTCACTCCCTCCCTTTGAGTCCACACCAGCACAGTGGGTTTAAATATTTGATGGCAAGAAAATTGTTTTGTTTAGCTTATAGTTGAGTGTAAGACTCTTCTAGCAACAAACTACAAAAATCATCCTAGGACAAGGTCTAGAGGAGAAGGGTTTTATGTGCAATTGCACAACATGACAAAATGTTCAGATAGTAGAAGTGAAGGCTGGCTATTGACACAGCAGTGGCAAAGTGAAGTTGAAGGCATAAACCAAGAGCAAACTGCATCATGGCAGATGCAGGCTGTGCATGTGAAGTGAATGGGCCGTGTGTTGAAATGGACACTTCTGAAAACCTGACAAATTTATTTGTGATTTCACATCTAGGTAAATCTGCTCTAGTTTCTAGGAATGGCACGGGGTCCATGCAGCTTTTTCGAAGTGGGACACCTTGACTTGCTTCAGGCTGAGGTGCTGGAGGTGCTCCTGGCCCTCAGGTGCCCAGGCAAAACTGGTGTGGTTTTCCAAAGGTCTGAGTAGCCACAGCGGTATTTGCAGATCCTCAGCATCTTTTGATTCCTTGCCATGGAAAAAGGAGTATGCAGCTTAGGTGTGAAATCATTTCAGTACTCGTGTACAGATATCTTTTTATGCCAAATTTCTTTTTATTTTATTATTATTATGGATGTACTGCATTTCTAAGCACTATAATCCAACATCTTCTGAACAAAAGTGTTTCAGAAGGGGGAGGAAATGGTGTGCAAAGTTCATTTTTCAGGCCTACCCCTCTGTTGACCTAAGATGTAACTCAGGGGTAGATAACAAATGTATAACCTTAGTTTCGATTTTAATGGGTACACCTCCACACAGAAAAATTTGCCATGCTGAACACTTGCTTCCTTAAGAGAGGCCCAGTGTAGAAAACTGGGATATTGCAACACACAAAATAATGGAATAAAATGCCTGTTGCCATGTTTGCTTATTACACCCTTTGATCCTATTAGTTTCCTTCCAATCTTTTAATGAAGCTACTGCGTGTAGAGCTTTAGCAGGAGGTACTTGATGCATTTCAAAATAGAGATCTTTTGGTTGGGCAGGCCTCAGAAGCAGAGGCCTTTCACACCGAGTTAAGGCAGTAATTCCCAAGATTGCTTGGTTCCCAAGGAGCAAGAGTTCATAATTTTTTTTCTCGTGCTGGCATTGGCTGTAAAAGGGTGCAGGCATGCAGGGACAGCTGCAAACAGCTGTGGAAGCTCAAGATGTAAGTACGTTCCAGCTGCTTGTTACTGCCCTTCAGCTGGAGGTCAGTAAGCAGGAAGCGGAGAACTGGAGGCCGGGCAGAAAGGTGTCATCTCCTGTTCCACTTCCATACTTAAGCTGTTAACAGTCAGCAAGCTCAGTTTGTCTAAATTCCACCCCCATGAGAGTAATTTTGGCAGCACAGTTATAATAATTGGTTGGTAACTATGCGAAATGAAGAAAAACTCAACAGGCTTGAGGTGAAGAAAACCCTGATTTATACCTGAAAAATTGAATGTGGAACTCAGAATCAGATATGAGCAAGCTAGGTTGCCAGGGTCGGTGGTATGGCCTTGTGCAGCAAGCCTTCGGTTCCTCAACAGGTGTGTGCAGCATCTTTAGCAGCCATGGAGATGACCTCGCCAGAAATTTTCACGTCTGTTCAGGTGAAAGCTTGGTCTTCCAGGCTTAACTACTGAGTGAAGAGGAATCAGGGGGAACAATTCCCTTATTTGTTTAAAGGAACTATAAGACTTAGAAATGTAATGAATCATGGCAAGACCCAGATCAGAATTAGAATGCACACAGCCCATTTCTCAGGCTTTTAATGCTTTTCTTCTTTAATTGGACTTACTGTGGTTTCAGTTTATTTGAATAAAGCTTCAGATGTGTTTGGATTTATTCTAGTTTGAATGATGTGATGATCTAGCCATGTGATATTCCTGGGATTCAGAGAGGACTGTGGGATTCCCATAGGTATTTTAAGCTGAATTTTAATGGGGAAGGTGACATGGATTGTCACACAAACAGAAATTGCCATGGCTACCAGTAGTGCTAATCCAATGCCTTGACTGACTAATCCTGACCTCATTGTGCTCAATAAAGAACTAAGCAAAGATTTCTGCAGGTTCGTTGGTTTTCCAGCTATGATACCAGCAGCTATCTAACCCGATACAGCTTGAGGAATTTGCATGGATAATGGGCATGGATTGAACAGCATCCCAGAAAGATACGTTTATAAATAATGCCTTTTGAAGATTACTAACAGAGTGCAGCGTAGGGCTAGCTCATCTGAGCTCTGGGATGAAATGGAGGTCTTATGCTCCCCTCTTTCACACAAAAGCGCAAGGTCAAGATCAACATACCAATTACTGCAGGAGGTATTGCACCAACTATCAAGTTAATGAAATTAAACAAGTCCCTGGAGCCAGCTGATTTTGCTGCTTCATTAGAGGACCTTTTGTTCAGATCTTTACCCCATAGCACCATGAGATCGTGAACTCAGGAGCTACCAGCCGAGGAGCCATCTTAGCACAGAGATTTTGGAGTAGGTGCAGGTGAGGCTGAAATCCAAGCAGCTGAAAGGCTTTGCAGCTGCTCCATCAGGTTACATGGCTAGATCCCGCAGAGTGCTCTGCATGTGCAAGTGCAGAGAAGAAAATGACGAGCAGGGCAGGGAATTCAGCAAGCAGCAATGAAACCACTGCTGTGCAGAGGCCAAGCAGCTTGTCCTTAGCAGCAGGAATAAGGCCAAAGCTGGGTCTGCATGGCTCAGAAGTTCATTTGCATTCTGCCAATTCGCTTTAAAGCTGTTGTCTCTTCAGGGAGAAAGTCCCTGCAACTGTATTCCCCTGGACTCCAGGTTGTGAAAGAAGGCCAGAACAAGCCCTACATGCTCCCAGAGTCCCTTAAGGGCTGCAGGAAGGCTCTCGCAAAAGCATTTGCCTGGTTTCCTTGGCCCTTCACACAGGGATTAATTTCACAAGGACCTTGAGACTTCTTTAGTTTCAGCTCTTGGAGTTATGCCTACTGCTGAGTGCTGGCTCTGCTCAGAGATGGCCTCTGCTCTCCCTACAGTCTCTGAATTTGTGCAATTTCCATTTCCCCTTTCACTTTAAAACACAGTACCAGTGTGCAGACTGCAAATGAACCGGAACACATCAATGTCACAGGCAGAGAGTGCTCCTACACAAAATAAAATCTTTCACTTCGAATAAGCTCTAAACATCGTTCTGCAAAACACATCCCATACCAAAACAGTCCCTATTTTACCAGCCATTTCTCTAATAACCCTTCTTCCACAGTAAATGCGGAAAGATGTTGGGGAGTTGCACTGTATTCAGGTGCTCCCCAAATTCTGACAAGATTTGAAGGGAAAATGAAATCCAAAGGTTACCCTCCCATTCCTGGTTCCTAGTGTAGCCTTTCACCTACTCTCTTCCTCCTTACCCCAAAGCTGCTAATACTCTTATGCTGAAAGAGAGTGCCCAAGTGTCACTGGAATACACACAGAACATGCTTTAAGACATCAGAAAAAATTAAATAAAGCATGGGGATCCCCATGTGCTTATGGCTGATTCCTTATCAACACATCAAGGCTCTTCCCAAGTCCACAGAGGACCTGTTCTCCTTGTTACTCCTAAAATATTGAAAAAAATAATTAATGAATTATTCTACTGTCTCTGTTTCTTATGCCCTGTCCAGCATGCTAATGTCAAAGCTATCTTTAACCTACACCAGCTTCCTCCATCCTTGTACATCTCCTTTGGCTGCTGCCATGGTGGTTGGAAAATGATCTGGCTCTGAACAAAGCTAATTTGGGTTATTGCCATGCAGATGAATATGGGGATGTGCCCTTGGAAGCCATTCTCGTCTTTTTTGTAAATGTCCAGTATTTCCATGCAGAAAGGTAATGGTGTATTTAAATTATGGGTTTGTTTCTTTATTTTTCCAGAACACAAGGACAATGAAACTAGCCTGAGGCTGTCTACACAAGTCAGGCAGGGATAGCAGGCCAGTGGACAGACATCTGAGCTACTGAAATAACACTCAAGAGGTAAGTGCTGAGCATCTGTCCAGGTGCGGAGCTGACACAGGCTGCCTCTCAGTTCAACACATTTCTCAATGGCACTTTCATTCCTCTATATCCTTTTTTTGCTAGCCTGAGGAGTCCCATCTCTGTGCTCAACTCCTGTCAGAAACGATGAGCTACACTGCTGATTATTTGCTGCTGGGAAAGTCATTCTAGTGAACTGTAAGAGAAATCATCTGGCCAGGAGTGCTGTCGACTGCAGAAACACACAGATCTAAAACAAAGACGCACACACACCCCTTGACCAAACCTGCTGGTTTGGGATTGTAGGTGATTTCAAAGAGGCATAGAGGTGAGGGTTCCAGTACCCATGGAAAACAAATTGGAACAGGGTGCCTAATTATATTATCTTTTATGAAAATCCCAGTCAGCATTGAGAGTTCTATGCTTTGTCAGAATTATGCCACCAATATAATTCTCTTTTGATGCATAAAATACTTGAACATAGCAGCCAAGACTATTCCTCTTACCCACCTCCTGTGCAACTCCCTGGAATTCAGTCAGTCCCCTGGCCAGGCTGTGTGAGAAATGGAGCAGACAGTCAAAGAAGACCTCTCTGTTCATGCATCTGGATTTCAGTCAGCCTAATATGCAAACCTGTTTGGTGGAAATGCGCTGTTTGGTCATGCCTGTGAAATGCCACTTGTTGTGGAGGAATAATTGGCTCATTGAAAAGGAACTTGGATGACACTTTAATCGGGTGGCAGGAGGGTTTGCCCAATGGTGTTGAATAGTGCTCTCAGCTAAGAACAGGGTCTGTATCATGTGTTCTGAGCATAAGATGCAAGAGCTCTTTTAAAGCCAAGGAGGGAAAGCAAGGGGAGGATAGGAAATGGGATAGCAAGAAGTAGTCAACCCATGAGGCCAGAACAGATGGAGACCCATCCTGAAACATGAACTAACAGTTTGTGGTGGCTCAGGGAGGCAGCCAAGCACACCCTGCAGGTGATATCTAGGATTCCCAGTGACACCATGAGGCACAAATAGTTTAGGAAGTCCCACTTTAAAGTAGTCATCCTCCCTTTTTGCAATGATTCTCTGCATGCATTGGAGTCAATGTGGGCTTGATTTTGATATGTTTGATTTTTTTGTATGCCATTCTGGAGAGTATGGCTTAGACTTGGTTTTCAAAGTGAGGGCATGATTTTTCTGAGTGCTCATCTCTTCTGAAAATCAGGTCCATCTTGTGTGAGCATGTGGTTCTCTTTATTTGTCGCAAAACTAAAAAGGAGTTTTGATGGAAAACAAGTTTTGTATCTTCTCTTTCATACAGAAAACATGTAGAACTGCCCTTGGGGCTTTGAATATATTTACATCCTTTCACAATTAACCCTAATGGGACAAATGTGGCATTTTTTTTCTTCTCTGAGCAGATACACTCAAAGCTGCAAAACATCCAATGTTTAAATAGATCTCATTATATCAGCTACACCAAATCTCTCCTCTTTATATACAGAGGATTAGACTTCTTTTCACTGTCATGCAACATTAAAATAGGAAGGCATACACAAGGCTGACATGGATTTGACAAAAAATTAATGATTTGTACATCACTTTAATGCTTTAAATCTGCAATTCATGTATGCTAATTAGGTCATAATGGGGCTGTTTGAGAACAGAACTGTCATCAGGCTGCTCTGTCGGCTTCTGGGAGCGGAGATACAGCCCTGCCTTCCCCTGGTTGGCTCCTGGAATCTGTGCTGTAACCTGGCAGATCTATGACACCATTTTTTTCTTGCACAATTGTTTCCTGGATGTGGTGCTTTAATCTATCAGAGTTATGATGGCATATCTCAAATAGCGAGCTCCTGGATCCTGCAATACATCCTGGTGGAAACGGCATCCAGGCGCTATATCTCAGTGATTGATTCCTTGATTTTAAACTGTCACACTCTATCTCATAGGGCAGCTGTCAGCTTCCCAGATGCATGAAGTTATATTTATGCAGTGTGCTATGAAAAAAAAATATATATGACTATTTTATTTACAGATAAGTAAGGTTGTAAAACTTAGGAAAAACAAAAGGGGATTCAAAAACATGTCTATATTTTATTTTTCATCTGAAAAGCCTGGCATATCTCTCTGTTGCAGGAGAACAAAACTGCTCCCTCATTCAGAGATCTCTTCAGTTTTGCACCAGTGGTGCAAAGACAAAAGCTGTCACAAAAGAGGGAGAGAAAGCCAGAAAGCACCTTCACAAATAGGTCAACAGGAAGCAGCGCATCTTGCAAAATGATAACAGTGCAGGGCATTGTGCTGTGTGATAACATGAGCTACTGTCTTTGCTGACAGCTGTTCTTTAGAGGTTCTACCAAAGCTGCTTTACAGTTTGGACAAGGGTACTTTGTATGGAAATTCCACAAAGCATGCAGTAACAGAGGAGAAAGTTATGCCTTCTTGGGAGTTTCTTCAGGGAGAGTGTTATAGGTGTCATGGGACTAATCCAAGCTGCCTGAGGACAGCTTGATCTTTCAGTCAGCTCCAGATCATAAAGGAGTATTTTCAGGAGACATACCACATTCTTTGTTCTAGAAAACTGGAAGAAAGGCTAAGTATAGATGAATGCTTAAAAATTATGGGATTTTAACAATGGTTCTGCAGGGAATGATGTATTTAAAAAATCTGGGCAGCAACAGGTCCAGGTAGCAAATGGATTCTTCTGCCTGTGGGATCCCTCTTTTTGACTTCTCTTTTGGCACATTGTCTTCAGTCTTGTTCTCTATCTTGTTTCTTCTCTGTCTACACACACACACACACACAGATATCCATTCATTCATATTTATGGTCAGAACTGTACTTGTGGTGAGTGTGCATCTTCTACAGCCAATGAAACCCCGTCCCATTAGGATATCTACCAGTCACGTCTTTCCTTGGCCTATGTATCTGTACTGTACCTTGTAAATGTGGGGTGTTTTCATGACATTAACAGTAATAACACTGTTCCTCATCCATTTGTTAACAGTCATGTTTAAGAAATACGGCGATAAAAGTTCATTTTCTTTGGCACTTCGCATGGTCATATGTAGAAGAAGCAGCCTTCTTACAGCATGTCTGTTGCCTTGTAGAAAAGCACATTCAAAGCATATCTTCAAGGCAAAGCAACCCCATTCATAATCTCACTTTTCATGTACAGTCAACAATCAAAATGAAAACATAGGAGGTCTACTAGGCAGCATGTCTGGCCTACTCTGTACACAGAGTGCCAGGGTACATGCTGGATGATCTGAGAAGTGCTGACGTGGCAAATCTTGGAGTAGTGGCCCATTTTGACCACTCTGCAACACTTTTGTGCAAAGTGGTAATGTAGACAGCATGGACTACGGAACAGCTGTAGGTTTTGTACTGTGCCTCAGAGTCCCAACAGAGATTAAAGCTCTCCTGTGGTTGGTACTGCATACTCATCATAAGAGACGATGCCACTCCCAAAGCTTCCAGTCAAACAGACAAGACAGATGAAAGACGGGAAGTAGAAGAGGTACACAGAAGTGAAGTGATTTGCCTGAGGTCACACAGCAGGTCAGTGACAGAGCCAAGAATAAGAAGCCTTGCTACTTCTTGCCAGCATGATGTCCGTTGCCTAAAGCTATGTACAGAATTTCTCTGAGGCTGAAATGCTCACAGTCTTCTGCAGGGGCCACTGCCAGCAGCAGAGTGCAGCTGCACTGTGGAGTGAGGGCTTTTACTTTTTGCAAGGGAGCACTGTGCACAGCCTTTGTGGGGCTTGAGCACAGGGCACTGCAGTGTTAGTTTGTATGGCTGTACTGGTGCTGGCTCTTCACTGATCTGGCAACCCTATTGTAATACTAAGGGGTAAGCACGGACCTGGTGCAGGACAGTCTGTGTGCACAAAGGATGTCAAGTCATCACTACTAAACACAGTATTTGCGAACAGTGAGATGTGATGAGCTCCCTTTCTCCTTCCCCCTTATCTGGGCTAGCTGTGTTTTATTGATTGGCAAAAAGTCTTTCTTGTTGTGTTGTTCTTTAGTACTTAGTCATGATGCAAAGAGTATCCTTCCTTTGCACAGGGAGACCAGAGACCACATGTGAACTTGAAATATGTTTGTGTAGGGCCATCTTTCAAGAGCTTATAGTTAAGATGCTCTGCCACTGCTAATCCAGGTCAGAACTGGCTTCCCTGTTGCAGTAAAATAAATAAAGCCAAATGCCTCTGTAGCCTCACAAGTATAATTCAGCACAACACTGGGCAGGACAGAGACAACCTGTCTAATGACTTCACCAGCTTTTGCTCCTGAAAGGACAAGTAGCTGGAGCGAGGCCAAAGGCAGCAACAGGGGATCCAGACAGAAAGCATTTGTCATAAGCATAGTTCAGATTGCCTTTGACTAGTACGCTGAGGTTTTATGAATATCATAATTGATTTAAGCCCTGGACCTTCTCGTCCTTGCTTAGAAGTTGCATGTCATGTGGTGAACCAGACCAGTGCAGTACATAATGACTACATGGAAAGTACAAGGTGTAAAGTGAGAGCAGATAACAACATTAAGGTGTGACAGTATGTGTGTAGTAACAGTCCTAATCTGAGAAAACGGGGTAAATGCAATCTTTAGTGTGTGTTTTGTTTGCTTCAGGTAGAAATTGCCTCCTGATTCTCTGGATACAGCAAACTTGTCAGCAAGCACATTAATGCCAGATTGATTTTTCCAGCAGTCCTTGTCCCACTCATCATTTCATGTCTAAACATACTGAGAGAGAAAATCCCCACCTTTCCAGTGAAAGGCAGCAGCTTTTTCTACAGGGACTTGTATTTGGTGAAGTTCACCATGCAGGACATGAAATCCATTGCTAAAGAGGCAGGATGTGAAAATACTGGCTCAGTTTCAGTTCAGTCATCCTCAGCATCATCACTGATGTCCCCCGAGTCAGCAGTGTCACATTCCTTGTGGCAAAAGTTGAACTCAGCTTTTCCCAAAATTACTCTGGTGCTTGATATCCAACTGGAGACACCCTGGGTCTGAGTCTCACAGGTGGCAAACATTCACAGCCACAGGAGCTGTCCACAGCAAACGCCAGCCCTGCACCTGAGACACCCACACAGAGTGGCACTTCCACCTGAGCTCCTGAACTTTCTGTGGGCCCAGTTCCAGCTTTTTTGGAAATGCCTTCCCCCTGCTCAAGGAAATTAAGCGCCTTTTAAAACATCTCTGACACTCTGCTTTCTCCCTCAATTTAGCTGCCTCCCATTTCTGCACCTCTGTCAAGCAGCCTCCTCCATATGCATGTTGCCTGTCATCTTACTCAGTAAATGCAACTATAAAGCGTAATTAGTATTAATGATGTGAGAGATTGAGTTTCTTATTTGTATTAATTGCTGATTAATGCTTTAAATGTCTCTAGCACTTACAAAGATTTTAAATTAGAAGTATTCCTTTCTGTAGTGTCTTCTCGGAGGGGGGCTCTTAGTGACTGATGCTGACTAACCCAGTGTGCCATGAGGTTGTTTATATGTTCAGGTCTGTTACCACAAAACAGGGAAAACATTGACGGAGCTTGCTTAAGGGGGAAGAATTATTTCACAGCTAGCACTGCGCTGAGCTGTGTGTTTGGATTTTAAATAAAAAACATTGCTGTGGAGCAGGAGGGGCCTTGTGTGAGCCCCTTGGTAGCATTGCCAATCCTACAGGTGGAGGAGGATCTCAGTTTTTGTTATATCTGTGTGCAGGTAAGGAAGTTGGTGCCCTTTTCTCTGTTAAGGGAACTTCTGTAAACCAATCTCTAGGGCTACCAGGGAGCAGCGCTTGGCTCTGCTTTGACAGCTGGAGGCTGGGACAGCTTTCCTATACGTCGTGTTGATGTGTTGTTTAAACATTTAACTTTGTCATGTGTGTCAATGTATCATCTTAGAAACCAGTGTCCCCAGCTTCTCAGTCCAGCCCTGTGAATAGCAATGACTGCTAAGGAATCCAGCCAGTGACCTCTTTGGGAAGCAGAAGTAGTCACAGAAACCAGCACAAGGAATGTCCATGTTCTCAATACCCAGTCCATACATATGAATTAGATATGTAGGATAAGGATTCTGGCTGGGGGAGTATATGGGTATATCAGTGTACCTATTCCACAGGAACACTTTCTTAAGAAGAAAGGGGAATATACTGCCCATGAAAGGTACCTCTGAATTGTATGAATTCATCCATAGGAGGGGTTATATTGACATAACTATTTCATGAAGAGCAACCAACGTGAAAGCTTAAGAGCTTTAAGCTCTTAGCTTTAAGACAGGCTGGGCCTGCACCTAGAAACAGCAGTCCCATCTTCTGTGTAGGTATCATCTGACAGCATTGCTTTGGTACTGCTGCTTTGCAGTTTAATTCAGTTTCTGCATTCTGCCACCAGTGTGCAGGTCTCAGCTGGAAGAAGTAAATGCTGTGACCTATGTTGGTCAGCTGGTCTGGTTTAAGAGGTTATCATCTTCCAGTTGTTTCTTATTACAGCACAGCAGCTCACAGTAGGGTTGGGAGAAGGGAATATGTGCTGTCAGACCACCAGGGTCAGGGCTGTGTGACACTGCTGGACCAAGAAATGAAATGGTGAGGCAGAGGCTGGTGCTCCCTTCCAGATGTTCCAGAAATTCTTGTCAGAGCCCTGCATCCCTACTGGAGGAGGGACTTCAATGACAGTTCTCCACTGAGGTCAGGAAAATAAGTTTAAAATTTCCATTCCATGAGCATCGTGGGTGGGTGAGACTGCATTTGTTGAATGTACCCCAGAGGGAGGGTGACAGCCTGCAGGAAGAAGCAATCTCTCACTTTTTGCCTTCAGCTGGGGTGGGAGGCTTGCAGGTGTGTGGAGGCAGTTGCAGGCAGCCATTATCGACATCATTTTCTGTTATCCACATAAAAGGAGCTGCAGGGATGGGCCCTCCCTAGGGGAGAAGGTGGGTTTATATGTATGTCTTCCCACAGGTGAGTGCTTCCCAGTTTGGGGAGAGGACAGCCTGGCTGTTACTGCATGCTAAGGTTGCTACCATGAAGCCGCTCTTCTGCATCCTCTGTAGTATCACCGAGAGGAGGACAGTAAGGGGTAAGTTTCACTCTAAGGATTCAAAGTGTAATGGAGTGCATCACCCACCCGCCTGTCCTAAACAGTGTGCTTTCATTGGCAATGAGTGGGCTCATGAGCTTTCATATGAAAGGTATTGCCTTTCATTTCTATTGCCATTATTAAACCAAAATATTTATCCTAAAGTTTTGTTTTGAAAGCATGTAAGGCCTTCATCTTAGCTCCTCAGTGACATCTCAGTCTCTGTTTCATATTTGTGGCCTTTGAAGACTCTGAATTCTGGTTTCAATTAGTTTGAGAAGAGTTTGTTCTTTTCAATCTGATTCAGGCCACTCATATAGAAAGAGATGTCCCTGTTACTGTAAGCTGTGTGAAGTTTATTTCAGCTCCAGAAAAATATGGTTCTGACAGGCCCTTGGTGGAGAAGGCCTCCTGGGAGGGCAAATGCAAGGTAGTGGTCTCGCAGTGGGCTGCCCAAGGCGTTTGTAAGTTAGACAGCACTCGGGTCAGCTGTGCTCCCAAGCACGTGCTCTGTGCTCGCAGAGATGCAATGTGGCCCTTTCCTTCTTGCTGTTATGATTCTTTACAAGGACTAAAATGACACATTTTCCAACCCATTTAACTTTTTACTTCACAGCATGTTTTAAAATAGTAGGTTTTTGGCAAGCTCACAAAATTTAAGTTCAATAAATAAAGCTTCCTATTTTTTAAAGGCTTTTGATCTCTGTAAATGTGACAAATGGACCAGAAACCATAGGCAGTTAAGAAGGGTCTCAGATCCATAGCGTGCATGATATTTAACTACAGGAGCAACACACTGTATGCAGACGTGTTTTAAGACAGAGTTAAGATCCCGAAGTTCCTTATGCTGGGTCGTGTCTGGTCTTGCTCTCACAGCCCCGGGACAGTTGCTCTCCCCTGCCTTCTGCATGAGGATGGGCCCAAGATCACTGCTAAACACTGCACCAGAAATGATGCAGCCCCACTCCTTCTCTGTCTGGCCAGAGTACTTCAGCCCCTCTGGGAGGGCTCTCTTCTGCGTGTTGCAGCCTGTGGCCCTGGGAATGCACAGCACAGCCTTCCCCAGAACTAGTCACGTTCTCAGGTTGGGTTTGTCCAAGCAGTGCACTGGTCTGTAGGCCCTCAGCAGTCCTCCTGGGTTAAAAAGCCCTTTAGCACGCACAAAATTGTGAGATATGTAGCAATGCTTGGGGTCCTTAGTCACATATTTGTCTCGTCACTTGATAGCTGGGGTGAAACACACATTTGCAATGAAAATGGGGGTACAAATGGACATTTTAGCAACGTGTCTTGAGCTATTATGTTGACTGTCAACTGAACTCTTTGCCCTCCTCTGTGACAACTTGGGGAGGGAATAATATCCGGTGTTCTCCTAAAAGATCCTGGCTATCATACCAACAGTCTGACATAAACTGATTTCAACTAGGAGCTGTTAGAGAACACTGGAGAGCCACTCACCAATGTCCCAGTCCAGCCTTTAGTTGTGCTGTGTTGATATCATCAGTGTAAGAAAAGCAGGAAATTCCATACCTGGCACTGGAAAATAAAGGAAGAAGTTGGATGACAACTTTCAGGCCATTTAACAACAGATTTGTGACCTACATTTTCTTTTTTCAAACAATGGTTGGTAGATGGGGGCTCATTTTTCTTTTTCATTACAACTATTCAGGAGTTACTTTATTTTCATTGAGCATGTGTATGCATGTGAGTGTTTTACAGAAGCAGCAAGTAAGGCTTTCTGTGGGCCCATTTTTTCAGTCCCCCTCTTTTGCATGGTAACTAGAATTCAAATTCTGCAATGAATTGCTCAAAATACAGACATGCCTATGCAATGCTGACTTCATCAGTATTCTGCATTTTCATTGGTAAGCCCAGCACAGCCTGCCCACGAGTTTAGTGTGGCTATTACAGAGGAAGAGGAGAGGAAATGCCAGCCAGTCCAAACACAGAATATTGAAAAGGTCAACATAGTAGAGCATGCTGCTATGATTCATAGAGACTTTAAGAGTCTAATATTTCATCTCATGACAAAGATTGTAATGAGAACTGAAAATGGTACAACATTAATTCATCTTTGTGACAAACACCATAATGAGAGTGGAAGTGTACAGGCTTCAAATATTCGTGTTACTGATCTGTGGTCCTTGTTCTGTAACAGGACACAAACCCCAACTGCTCACTTAGAAACAGAAATCTAAAATCAACAACTTCTACAGCTACTCTGAACAGCCTATTACATGTTCTGATGCTAATGCAAGCAGAGAGCAGCACAAGCCTGCCAAAGGCAACCAAATCTGCTGTGTGCTGCCCAACCCTACATGGCACACTAGCACACAGTCTGGCTGCCATGGCACGACCATGCTGAACTGTGTACGTGCATGTGTGTTTGTACAGTCGTATAACAAACATGCTGTTTGCATAGGCTTATGTCCACAGTGGTAAGAAACTCCCTGTAGATACTGGGAGTTGGCTGGGGGCAAAGTGATAGGCTGGATAGTAGCAATGAGTCCCTTATTTTCTGCCTCTGACTAGTGCTTAAGTAAATGGAGGGGGAGAAGAAGGTATGTATGTGTAGAAAGTGCTTTCACTTACGGCATTTTTAGTCGGCATTTTCCATGTTATCCTTAGGGTCATGGCAACCTAAGCAGAGCGTGAATTGCAAGTCTAATTTTATTTTCTGTTGGTTTGTTTAAAAAAAAAAAAAGAGAGAGAAAAAGGAAAAGAAAAGAAATGGCATATGGACTGTGGCAGCAGTTCTTGGAAATGCTCAGATTCAGTAAATAGACATGTATGCTTAAGTATTGTCATACAAAAGGCTGCAATATCACACTTCACTTTCTGGGCACTGGACACAGCCTCTGGCTTCAGCTCTATAGGCTGCTCTAACATGGGGAGTCTTTTGTCCTTGTAGAGTGTCACTGTAGGTCCCCCTACACCCTACTCCGAGGTTTCCAGGTGACCCATCACTTTGTGTACCTCTGTCTATGGCTAACAATCTTGATCCCCTCCCCTGAAGAGACTTAATTATGATTATGTGCCAAGCATCCTGAAAAGCTTTGGATGTCTGATAAAAGGCAAAGAAAAGAACTGGCACCTTTTCAGAGGTCTGGCCCAAAACACAACTTGGCTAGTGGGACTCAGCCCTGAACAGCACCTATAATGTTGCTAGAGCCGGGTAGTTTTTCTGTCTGAGAGCAGGAATCCACTACCTAGTGGATCACATTAACCAGAGGGATCACATTAACCTGAGAGATTCTTGTTGATCGTCCTTTCCCTTCCTTTCCCCCCATACTTGCAATTGCAGAATTTGCTTCAGGCAATGGAAATGCTTAAGTAACATTAGGAAAGTATTTAACATATATTTAACAGTGTCACAGTGCAATTTAGCAGCTGGAAACAAGGAGCAAATGAGCACCATGTGACATACCAGCTCATAATGGGCCATCCACAAGTGCTCTGTGGAGTGCAGTTTAAGAATCAGTGTCTTATTCCATGTTTTAAAGAAACCCATATTAATAAAATACTCTGTCTCACTCACGTACACATATACAGACATGCAGGGATGTGTGTTTCACATTGCAAACTATATAGACAGAAGAAGTGTTAGCCACTAATGAAATGGAGCTCTGGGAAGCACCAGCAGCTGTTTAAAAGCACACAGTCACACTACACAGCATGCTGGAGTGGGAAGTGAAGAGAAATATTGTATCAGGTTGTAACTACAGGAGGAATTTAGATAAGCAGAAGGAATTTAGAAAAGCAGAATGTGATCACCCACACTGAAATTTAATTAGACCTCCAGAACTTCCACCCTCTTACAAAAGGTGTCATAGGATTGCCAGCAACGGCGAACAGTTACTATTCTTGTGCTTGGCAATGTACAAACACACAAGATGATATAATTTATATCTGGAAGACTTAACAGTTTAAAGCCCTCAATTAGAGTGTCAGGAAAGAAAGTGGAGTAGAGACAAGTGGGGAGAGGTGCGTTGGGAGGAGGGAAGAGCATGTATGATTAACTGATGGTTTTGGCCTCAGTGAAACTATCTGCAATGCTTAAGATGCAGATATGTGTGTACATTTTCAGGGTCAGAGCTTCCTTGAAAACAAGCTTGTAAAAGATTAGTTAAAATGGGGAGGAAAGGGATGGTCAGAGGATGTTGGAACAAACATCTCTATATGAAGTATAGGGTTTCTGTAATTTTGAGGTTCCAAGTCATCTGAAAAAAGTTTCATGTTAAAGAGGCAACAGTCCCATGATTGCTGAATCCTGTCCCAAGGGAAGAGGTAGACGGGCAGAAGGGTGGAAGGCAGGACTCTGGTGTCTCAGCCAAAATGAGCTGGAGGTGAGTGGAGATCTGCAGTCACATATTAACTTATTCATAGTTTACATTAAATGTTCCACTGTAAAGACGGATTATGCCCTTTAACACCATGCTGAAGAACCAGTAGCTCCAGGATTTTGCTTTCCCTGGAGGTCTGCTGTTCAAGCTGGGGCAAATGTACTATGAAGTCAAACTATTTGGGGTTGAAAACCTGGCCCTAACTTAAGTTGGTTTTAAAGATCTCTTTGACTTCATTGAAGGCCAAGTTTCACCACTGGTAATTTTATGAGCCATTTTAAACTTCTGTGACATTTTAAACTGATTATTTTGCAATTGGTTTCCGAGCATCTCTTTCATGCTGGAATGTCACATTAATTCATTCTTAATTGATCCATGTGCTTCCAATTTTCTAAATCCAAACAACTCTAAAACTTGAGTAGTCAAGATAGTATCTTAAAGTTTATTACCAAAGATACAGTTTCTGTGGTTTAAATTCCATTGCAGAGGTAAGAAGCAGCAGCTTTTTGTTAAAAAAAAAAAAAAAATTAAAAAAAAAAGGAAGAAAGGTATGTTCCCTGAATTGTACTATTTTTTGAAAGAAAGTTGTTTTAACTGTGGTTACTTAAACTGCATTTGATCTCAGAGGATGTAAAGATGACTAGACACCATGGTTACTTGATATCTGCAAGTTGTAGCTGCTTGCCAAAATATAGTTGGAAGGACTGCTATTTAGTAAGACTATTGTTAGATGCTGTAGTCTTCTTTTTTCTCCCCTGAACAATGTGAAATATGTCCATTCAGATTAAAAATATTCAAGCTCCTACTGCATAGCAGACATAAAAAATTATAATTTATATTCTCATTTGAAATTAAGTTTTAGTGGAAAATGCCTATCAATCATACTTAAAGAAAAGAAAGATTTTTTTCTACAGCTTTATAACTGTAAAAATATGCAGATATGTTTTACTTCTCATTCTAGAGAAACAGAGCTTAAAATGTAGAGGGTGTTTTGAATTTACAGGGTCTGAAAGGATAAGCTCATGGCTTATTTTGTGTCAGTAATGAACAGAAAAAATTGCTTCTCATACTTCCATTTGGCACTTATTTTGTATTTTCTGCAATTAAAGTGGGGTTATAGTCAAAGCGACTCTAAAAATGACACATTTATCCTCTCGCAGTGACTCCTGTATCAAATTTCCTCTGATTATATATCAAGAGATGATTTCTGTAGCTGTCAGCACTGCAAATTCATCCTGGGATCTCAAACTGCATTCTTTATGCTTATTACAACATCATTTGTAACAAAGACCCAGGAATGTGGATGTGATTGACTCTGCAAAATGCAAAATATAATCCAGCTCATTCCCTCATAGCATAGCTGGGGGCACAGCAACACAGGGAAATGGTCTGACATAGCTGTGAGCCAACATGCCCACCCATGCTATTCTTTTGTAAGCACGTTGGTGTAACTCCCTTGCGTGGACTTTTTAGCCCAGAATAAACTGTCCTGGTTGGACAGCACTAAAGTCACATGAACATCCCTTCACATGCTGAATAAAATGCAATGACTCGGGTGCAGTCTTACCCTGCAAAATACAGATCTACAGAAACACAGAGATGCCCAGGCTTTAGTTTCAGTTCAGCTCTGTTTTGTGTTTAACCAGAATGAAGAGATTCCCACTGTCTGTTTTGCCAGTTCTCATGTTTCTAAGCACCTGCCCAATTTTTCATTTTTGCTTTTTTCGGTTAGACCAATCTCCTGTTGCTCAGCTTTACCCAGCAAAACAAAGCTGCAGTTGTAGGTGCTGGAGGCACAATCACGGTGTAGGCAGTAGCATGGCATGGTCCAGCAGCCCAGAAATGTTCACAAGTGCAGAAAATGGTGCCTTCCCTTTGCTAACAAGATTTATGCTAGCAGAGGTGTTCCACATTTGTCCTTAGTTGTCTTTGTTTTTACACTTTCATTTTCCAGTATCATCAGCACCACAGGGACTCTGGTACATCTGGCTCCAGAGGGCAAGATGGTTATTCCCCAAGTCATCTGTTCCACCCAGAGGTCACTGCCCAAGTGGCAGGTTTAGCAGTATGAAGTGGTCCCCAGGCTGCCACTGCTCCCTGCAGCCTCTTACCTTGAATCATCAACAAAAGGAGATTTGTTCACAGTTGCCAAACTGTAAGCTGGAATTGCTGAAGACCTGGTGTCTGCTCCGCTCTCCTGAATCTGCTACAGCGAAAGGGAGCACCTCGTATCAAAGATTTGGGGGTCACTGACATCCTCACAGGCTCCTGCCATTGCGCAGGGAATTCTGCCCGCAGGCACATGAGTCGGAGCCCAGGGATGCAGGATGTAGGGCATCTACATGTCTTCTCCAAACTTCCAGTCCATAGCACAGTGAACTCAAACTGGCATGTTAAAAGACCAGCGATTGTATTCTGTCAAGCTTATTTATCACCAGCTCCAGGTGTGGGAGTCATTTAGCTTTACGTTTTGTGTAGCAATTCAGTGTACTGCCACCTCACCAACCTGCTGAGACATCTTCTAGCTAATTATGCTCATTCATTAAGTGCATGCTGCCATGAACATCTTCTTCGTGTTAAAGCAAGGGTAGTGCAAACTTAGTTGGCAAGTGAAATACAAAAATGGTTATTGTTGCAGTAGTGCTGGCACGGGAGAGAGATGTTAACTTGCATACAGAGTCAATAATAAATGAAATGTTTGACAGAGAAAAATGAATTGGCGATGTTCCTCCATCTTTCTAAGAAACTGACAGTGTATCCTACAGCCATGGGGTCCACATGCTGACAGTTACAAAGAGGTTCTGTGAACAAACTAATATAGACTGTGTCAGCTTGCCATTAATTCTGGAGTTCCTTTTCTGGGCAGTTTGTAAAATCTAATCAATGGGGCATTTTTCAAAAATCTATGAAAATTGTGAGCCTGTAATTGTGCCTTCCTAAAATAATAACAGGGAATCTGGCAAGGGAAGGTGAAAGCTACACAACGTGCCTTTCTTCCTGGCTGCTGCTGGAATGTGTCTTGCAAGCACAAGCTTTTCCCATTACGCAATAGTCTTATGCAAAATCTTCAATGATATAATGCTACTTGGAGAAATTGGAAACTTCAGATCCACTTTCCTTTCTCTATTCCCACAATATATATGGTGTTAATATCATGGCTTTCCCCTTGCTTTTTCCCCACGTAGTTTTACTGTTTATTTACATATTTTCCTTTTATCTCAAATTGTATGGCAGGCTCTACACATCTGAAGATGGGCTGGTCCCAGCCTCCCCATGCTTGAACTGCCTCTTGAACTTTCTCTGATTACATCATTATATATAATGATACATTATTAGTGCCATCAAGGCATGCAGAGTTGGTCACAGTGCTTACACTCTGAATCTGACAGAAGCAAAGAAAGAGGGCAATAGTTTAAATAAAGGAGGAAGTGGAGATGACATTGAGGAGGAAATTGATTGCAGAAAGCTTTATGAAATGAGCACTTAGATGAAAGAGGGCTCTGAAGGAGAGAAAAGAGCCTGTTGGACTAGAAGTTGGGGCTGTTCCAAAATGAGGCCCCTACTCAAGAAAGCATTTCTGTTCAGGGTAGTGTTTAAGCATGAAGTCAGACATTTGTTGGACTGTGGCACACAGACCTTAGGGAGACATGTATATAAAGACATGATGAGAAGGAAGAATCAATAGGAATGTAAGTACAGGAGCGCAAGGAGGCCTCATAGCTTGTGTTCAACAGGGTCAAAGTCAGCAAAGTAATGAAATGCATGAGGGGGAGATGAGGGTTTGTCATACCAGAGGTTCAGGAGAAACTGGCTATTTGAGTGAGAAGACTTGCAGGGAGAGATGCTGTCTTCTACTAAATAAACCAATATGCTGATGGGGAGGGGGCAGATGAATTTTTGAGTGCACAAACTTTTCTCTGAGGCTTTAGTAGCGCTGTTTGGAGACCTGGCCCAAAAGAAAAACAAATAAACACCTTTTCCACTCTCACATGTTTTGAACTTTTCACTTCCTTAAATAAATGGCTTATTGCTTGCACCAAAGTTGTAGACCATGGACTTGAACATGAGGCTTTTGTACTCCAGAGGAATGTTGAAGCTCTGTTTAGAAAGGGGAGAGTGATAGCGGCAGATATGTCTTCATCCACAAACAACACCGTGACAGGTTTAAGAGATCTTGCAGACCCAGGCCTCTCATTTGATTTTGCTTATTTCTGCATAACTGAATTGGAGCTTTACAGCTAGCCTTATTGTGTTCTATGGCTACACATCAGGAGGAACAAAACTGGCAGAAAAACATGAGGCTGACTATTAGGAGGAAGAGAGCAGTGTGGGTAGGAATAAAGGAGCAGAGAACAGAGATCACCTGATGGGCATACAGCTAATTTAAGGTAAAGGAGACATCTGCTCTTGATTTCTTTACCATACACCTATAGTTTGATGGTGGATTTTGAATACACAACATCTGCCATACTAGCTGTCTTCCGACTGCTGTATAATATGAGGATTATTTGATTTTTAAAAAGATAGATGATATAGAAGTAGCGTGTAGGCCATGGACTAGACACGGGACTCTTAGTGGTAAAGGCCTCCATATTCTTGACATGTAACAGATAGTACCTGCTTCAAGGGGCTTGTAGAATAAATATGTAGGAAAAATACCTCTGAGTGCTGCCTTTCCTCTCCTGAAAAAACCAGCCTTTAAAACTTCCAACAACCTTTCATTTAACTCAGGTAGAGCATAGTCAGAGAAAACATCTCCTTTTGTCCCAGTTTGGCCCAATCAGAGTATATTGCACACACACACATGTGTGTGGTTCCTATGGTATATCTGTTCCCCCCTTGCTCAAGATGCAGCTACATGATTAAGCACCCTTATGTTCAATATGACAAATTATTTTATCTGAATATTCCAATGAATAAATGCAAATAAGGGATAGTCTCATCACGTAAAAATCAGCAGCTGTTATAAATTTGGTTTTGACACACAGCTGAGTAATGGCATCTTCACCTGTTGTTGCTAAACTGCAGGTATGGTTGGGTGTGCATGTCTAGCCCTGCCCATGCTGAAGGATTGTAAGTTAGCTTAAGCTGTACAAGACAATGCAACTTAGTGTACTCGTTTCAGTTCAAACCACCGTCATGCATACTGATGGTTGATAGGCAGTAAACTGTAACACCATGGTTTAACCTCTTTGTCCTTTCTACTTAAAAGCAACCTTGTAATAAAGTTTTGCTGAAAAATAGAAGTTGCCTCAGTAACAGTGGGAGGTAGAACAGAGTTTAACAAAAGAAACAGTAGGCTAGTGAATAAACTGTTAGTGTGAGTTGCTGTGTCTTTGCCTGCACTATTTGAATCATCTGGCTTTCTTAAAATAAAATGGCTATTTATTTCAGGCTGCATCTTACAGCTACCTTAGCTGTCAGAAGTCATACATAAAAATATTCTTTCTTCCAGAGAGAGCCATTCATCACTCAACCAGTAAATATTACTCACTTCATTGATTATACTGTGATTATATTTTCTCTTTAAATGGCTGTTAGAATTGGGTATAAAAGACCCATTTGTTTCTACTATAGATAGTCTCTGTCTTTAAATGCTTCATTGTTTTGAATTAGTCACTGCAGTTTGCACAGCTGAAATGCCAAATGTGATGCTTTCTGGATGAAGTCTGGGAGCTGTCTCAGCCTTTCTCCTCTTCATTTTTGGGCCTTCCAAGGGAACCTCCAAATCCTATACAATGAGTTTAGAAGTTATTACTGCCATCCCCTTGTACAGAGATGCAACCTGACTTTCTGCAGCACCAGAAATTCTGAAATAATTCTCCACAACAAAAAGGCCTCAGCTCAAGCAAAGTGATTTTTATCAGGTAAATAGGGTGTCAGGAGACCCGAGTCCCAGACACAGCTCTTCCCTGCCTTGCTTTCTTCCAGCATTTCATGTGCTGTCAGCTGAACATAGCAAAACCCCACATAAAGTGCTTTAAAATTTGCAGGTGGCAGTAAAAACTCCCTCTAATCTAGCCTGTTCCTCCAGGTCTCTGTGCTCTCTCTAGATATAAACTGCCAGGCAAAGAACTCCCTATAAATATTGTGCAGCCTGTGAACATTATCAACCCACAGACAACCTGGCATGTGGTTAATTAATTAGACTGAATACTAATTAATTAAGAGGCATCCTCAGTGATTTGGTCCAGAGCCAGCTCACATGGAGCCTGGCTCAATAGCACTTGCGCAGCCCAAGGTCTGAGCTTGCTGCCTGCCTTCACACAACACTGTGACAACATGCAAGGGAACCATCAAAACACTGGGAGCAATCCTGAGTGTGCTATATGGGTTTTTTTCCACCACCTGGGTATCACTACAGAGCAGAGTGCTGGCTGAGTGTAGGTCTGGCAGCCCGGCACAAAGACTGGACTTCTTTTTCATTGGCCACCTCTGTTCTTTCCAGACCCCTCACTCTTCCCCTCCCCTACTCCTCTGACAGTACAAAGCTCTTCCACCAGCCAGCTGAAGTTTTACCGATTCTTTTGAGGATGGTCTCAATATCCTGCAGACCAGCAGAGGATTTTCCAGCTGCAAGCAGCCTTAGAGACCCTTGCTGTACACCAGCCTTCCCATCACTACGCTTATCTGCAGCAGAGAGGCTTTTGACAGAACTGCAGCTTGTCTTGCAAACGGCCAGTCCATTTGGGAAGAGGTTATTCAGGCCACGTAAGGGTAGGAAACTGTCCTCATGTCTTTCCCTTAGCTCCACCTCAAAGACATTTCTTAGGCTCATTGCCGTGTGAGAAGGCAATCCGAGAAAGTCTGTCTTCGGAAATTCAAGTTTCTTAAGACTGGAGAGGAGGAGGAGGAAAGGTTTAACACTTTCCAAATGTCCAAGCTCTTGTCTGTTGTGAGTGAACAACAGTCCTGTGGTCACATCAAAAATGCAGCACATTACAGGTTAACTGGTGAGCTCATTTTAAGCAGTTTTAAGGGCTCTGAAAGTGATCTGTGTCATTTGATTAAAAGACAAACATGCACTGTATTCGGTTATAGATATGCTATGTCATGGCTGTAAGAGAAAAACCAAACCGAGCTTAAAATAAAATCTTCAAAGGTACAAGAAAAACATTAAATGAGATAATCTGAGGTTCTGAAGTTATACTGAGATTCACTTATCCATTATCTTCAGATTAGGAACCACCTGTTCTTCATAATGTCTGTTTGTATGAATGAGTTTAATTAAGTAGCATGTGTGGGTGGAACAGGCTTCCCAACAGCAGTGAGATTATTAATGGACATCTATATTGAAGTTCTTTGCATTTTTGAAAGGCTAATTACAATGTAAATTTAGTTTTAAATTATTGCTTTGCTGTAGAATGGGAGCTGTCATTTATTATTAGGTTGTTTGGCGTTTTTTTCAGATCCCAGAAAAACATTGGTTTTGACTGTATAAGCACTCTGTAGTCTCTTATTTTCCCTAATTTACACTTTTTGCTCATGGTTCAATGTGCTGTAAAATATGCCCCCATCTCTAGTTTCATTATTTTTATAGGTTTTTGTTTTGTTTCTGCCCTGCAATATTCTAAGGTTTCAAGGAAATGAAAGCCAAGCTTTTCAAAAACAGACTTGAAGCTGAAATCTGGAAAAGGTGAACTTGTCTTAAGAAAATAGCCCCCACTGACTTCCTGGTAGTTTAACGTTTTAACTGCTAGTTTATTACATGTAGTCGGTGATGTTTGCAACATGAACTCAAATATGCTGGATGCTAGACCATGTTCAGTTGTAGTGAACCCAGAATAACTCATACATAGTTCATCAGTGCCCATAAGGAAAAGCAAGCCTCAGCTGGTGGACAAGCCTTGCCGCATGCCCAGCCCTTCCCATGCCCCGCTGTTCAAACTACGTGAAAGACAGTTTTGGCCCATGCTCTGAGCCAAGGTAATGCATGATTTACGTTCTCCCTGTTTCCTCACCTGAGGATTTTGAAATTTGGCCTGGAACAGGTTTGAGGTGTGAGCCTGAGAAGTGCAGGCAGTGTTAGTCAGTGAAGGCTCTCGCAGACAGAACAGGGTCTTTTGCATCAGGCATGTTGTGCCCACATAGTGTTTGCAGGTAGAGGGAAAAGAAAGGCAATGAACTAGCACACCAGGGGAGATATTACTTGACCTGTTTCTGCAGTAACATGGGAAAGCAGCTGGCTGAACATCAGCAACACTTTAGTTTGGTATTTTGTGTGTTGGGGGTTATTAGACGAAAGAGTGCTCTCCGGAGTGAGCTGCAGCCTGCCTGCCATTGGCCACAGGGTCACTTCGAGGCTAGTAGGAAATAGAAACATCTGATTCCACACAGACTACATTAAAGACCTATCTGCTTTGGCACTGATGGATAACCTAAAGTTTACAGATGGGAACAGCAGGAAAAGATACAATATCTGGTCACATCTGAAAGACCTGCAGAGCATGGTAACTCAATTGTATGCACTAAGCGCTTCACTCGCATCGCCACCGATAGAATTCAATTAAAAGCTATTAGCATAACAAGCCATACAAGGGATGCCAAAGTGCAAGGAAGCTATAAAGCATCTGCCTGGGACTAGGAGGGCACTGATTTGACAATTTTGATCTTTCCTGGTCCTTCCTCATTTAATAGTGAACCAGTGACAAAGTGCTGATCTGCCCAGTGGCATTTTTTCTTTACCTTTTTCTTAAGTAAGAACTACCTCATAGAGATTTCTGAGGCCTACATCCATAATCTGTCTGCCTTAAGGCTCTCTTGAAAGAAAAGAAGCACTATATAGCTCTTGTTATGAAAGTTGCACGGTTCATGTATTGCTGGGGGAAGGTACCCACAGCAGGAATTGTTTGATTGTGTAGGAGGTCGGATTAGGTATTTGTTGAAGTCTCCTTGGTCTTACACGATATGACCCTCCACAATTTCTTTTCAGAGCATTGAAAATAAAACACAGCTGTGAATTAGAGTCAATTCCTACCTTCTCTAGTAGTCCCTGAAGCAAAACCAGCATGCAGGTTATTGAGGAACCCTTCTAAGAGCCCTGACAATGCCTGAAATACAGGAGCAGTGTGTCTCCAAAGGACTTGCCACTCCCTGTGCGTTGCCCTCATTTTGCCCTTCACTCACCCACCCACTTTCTTGCTCCAGGTGTGGGGGGGGTTCCTGTAAAGCTGCATGCCCCAATACTGAGCTCCTTCCCTCTGGCCATGGGTCCACACATCTGGGGCTGGGGCTGGCCTTGAGAGCCAGCAGCTGCCACAGGCTACAAGGGGAAAAGGGGTCTGTCCTAACCCTGTATCTGCCCAAATCCATTACTGGGACTGGAGGTTTTTAATGAAGACTGGTAAGAAGTGATCATTAGATATCTTTAAATTCTTAGAAAAATAATAAATTGCAGTTGAATGGTTAAAAACTTAAACAAAACTGTTGCAAAAATAACTTAGCAGTTATGAAAACTATTATTACCTCTGGGTGGGACTATTATTACTGTTGTTGTTGTTGTTACTACTACTATTATTATTATTATTAATATTATTAATATTATTAATATTGGATTTGTTGGGGGTTTTTGTATGGCTGATCGAGTGTTCTCATTTTGCCATAAATTGGAGAAAAATGGCTAGACATGTGAAAGCACTTTTGTAGCCAAGTCTCTGGACATGGCCATTTCAATACAGGAGAGATGCTTTGCCCCAGGTTGGCTCCCAAGGTGACCCTCTGCCTCTTGGGGACAGTAATACTCACCAATGCCACAAAGACATTGTGTCACTGCTGAACTTCTTTATGAATTCCTGAGATGAAAGCTTGTATAATAATACAAAATAAGATTCATATTTATTTTATTCCATAGTCCAGCTAAGGGCATGTTTTGTGAAATGGCAGAAAATAGTATGAGATTTTCATTTTAACTAGTTTTTCCTTAAAGTATCTTCTGTCTGTTTTTCATATGCACAATAAGGTTTCCTTCCTTGCTCTGTAGCTGTGTAGTCATTCCTTTTTTTGTTATTAAAAACTGAGAAGGAATGCCTTTAGGTAAAAAGAGACTTATTAGTGTGTTAGGTCTTGCTCTCAGGAATAGATCCTGATTTATGTGTTACAATTTGGGAATGATATTAACTCAAATTTTCTTCGTAGAATGAGAAGGTGCATGTAAATTACAGAAAAAATAACTGTGATTTAACAAAATAAAACTATTTTGTTTTATCTACACTCTCTTTGAAGTAGAAATAGCAGTAGTATTATTAAATTATCCCAAACCCATAGATCACTATAAACTCTTCCCTGACTGCAGCATTTTGGAAGGAATTATCAAAGAAGCAGCTGGTGTTATTCTATACTGAGTTCATCTAGCTTCATGCTCATGCAGCTCAATTCAATACAATGCCATAGTTTATTTAGGAACAACTTTACAGGCTCGCTTAGTAGTCTTAAGTTTAAGACATGCCCAGAGATAGATCAACATGTACCAGTTATTCCCAGTTTTGCCTGGGTTAAATATTTGAGGGTAGGTCAGGGGTGGATAGCATTATTTCATGTGTGGTACTGCAAGAGGCTGTGTATCACATTTTCTAATGCTGTTGCATTTGAAGTTTTTATTTGATTATCTTGTTGTGGGGTGGAGTCAAATGAATATGTTTTCAATTTTGCAGTGAATTGTTACAATCTGAAATGGCTTTTGTAAGCTTCTTGGCATTGATAAGCGTAAGTGATTGTGGTTTTGAAACCAAGACTCATAAGGATGGCCATAACACAATCATTCCTCCCTCTCCGCACATTCCCCCCAGGTTCTGACTGTGGAATATTCTGAGTTAGCCAAAAGATGCACACGGAAAAATGGCTTTGTTTCAGATAAATGTGCAAAGAGGCACACAAACACAGTGTTATTCCTGTAGGCTAATATTTTCAGGCTTAGTTATATACTTGCATTCACATATTTTAGTCCCTGAATCTAATCCAATTTTCCAAAGAAGTTACAGCATTCTCAGTGACTCTGTAGCCATGACAAAGAACGAGGATGCTGATTTAGACAGTTAAATTTGCACCTGTAAGTTTATCAGAACACTGTAACTGTAGAAAATGGTGAGTTCAAAAAATGTCTTCATGATTAGGGCCAAATGAATAATTGATTTTTTTTTATTTTGTCATCCTTTTTTTTTTTAATTGGTTTAAATCAGACTTATTGTCCTGCTTAACAAAATTACTGCTTTTACCTTCCCCAAAATTTCTCTTAGTTCAATTAAAAAAAAAAAATCTGTAAAAAGAGGATACAAAGACTGAGATTCAGAAAACTGTTTGAGGATGCAGTGGTGGTGGTGTTACTCTCCTCTTGTTCAGTAGCTCAGTGTCTAAGAACACTTCTCTGAATGTGAAGAGACTGGTTCAAATCCTACTCAGAACTGGTAAACTTTAAGCATGAACCTCTTTTAGGTGAGTTTTCTAACTAGTCTATAAGTACTTGGAACATTAAGTCAGTCCCCTCTCATGGGATTGCAGCTGTGCTTTGCACTTGGGACTGCTGAAGTATTTCATGTAGAGGATGATTCCACAGGCTCTTGGTTAGAGCACGTGCCTGGGGCTTGCCCCAGAGAGTATTTGTTCAACTGAATATAATAAAAAATATCACTGTAAAAAGGACTATGCAGACAAATTATCTTTTCCAATGGCAGTTCCTTCCTTGTGATGTGGGACTTGTGGTGTCCAAGCTTTTCTGGCGAAGAAGGGAATACATTCTGCATCATTTGCATCCTTTTGATAAAGGGAGAACAAAACTGCATCCTTTCCTCATCCTGACTTCCCCCTCTCTTCCTCTTCTGTCATCAGATATTATTTGTGGCACACTTTATGTTAATTTGCAAAACTAAAAATAAATAGAGGTTGTGAAGGTGAAGTTACACTTTCAGCTACTTTACAATTTGTTAGCAGAATTGTAAAAACTCTCTGTTCTGATACTCTCTGCTGCTCTTTTCTCAACTTGACTAACAGATCACCCTTTTCACCAAAATACACCCTGCAGCCAATTGTCACACCAGTGTATATCTGGTAGCTATCTTAGTGCATCCTTGGAAAGATGACCAATGGGTATAACAATATTTTGGCACGAATATTAGCTGTTTAGAGTCTCACATGTACTGTTTTAGGGAATGTGTAAAGGCTCCTACCCACACCTTGAAACAGTTAAGAAATGGCATAAGGCCAGGTAAGAAGGCTAATTGAAATATCATACGAAGGGAAAGAATTTGGAGCACAGCAGTATCTCTACGTAACGAGACGACTGTATAACAGTGGAAAATAGTCCATTTAGTTCAGAGGGTAAGCTGAATGTAAAATATCCAGATTCAACTTTACATTTATAGTAAGGCAACAGCACACAGCTAACCCTCCTCCAGTTCTTGTAGTTGATGCTTCAGTCTGGCACAGTTGTCTAAAACTGTAGGAAACGTGACAAAGCTGGGGACTCCGTGGCTGTGAGGAGCAAGCTGCTACACAAAGAGGATGCTGTGCTGTCCCTTCATCCTGCTGCTGTCGAGGGATGACGAATCACATGAGACAGGCTGAAGCCTTCAATGTTGCATGCCTGCTCTAAAAGGGATTTTTTAAAAGCCAAAAAAAAATGCTGGCTACATCAGATGTACATTTTAAGTGGCTAAGCAGCAACCAAGAGAATCCGTAGATGAATCTGCACCTTGTTGACAAGCCTTCTGTGAGGTGCACAGCTACTTCAAATGCGGGCAATCATTCCTTCTTCAGTAACAAAACTGTTTGATGTGGCCCTGATCTGAGAAAGCCATTAAGCCCATCTTTAAATATGTGCATAACAATCTGAAACAAAGAAGCTTTCCGAATCTGGGTCACCTGTGGAGATACATCTAACAGGAATTATTAAACACGGCCTAGAACACAGTGCTTGCAAAAATAGAGTGCCAAAGCTGGGCTCCCAGGAGCCTCAGGCTTCAAAATGGCTGAGTTGCTTAGTGCTGGTTGAGGCCGCTTGGGGGCACATGCCTTTACACTTAAAGCCGCTCAGCACAAGTATTTCTGCATTGGTCTTTTGGGAGGGGGCAGGAAGGCAGGGAATGTGCTTTTTCTTGAAACGTTAGTTTTGCAGACATCAGGGCATAGGAAAGCAAGGCAGGGCTCGCTGTGACAAATGCACAAGCTTAGGAGTGACGAATCCAAGGCTCCTGGGCTGAATTTGGACAGTGTGAGCAGCTCACCTGCTGCCCTGGAGCCAGCTGTATGTTTCTACTCTTGACACACCTGAACAGCAGGCTATAAATAAGGTATATGAACTACTCCAGCTGCTCAGAGCCTACCCCCCGCACCAGCCATATTGAAAGCTGCTAGGTGCGTCCATGTGGCTCCAGCTGCATCCAGATGCATGTACAGGTAGAACCAGTCTAGCAGGGCTGGGGAGGGCACGTCTCAACCTTTGCTCGCGAGGGCAGAGGGCGGCAATACTACGCCTGGCCACAGGGTCGATTACAGCCCTGAAAGAAAGGCAGGGCACTGCCATGTTGGGTAAAACAAGCATGGCTGGAAACAACCTTCTTGCAGGGCTGCATGCCCCATGCAAGGTCACTTACCTAGTGAGGGAACCAAACCCAGTCATTCTGGGCTCACCCCACAGCTATTTGTTTCAGTTAGGTATTTTCTCCTTGAATAAGCAGGACAAAAGGGATGTGATATGCTGAATCATTTAGGGAAAAAATCACCCTGTCAAGTGGATTATCATCAGCTAAGCAAGGCCCTAGAGGCCAGAACCTCAGCCTCTAAATTATACATGCTGAATGCCTATGCTTTTACTGTACTGTTGAGGCAAAGCCTGCACTGTGTGTTTCAGGGACATTAAAGAAAACACGAAAGAAAAGTTATGTCACAGCTGGTATTTGCCCAGTGCTTCCATCTTATCCTTGGGAATAGCAGGTGTCCTAGACACACCGCATCCCTAGCAGGGAGGGAGGGAGGGGATGCCCCAGTGTCTTGCTTTGTAATTGTTGGCAGAGATGCCTGTGGGGTCACTCAGCTACTAAAACATTAAAGCATATAAAAGCAGGATGTGGGAACTGCAAACCTAGAAGAAGGCACACCCTGCACATGAGAGGGAACAGATGCAGTCTTGGGAGGTGGATGTCATTCTTGCTTGTACTACTCACTTCTCTGACATTTCTTCTGTTTACTGTCTACCTTTTCCTCCTGATTTCACTTCCAAAGCTACCTGTGCACATTAGCAGATGGTTGACTTTCTGGCTATATTCTCTTTCCAGGAGGAGTTCAGAGTCAAGGTTTAAATGAAAACACTCCTGCATTTGGCTTAACACATGACATTGTCTGAGTTACTTCAGGTTTGAATGTGATTGATACTAGCAAAATTGCACAAATCATTTTCTTATTGGAAATTGCCCCCTGCAATTGCATTTCACTCACAGGGATTATATCCCAAGCCAGCTATTCTCCACTGAATTATATTATTCTAACCCAAAACTTTGGATATTAAATTAGCAGTTTCTTACCCAGGCAATTTAGAGCAGTGGGGATACGAGATTCTGGTATGCATCTCTGGAAAAAAGCTATAGTTTTCCCTTTCTCACTAGGTGCAGCTTCTCTTCTAGGACCTCCTGTGCTGGCTACACTGATCTCCCTGGGCTTGCTCTGCAATTAGTCTCTCTTGTTTTTCCCACTGAAATGCTGCTTTTGTGACCATTTCTGTGGCAATCACTGTCTACGATGGTAACTCCCATTCCCTGTGCATTAACATCGTCTCTGAATAGAGCATTTTGTTACATGCCATTCAGAGGAAATCCATCTCACCTGAGGAAATGTGGAAAATGACCTATGAAGCATAGGGAAGGGAGTAGGACCTGGATCCTGCATTACCTTTCTTGCAACTAGGTCACACGGTGCTTTGCACGGATGCACTGGGAAGCACGAAGCCCCCCTCAGTCTTGAGCATCACTTTCCTGGACTGCAGGCAGCAGTATAGTGGGAAAAGCAGCACCTGAGCATTGCTACATCCTCTTTTTGTTTGTGAGCATGGGCAAACCCAACTGGTACAGCTATATCAAACAAAGGCAAGACAGGCAAAAGGGATAGTACCTGCAGTCTGCCCCTTAGGACAAGCCTGTCAGCACATAGGCTTATGATGCCAAGCTTTTACTCTATCTAATAGAGGGAGGCCAGTGCAGGGCTGAGTGTGCACACACAAGAGTTTGACATGCGTGAACTTCGCACCTCTAGCTAATAACTGGCATCAGGACCTTTACAGCAACTCCGGTCTGCTCCAGGACTGTGATAATAAGCTGCCCCCTCACTCTGAGCAATAGTATGATTGAGTCCCCATTTAAAAACTGTATTGATTTTGATGGGAGTTTTGATAGAGTATGGGTGTTGAAGGACTGCCAGATTTGGCTGTTAATCTTCAGGATTGCTTCTTTCTGCTTGGCTGAGCATACGCCTCATGTTTGCTGTCCCCAGTGTGAAGGATTTAGGAACTGTCAATATCTCTGTTGATATATGACGCACTAAACACAGTGGGAGCAAGATGCACATTTGGGTCGCTCCTGCTGAGGCCTGGCATTTATACTGGGGTAATTTAACAAGTCCCTACCTTCTGCTGTCCCTCTGTAAGAGCCTATTGCCCCAGGAATACAAGCTGTGAAATCTTTTGGGTGCCTACTCTTCTGTCGCCAGTGCTGCAGCTCCACACTCAAACAGAAGCTGAGATGCAGGGTGGTTTCAGTTAATACATGCTCACCATTTCATCTCCTGCTTTTGCTGTGTGAGGTCCTCCCCCTGCCAGTCCAGCCGTCACTGGAGAGGTGCTCTGCAGAGCGGTGGCTGCTTGAACCCACACTGGGTAGGCAGCAGCAAGGTGGGGTCTGAATTTCAGAGGCGCTGAGGACCCATCGCTGCCATCAGTCCTTCTGGAGTGCTCCCTGCTCCTGAAAGCTAACCCCAGTATATTGCAAGACAGGGCAACCTGCACAGGAGGATTCTTTGCAAACTGTGTTTCATGTGTCTATCTTTGTAAATTTACCATAGATGCCCTATTTCAGTGAGAATGAGTCACTTCTGCAAGTGGTCTGGTGCTTAGACTGCAATGGCTTCTGCTAGATGTAAAGACTGCGAAGTGTTGTGGCTGAACTAACATGTTCATCAAACATATATGGCAAACAAGACTTTTAGAGGGGGTAATTCTTTTTTATTTATTTACTTTTAAAGTAATGCCTGGCATTTTTGTCACAACCTTAGCTCACAAAGCATTTTCTGGTCACATTGCCTCAAGACAGCACAGAAGATTAATGTTTGGAATATGCTAAGCTCTTGAAAAAAATGTAAAGATAATATCAGAAAAGTAATTCAACATGTTCCCGAAGCTCTTAACCACAAGTGATGACATTCTAATCTTTGGGGAAATGCAGGACAAGTGCTGTCAGCCTTTCAGAGCGGTGTGAGAGAGTCACTATGCAGAGGTGCAGAACCAAGGCTGAATTTGGAAAAGGATCACTGCGCTTGCATGGAGTTCTCCAAAAAGCAGAAAATCCATCAGTGCACCAGAGAAAGTTCTTCTCTTGGCTAAGCCTGTGGGTGTCAGCTGGGTGTGGGATGCGTTCCTAGCTGTTCCTCAGAAGTTTCAGTGTGACCTTGGAGCATATGCATCCTGTTCCCACATCCGTAGAAACAGGCACATGAGCAATCTTTTTCACTCCTGGACTGCTTCATTTGTCAGCTCTGGGGGAGCCTGAAGCACGCCCCACAGACCCAAGCAGAGGCATGCTGAATTTGTGTAAGTGCTAATTGTGCTGGGCTCAGGCTTAGGTGCTCCGCTGTCATTTATATGCAAACACACAGGAAAACAACATGTGCAAATGTGGTTCATCTGGCAAGGTGGGAGCGCAGGCATGGTTCAGTCACTGCCCGTACTGTGGCTGGTTACCGCCTCACGCAGTGGGCCTTGGCTCTCTCTCTGCTGCAGCATGCTGCACGGCCGTGAACAGAGAGACTGGACAGACAGCGCTAAGGTCAATAACGTGTGGTTTTCTGATGTGGCCTGCTTTTCTTTCTTTTAAACTGGAGTGTGCTATGGAAGGCAAACAGAGTTGCAACAGTTACCTTCAAAGTCAAGAGGTCTCAAAAAACAAAGCTGCTGATGTTGGCTACAGCAGAGCAGTTTCTGATGTCCTTGCTGAAGCAAGTGAGAACTTGGCCAGAGCAAAGCCTGTGGGAAGGTCAGGCCCAGAGCCTGTGCTCTTTAGAGTTGAGACAGGAGAGCTAAGCAAGGCCAGGAGAGCAGAGGTGGAAGGGTCGTGGCCCAGAGCGGTGGTGTCCTTTGTAGCTGCAGCCCTCCTGGGAACTGCTAGTTCTACACAGGGCTGGTGGGAAGGGGGTTACAGATTTTGCTTCGTTTCTGACAAACTGAGCCTTATTTACATTACAGTGAAAGAGAAGCGACTCTCACTGACTTTTGCTCTGGGACCAAAGCTGAAGAAGGGCAACAAGGGCCATGTAGCTTGGCACAGGTTGATTCCAACTGTTAGCAGAGAGGAGGCAGATGCAAGTGCACTGCTGCTGGTGTTGTTCCGTTAAGCTGTTCCACAGCAAAGCCTTTAGCTGTCATCTAGGCATCCATAAATAGATTGGTTTATTTCTAAATCTCCATTTGCTATAGTAACTCATTCTTTTGTCTGACTTTCTTCAAATGATGACTTTCTTGAAACAAATGCACAAGTTAAAAAAAAAAAAAGAAAACCAAGCAAGCTGGAAAGCCCCCAGCCAAGCAAAAGAATGCTACAACTCTGAAGTTGAGCAAGATGATCCTGAGAAATGGAAAATGTCCTAAAATTCCAATTAAAAGAAGGAAATATGTGCTTTTCGATTCTGAGCCTTTACAGCACAGTAGAAACATGTGACTTAAGAAGTCTCTGGCCCTAATACTTGCAGGTCTTGCTTGCTTGTTTCTTTAACAAAAATGGAAATGTTTATGTGTAAGTTGACTCCATTTGCTGGGCTTTAGGCATGGTATTAAGTATCACAAGATTCAGTTTTGCCTATTCTCAGTTTTGTCTTAAGTTGGGCTTGCCAGTCAACAAGGGAGAAGTTTACGTTAGCTGTGAGGTTAGGACCATAAAACTGTGACTAACTCAACGGAAGAAAGTAACCTGACAATATTTCAAATATACCCACTGGATCAGGAATACTATCTACCATCAATCGCAAAAGAATACTTCGTTTTCAAAGCTATCCCTGGGGTTTCATAAGCTTTGCCTCTACCAGAAGTGCAAGAAGTAATAAAAGAAGACATGCGTCTAAATGCTATAATGGATCCAAAGGGAGCACAGATGATTACAGCACCGAACTCCCTGCTATGGAAATGGACATACCTGAATAGAAATTTCCCTTCAAAACTTAACAATGAGGTTACAGCTCCTGAGACTGCATAGTGCTGACCAGTACTACTTTTCTGGCACAGTTTTCTTTAGTAACTTCAATAAAAATATAAAATTGGTAGTAGTGCCTTTCATTCAGAAACTCTCTAGGCTTCAGGCCCCAAATTGTTCACAACCTGTGTATGCCAGGACAAGCTTGTGCTTAAGCCCTTCTTCCCAAGAATCTCTTGAGAACAGAGCATCCTATGAGGAAAAGCACTAAGAAGTCTGTTAAAGCTTGTAGTGTGTCAGCCATTAATTGGAAATTCTTTATAAAAAGAGAGTAGTCTGATTTAAAATCTTCAAGTGGGTGGTTTTAAATTATTCAAAATATTGTATTATGAATCTAGCTGAGTCAATGCAAATTTCAGCAAAAAATTCAAAGGACCATAAATTATCTGACTGGCATTACATGAGTACCTCAAAAATGTTAATGACTAAAAAACCATGTTTCCCTGTAAAATTGTCAGATAAATTGGAAAAACCTAAACCACTTCCATAGCATGTTTCAATTGTTGCAGCAGACATTAAAAATCTGAAAAAATATTACAGAGAAGTTCCTTATATTTCACATTTTGCAGTGCCCAAAATATAAAGTGTGTCTTTTTGTTGTTTTTATGTATTGCTTCTAAATCTCTAATCGTTACATTCTGACTGTTTGTGTGCTTAATCACTGCTCATCAACACCCTTTTTCTATGCAGCACTGCTAAAAATGTCTGTTGCAGTTGCCCTTGTGGTCTGAACTGTGCCATTTCCCATGCATAACTTCCCATGCAGGGAGGCAGAGCATTAATACCCTGTTCAGGTAATTTGGAGAACACAGTGACACATTGGCATAATTAAATAATGTCATCAGTCTCTGAAGTGTACTCCCTACGGTGATGCACCGCATGAGAAACCTCCTAATATAACACCTACGGGTTTCTTACACAAAACTGACTTTACTGTAATGTATTCCATTAGGAGAGCTGAAGTTTAATGGAGAAATCATTATTTTATTTTATTGGTATTTCATGGGTAACATGGTATGGAGCTTCTGCCCACTGGATCCTGTTACACTTTTTTCCAGCTCAATTAGAGACCTGTCTCTTCTATGTCTTTGCCTCATAGGTGCTAGACCACCATGTTCCAGCCTCTTCAGTGTAATGAGTTTAGGTGGCCTCTGACTACAACACAGGTTTTGTATTGCAGAAGTTCTTCCGAGCTCTCTTCTAAAGCCTCTGCAGTTTTTAACAGCCATTTTGAAGTGTGGGCATCCAAAGCACGACACAGTGTTCAAGTAAGTGTGTCCTCAAATATTAAATTGTACCTGTCTCCATTATGCCCATCCCATAGCTGTAACCCTAAGCGTTTCTCCCATCACACCATTCTCACCACAGCCATCAGGCAACTTGAGATCCCAATCCTGAGGAAAATGGCTGGGAGCGGGGTCTCTGCAGTGTTGCAGCTGCTCCAACATCAGGTAATGGGCAATATGTACCACACTGGTCATGACAGCAGGGCAAGGCTTCAGCTCTAATACCCACTGCCCTTGTCATATGCTCCAGATGATAGATAAACTTTCTCACAGCAGAGTTGAACACATTTGCAGTGCTGCTGTCTCAGAAAATCAGGGGGAAAGCAGAGGAGAAAGCTGGGACAAGGGACCATTGCCCCAGGGTGCCATACACGGCTTGGTTTAGCAGCTTCTTGGGGCTCTCATTCCTTCCCAAGTTTTTTTGCCGCTTTCTGACCTCCATGTGTCCTGCCCTTCCTATTCCTGCTACGTTATACATAAGCTTTTGGTTTCCTACCTTGTATCACCTCTTGCAGTCAGGCTTGCTTTTTTTTACCCATTCCTCACTCTGACTCCTTGGCTCTCCTGTACTATTTATTTATCCATTTAACGCTGTTGTCATGATTATGGTATTTGGGCACCAAGCAACTCGAATAAACTGTCTACTTCATTGGCTCAAACTGTTCTCATTTATGTCGGTTGCCTGGTAACAGCCGTTGTAACTGAAGTTGCAAAATTTTCAGTGAAAAAAGAATCTCTTGCTCCGAAACAGCCTGAACTTGAATAAAACTGCAAACGGAGTTGGAATTTTCCATGCTTTCGGGCTCTCCCAAGCTGATCTCTCACTGTCAGCTTGGAAAAGTTCAAACAAACCCAAGTCAGCCTCCTTAAAGTCCTGTGGGGGGAAGTGCAGAAAGTCCCACTTGTGCCTCTGCTGCCTTAACTCCAGTCCTTGCTGCACTCCCATGAATGCAAATCATTACGTGAGCCCCGCAGCTGGCTGGAGGCTGCCGGAGAAGCTCGCTCTTGCCTGGAGGGTGTTCCTGACTCTGAAAATGGCAACAGAGGGGTTGGCTCTGTTTGTCTCTGCCGGCGGTTTCCACCCTGCAGGATTCAGTTTTGAAGCTAAAAGATGTTTCTAATTACAAGCATTGCAGAGGCAGCCTGGGAGCTGGGAGGCTGTGTGGTTTTAGCTGTGCTGGGGAGAGGAGGCAGAGGGTGTTGGCAGTCAGGCACGTACCCCACTTGCTACCTGGGATGAAGCCTTTGTGGCTGGGTGCTGCGGATCTGGATGGTGCAGGTGGCACTGCCTCAAACCTGGCCAGCCCGTGGCCCAGGACCCGTCTCACACTTTGCCTTCAGGGACTGGGAAATCAAACTGGTGGGCAGAGCGATAAGAAGGTAATTTGGCTGCTGGAAGAAGCGGCTTTGTTTCAAAACCCAGGGTGCAGAGGCTCTTTGAGTAGCAGCGGGGCATTGCAAACATTGTGGCAGCAGCTCTTGGGCACACCCTTCTCTCTTGGGTCCTACCAGTCCCTGCCCACCAGCAGTACTGGGATGCCTTCCCTTGTAGCTACTGCAAAACACCATTAAAACTTCTCCCTAAACTACTCCTAGATTCGACAGTACCTTGTAAAAGCCCTAATCCTCCTGCTAAGCAGGGAGATGTTCAGCTCCTTGCCAAAAGCACCCAGACCTTGCAGGAACAGATTTTCATGTGACCATAACATTAACTTCAGGGCCAAAGTTGTAACTGCTGCAGGAAACTGTGGAAACAGATGAAAACCTGTTAACCTTGTAATGAAAAATCCATACTATAGAAATCACGGAGAAAGAGCGAAAGATTTCATGGGACAGTTACAGGAAAAATAAGAAATTTCATGCTTTGTTGCATTAATTGAAAAGCATCTAAAACCACCAATAACGTTATTTCATAGTATTAATAATGATTATTCAGTGTTCAAAGTTTTTAATGATGAATCCAAATACAAACAAAATTAGTATGATCAGATCATAATCTATTTTTAAAAATACGAATGAGCTGTTGAAACAGCAAGCAAAAGAAATCAGCATGTGTTTGTTTGTTTGCTCTTCTCCTTATGGAATTAGTGGGTGTATTTCATTCCCAAAGCCTAGCAGAGGACAAAAAGAGCATTTTGCCATCCATTTAATATGAGTTCTGGAGGGGTGAGAAACTGTTCTTAATGCCAACATGAAAACTTCCCCTCTGTGTTTGTAAATATGTGCACAGATAACAGCAAAGGATAGTGTGTGTAGGCTCTAACTGCTGAGTTTTTCAGGGTAATGTTCTCATCACAGGGAGGAATCACAGAGATTTTTAAGCCTCAAGGAAAACCAAATTTAGCTGCTTTGGGGAAATGGCAGATATGCACTGGTGCTTCCCAAACTTTGGCCAGGGTATCTGGCTTTGAGGTTTCTGAAAACCAGGCTCCTCCTGTGTGAGATTAAAGAAGAGAAACTAAGGAGCATGATGACAATGGATAACACTAAACAATATTTGCTTAAATTGCCATGTCCCTTAATTACTGCTTAAATATAATAAAACTAAATCATGTGTAAGATTTTATTTTTGATCCTTATTGATCTCTGCAATGTGTGTAAACATGTTGGGGCAAAGTAATTACAGCTGAAAAATATATTTATTATTAAACAGTGTGTCTTATTTTAAATATCAATATTATAGCCTCTGGCATTAGCTGTGCATTGACTAGAACCATAAAGGTTGTTTTTTCTGTTTTTTAAACAGATCCAGCACTCGGTAAATACTTAACATTGTCTAAACAGATACAATCTTGGTTTATTTTCTAAAAATCCCTTTGGCTTTGCACATAGCTAACAAGAACATTACTTGCACTTTACCCCCAAATTTCAGATTCCTTTCTCTCATCCTGATTAAATGACAGCAATGGTAAAAGTTTGTTTGCCTCAAATGTAACATTTGATAAAATGGATGGTAGGTTTGTTGTTCTTTTTCTTTTCTCCCCCCCCCCCCCCCCCTTCCCAAGTGTCTGGTTTTGGTCCCTTGCCTCTTCTGTTATGTGACAGTGCTTGAGCTGGCTGCCTTAAGCCTTGCAGAAGCTGACTTAGGGCAGGTTTGTCCCTGGCAGACACATGGTGAGTCAGCAGCATGGGAACTTCTGCAAAGGAAGTTTTGGAAGAGTCCATGACAAACCCGGTTCCCATTTGAAGCCAGTGACTTCAATAGGAAATGATTTTCTTCCCTAGCAAAGGAAAGATCAGTTTGTTACTGGAACAAGAGGGAAAGCTGTCAGTAGAAGTATTTATGTCTTGGAACTATTTATTTACAGCTGTGGGACTATGTAGCTGGTGTATTAGGTACTTGTTAGTCCTATGGGTGCAATAACTCAAGAAAGCCTGAATGTGCAGCTACAAATAGATGTCAGACTACAGACTGATGCCCAATAGGTCAGAAAAGTGAACTGTTTATTTAGGTCCCCAAACGTCCACGGGTACCTAGCAGACATGGCTGAGGTTTCACCTCTTTTGTCCATCCCTGTGCTTATGTGCTTTGCTGAAGCCAACCGCACTTACTAATCAGGAGAAATATAGTACTGCTGCACAGCCATCCAATTAGTGAAGGGTTAATTTCTTCTGCTCAGCTCAGAACCTTCAAAATAGCATTCTTCCTGGCATGGCCAGGAGTCTGTGTTGCAGGTTTAAATCAAGCCCCGGGCATCACATGGCTGTTAAGCACGGCATAACCCCTGGTGATGGGACACTACACAGTGTCCCTACGCTCCTCATATCTTCCCTAAAACACGTGGCTCTTCGGGGACGTGGCTGGCTTGGGTGGCCTCTTCAGCGTTGTCTGTACCAGCTGTCAGCTCACGCTGAAAGGCTTGGCAGAGGGAGAGGTGGGGTTAGGGTGGATGTAACTGAGGAGAGGCTGAATGTAAACGGTTGAGCAGATGAGGGAGTTTGTCGTGCCTGCTAGCTAGACTCCGTGGTCACGCAGGGGAAGTCAGAGCTGGGTTCCCAGCAGGCACCAGCGGCAGGGAGAAGCCGCAGCAGTAAGCGGCAGGCAGAGAAAACTCGGGGCACAGTGCCAGGCACACTGAGAGGAGCTGGAAATTCTTTTCCTCTTTGCCACACAGCCAAGCTTAGGCGGCCTGAGTTTTGCTGTAGCTGGTGGAAAGCTGAGAAATCCCTTAGGAGGAAGGGTGGGATAAAATGACTGAGGGTTTTACACAAAGGCTGGCAAGGTGTGACCACACACATTAATGAGAGGGAAGTCGAATTCTTGTCTGTTCCACCTGCGAATCCCCACCAAAGTCAGTATGGGAAGGCCTAAATGAAAGGAATATCTGAAAACAGCTTGCAGTTTATTATCAAAAAGCTCTAAGAAGAATTTGAGTGGCTGAGGAGTTATGCAGTCTGAATATATATCACTAGAGTAAAATCCTATTAGAAGCAGATGAAACTACAAGAAGGTGATAGCTGGACTACAGAATAAAAACCCTGTTCAAAGGCGATGTAATGTATTTTTCCACTGCAGGGCAGGAGTGAAACTTCAAGTTATTGTTTAAAGAGAGTAAGAAACTCCAGCCCTCAGGGCTGCAGTAGTAAAGATAGTTAAAAAAAGATCATTGAAGAAAAATCCCTCTTGAAGACTTTGATGTCTATTGATGCAAGGTGCTATTTGTTCTCCTACTGAAGACAGATCTGAAAGACTCTGCAATTACTAATAAATCACTTGCAATATTGAGCAATTACCAACAATGCAATCATAAAACAGTGCAATAACTAAATAAGTATACACTTGTTAGGAGAATACATTATTGGGCACCTTGGAAAGAAAGGGGAAGGAGGTAAGAATACAAAAGACAGGATATTGGATATCACACAAATAGCAACAAAATACGCTTTGCAGCCAGAATGCTGAGCAGTCAGTCGTACATGCTCAGGGCCAAATCCTAGCCCTAGAGAAAATAAGGGAAAGTTTTAACTATTGGTAGGACATTTTTTAATAGGAAGATTAATCTGTCATTCAAGCACTGAATATGATGGCTGGAAAAGGCCTCTTCTGCCTACGCACCATGTTCCACCCAAAACCAGCCCTGAGAAGCACCAACTATCTCAGTAGTACGTGTTTTATTACTCATCCTAATGATAATAGGCTGCCAGCTCAGCTGGGGCCCCAGCTAAGGATGAGGAGCTCAGAGGAGAGTACTGCACTGCAGAGTCAGAAAGGCATGTCCATGCTGGTTCCTGTGGCCCAGCTGGAGCCAGAGGGAGCAGATTCCCACACTTCAGAGGCAGCTGAAATCCCTCTGGATGCATGGAGGCCACCCTTTCCATACCTGGTAGTGAAGGGATTGGGAGTGCTTGGGCTGTAGGAGTTCTGCACTGGCATAAAAAAAAAAAAAAGGAGGAATGGGGAGAAAAACGGTGAATGGGAAGCTGAGGTTTCATCAGCAGAAGCTAATTATGATGGTGGAGAGTGAGAACATTGCTGTTGTTTAGATTTCCCCCTCAATGAATTTGGGATTATTCCAGAAACATCTGGAGAAAACATCTGCATGAATGAATTACTTCTCGGAAGGAAAGGTGTGTATCAGTTACCACAAGTCAGACTGATACGCCGTTGGCTCGGCTCTCTGGTGTTCAGCTGTTGCCTTAGGTGTGAAAGCTGGAATACAGTGGAAAAGAATGAGGATTGTGAAATACTGTTAGGAAATACCGTGAAGGGCTGTAGAAGCAGAAAGCACACTATGCACTGTATGCACTAAAGAAAAATATCTGTCGTTGAGGAGATCAGGAAATCATAGCTGGAGGATTTTGGATATGTACAAGGATTAAGGACCATCTGGAAAAACGATCATGTAAGGGAGTGTCCATGGTAAAACATTAAAGGAAAGGCGGGGTGCTTAGCATGCCTGACCCAGATAGCTTTGTAGACACGGTCTACATAAGCAGAGTACAATTTATGGAGCAGTCTGGGGACTGATATTCCTGCAAAGCACAGTGCTATTCCTGGAACATCAAGCAATCCTTTTCAATAGCAATGTCAAAATACGAGGGGAAGGCAAATAGGAGTAGACTAGGACTACTAGGTGAGCCCAGACTCCAGCACTCAAGGGTTTCTGCTCCCTTCCTCTTCCTGAACAAAGGAGAGGAGGGAGGGCTCTGCTCTAATCCTCCTTCTGGCATCCATTTTAAGTAAATCCTTTGTGGTCAATGGAGGGGAACAGCCACTTATACACCCTCCTCCTTCAGCTGCTGAAGGTAATGCAGCTGGCAGCAGGCATAGCATCTCTTTCCACTGAGTCTTCCTCCTGCCGTGTTGCTAGAGAGATTGATTTGTGATCTCAGGGACGAAAATTTCCTCCCTCCTTGAGTTCCCCCCAGGCTGCTCTGGCCTGGGAGCCCACAGCTTTTCCACATTTAGAGCAAATCCTTCAGCTTTGGGGAATGAATGGGTAAAAACTTTTAGCATCTGTAGCTCGTATTACTGGACAGTATAAAATAGCCTGGAAGGAAGAAAGGGAGAAGGCAAAAGAAAGTAAACCAAAAAATGAGAATTGGTGAGAATCTTTTTAAAAACTTGCACCTTCAGCTGTGATGTAAGTGGTCTTTTCATGAATTTTGTGCTGAAATAGACATTGTAAAATCACATATATTAAAATTATGTATACTGGCCAGCTTACAGCAAATATAGATGTTGCCGTTAGCAGCCACAAACAATGGCTGCAAACAGAACAACTAAAGAAACCCAAAGTAAAAGAAATCAGTGCTAAAAGCTAGAAATAAACAGAATCTGGAAATGACATATTATTAAATAGAAACCAGTGGTGGCCCTTGAAAACTTGCTTTTTTCTCTCGATAATCAAAGGCCATATTGTGCCTTTAGGCACAGCTTTGAGCAAGGAGAGATGAATAAATTGCATTGCTACAGGAGTAGCCTTAGGGTGGGAAGAACAGAGACTCAGTGTAACATCCCAGTTGCTCAGATGTAAGCAAATGTAGTGCTCTGTTGTGCAGCAGCTGCAGGCCATCCTTGGGAGCTAGCAGCGCTCTCCTGGGGAAGGGTGACAAGTGTCCAGCCTCACAGTCAGGAGAGCAAATCACCACTGCAAAGCTGTCACGTGGCATCAGAGCATCCCGTGGACATGGGCTCTAAAATATATATTTAACACACAATGCTCTGTATCAGAACTAGTTTGACAGACCCCAGCATCTTAACCTGAATCTCCTCAGTCAGTGGTGTAGTAAAAGGGCAAGACCTTAATTTTCCTCTCCTGCTCAAGAGGAGAATTCCTCATGTACAACTGCTAAAGATTTTTGTCCAAAAATCCCTGTGACGAAAAAGTTACGCCTGGGTGATTTTCAAGGCAGCCTATGTGCTTCTGCATAACCTCAATTTACCATACACCCTGTTTGTACACTGAGCTACCTGGAGATGAGCAAGATTGTCATGGAGGGGTGGCTCAGACCAAATCCCAGGCGATAGTACGCAGCCAACATTATCACAGAGTTAATAAAGAAATCTCTAGTTCATAGTTTAGCCTTACTATGGAGAATCAGGGATAGCCCAGGGCTGGGCAGGCTCTCTACCATCTCACTGCCTGATAACATTCGCTAACCCAAGACAGGTCTTCCACAAAGTGCTGTGTCTTTCCGTGCTGTTGCAGAGCAGAAGGGTACCTTGTTCCCTTCCTGGATGTCCTGCGGAAACATCCTGCCATCCTGGCACAGAGGTTGAACCTGGCCAAGGTTCACCACGGATGGAACAAGAATGAAACTCTCACGAAGTGATAAATGGGACCTCAGTGTTGGTCATGGGCCACAAAATCACCCTTCATACGAAATGAGGTTGAGATTGGACTGAAGCAGAATTTAGTAGTCAAAGAGAAAACAACAGGGAGTAAGATTTTTTGAGATATGTGAACAGAAATAGAAAAGAAATCTGGGATTATATCCACCTACGCTTTTAAGTTAGCTTCAAAAGGCTTTTCTTTCTCTTTCTGTAAGTCCTAGCAATTGTATCACTAAGGTGTTTACAGAACTTTGTGGCTGAGGACCATTTTAAAGAAATCTTTAAACATGTAACTTTTATACATAAATCTCCCCTGGGGCTCTATTTAGATTTTACTTCCCCTCTGGATTTCTCTGAACATACCTTTGGTTTTTTTTAGGGACTAATTTCTGCACCTCCCAAAATTTTAAGAATGTTAATATCCTTTGGACCTATTTAGACAGAGCCATCTCCTGCCCACACTGTAAACAGAGCTTGTTATCAACAGCTCATGCTTAATTAACTGTAAACAAATCATTATCCGATTGTGAGCAAAACATTCCTTTCCACACTGCAGGGTAGGGTTTGGCCCTCAGCGTTCAGCTCTTGTGCGCTCAGCCTTTTCTTTTACAGGCATGCATATATTGACGGGTATACCTGATGCCAGTGGAACCTCGAAGGATGCATAGGTTGTTACTGCACAGGTTATTACAGCCCGGCTGGCTGCCCCAGCTGACAAGAGGGCTCTGCCAGCCCCCCCTTACCTTTCCTGGAACGGCAGCAGGGAGAAGGGACCCTTTCCCACGTGAAGGGGGAAGGAGGGATGTGATTCCACCTAGACTAACCAAAACTGGATTTCTCCCATCTGCTTCCACACTTTTATTTTGATATTACAGGGGGTATAGTACTGGCTATTCAAGCGCACTCTTCTTTCAGATACTTATAGAACATAGATATTAAAAAAATTTCTTTGTTGAGCTAAATCAATATAGTTATATGAGCAGAAAGAAGATCCAAGGTGAACTAAGGGTGGCATCATGAATGGAAACTGAGAATCATCTTGCTTTGCAAGTCTATCTCACAATTCCTTTATTTCTTATTTCAACTTTAAATTAGGTTCAAATTAAACTTTTGCAAGAATCTGATTTTATATAGATTGTAAACCCATTTTTTTGTATTATATTTTTTAAAATTCTACTGCAGTTCCCAAGAATGTTTGTTAGTTTGCTTTCCCTTTATTCACCAACATTGTACCACTGAGACTTGGCAGTGAAAGTGGTTTTATTGATTTTCATTATCCAAGCTGGGAGAAATGCAAAATATAAACAGCAGGAATTATGACCTTTTTTGCCTTTAGTAATTGAAGGGTTTACTGGTAACAACATTCAGTAAGTAGCAAGCAAATATATTTTACTGTGTTAACAGAAAAGAAGTTTGAAAAATCACAAATCAGGTCTCCAGGGATTATGAGATTGATTTAAATGATAAAGTTTTTCTTTTCATCTGGTTCAGCTTTATCCTCAAATCCATGCCAGTCTGAAGCCCAGAACAAAACACACCTGTAATAATAACCTCCTAACGTTCTTTTAGGACTTTTGGAATGTACCTGAACTCAGATTGACTGTATTCCTTTTACACGGTTTATTACTGGTAGAAAAGAGGCTGAGCCAATAGTGTTCTAAGAGCATCTTCTTTGGCAGCCCTGGCTACTGTTGTCAAATAGTTAAATGCCTAATGGGTGATAGTGTAGGAGAGAGGCACTGCTCAGAGCCAAAAATTAAAGGTCAAAACTTGTGTTGTCTTGTTAGCAGCAAAACTAGGAAAAATTCCTTTGTGTTTTTAGGCAAGTTGCTTAACCAGTCCACGTCTGCTGGCACAATACCTGTGGATCTTCACTGACATTTGCTGACTGTTTTGGGATCTTTAGATAAAGCCTCATAGATATAAAAGCAAAGTGCTGATTATTCTTATGGCAATTTCCAGTTAAAACAGAGAAACTGTAAGAGCCATTCAACTTAGAAAAATATGAATTTGGAAGTCTTAAATTCTAATCCTCTGGCTGGCACTGTGCTAATGCAATACCACTGTGGGAAAGGCCAGAAGGGAGGGCAGGGATGTTAGTGGGGATGCATTACTGGTACAGTATCTGTACTGCAGGGGAGTCCCAGCAGTACCAACGATGTGACCTGGGTGAGGCACGGAGATGCGACCACATTGCTGTCCTGTGAAACAGCACAGATGAGATGGAAGCAGTATGCTTTTATGTGGAGGGCTGATCTAGCACAAGCGATGATGATGGTGTAAAGTGAGCTTATACCTGGTCAGCACCTTGTGTTGCGGCTGTAGCATTTCTGATTTGGTGTTCAGGAGTTCCGGAACTGAGTGGATGGTCC